>NW_024871004.1:3085000-3685000 GCF_019054845.1 Dipodomys spectabilis | reverse complement strand
TTTATTGTATGTAGAAAGACATACATTTTTAGAGATTATTTTTCACCAGAAATATAAACATATACCTAAATTTATGTGTAGAACGATGTACATTATAGTGAAACAAAAATCTTAAAACATAATTAAAATTTAAAAAATACATCAAACCAAGTGCCATTGACTCACGCCTATAATTCGAGCTATTTTGGGTAATGAGATCTTAGAATTGTGTTCAAAACTATCCCAGTCAAAAAAGTACTTGTTAGATTCTTATCTCCAATTGACCACTAAAAACAGGAATTAGCTCTGTGCCTCAAGTTGTAGAGTGCTGCCTTTGAGCATAAAAAGGCTTAGGGACAATGCCCAAGCCTTGCAAACAACAACGAGAACAACAAGAACAAGAACAAGAACAACAACATATATCACATTAATTTCATAAAAACATCTTTTAACTACTGTGAACATTTCTTAGAAAGCTTCTTTAGCCTGCATGGGGGGGGAGAACTGGGTAGAGGGCGGGGGTTTTTATGGAAAGGGATGGGAAGGGGAACAAAGGAGGAGGCAACAATGCTTGATAAGAAATGTACTCATTATCTCTTGCCCATGTAATTTTAACCCCTCTGTACAGTATTTTCACAATAAAAAAAGAAACATGAATATATGCCCCTGGAAAATGTTAAGTAACAATTATAGAATAAAGTTCGTTTTCGACATAACGACTTGTACATCTCGTTGTTGCAATGGGTCCACCTGTATCCCTATTTAATTGTAACCACTCTGTACTGTACTTTCACAATAAAAAAAAAACTTCTATTTAAAAAAAAGTATAGAATATTTACCTCTATGTTAAAGACATGACTATTTAGATTGCTTAAGATATTTAAGTAATGTTTAGGAATTAATAATAATGATAATATATTGGGTCTTGTCATTTATTCTATTTTATGATAGTAATAAAATGATATTTGCAATGATTATATAAAATTTCTCTTGTTTGTTACTTGAATTATAATAAGAGATAAACATTTTTAAATGTTTCCATAGGAAAGGATCATTTTAATGGTATCAATTCTTTTGTAATTTCAAAACAATTAAGAAAATTATTCCAAGGCTGGTTTGCTCTAAGACTATATTTGTTTTCTTGTTCGAGTTTTCATATGTTAGTAGAAATTAAAATTCCAAAAATTCAATGGATCTTGGCATTCAGGAACACCTTCATAGATACTAATGTTGGAGTTTCTTAAGTGGAATTGTTTTATTTCATTTGTTATTTTCACAAATAAATCAAGATGATTGTGTATTTTGTATCTTTTCACTGCTGTTTGCTCTTATCTTGAGAATACTTTTTTTCTATCAAAAAGAGGAAAGCAATTGGATTGAGCAAGTAACATGGCTTTCATAAAATGTACATGCATAGATTTGGGTCTTCTGTCATTTACTAAAAGTTTCTTCCAGAAAATGTTATCAATTACTTATAAGTGATGCATAATTCCTAGATATTTCAGTTATCACATACACTTTTTGATTGAGTTATCTCTGTATAAACTCAAAAAAAAAACCAAAATAAACAGAATCACATCTTTGTTTTAAAAACTGTAGTTTACAAAGAATTTTTAGCCAACAACGAAACCATCTTTTTAGGTATTCTGCAATTTGTGTGAATTATTTTTAACTATATATATATATATATATATATATATATATATATATATATTGCTGACATGAAATTCACATGTAATATATTTATCTCCTTTTATTGTATACACTTTAGTGCTTTGGAAGTGAAGGGTACAATCAGAGGTTTTCCAAGCCTAATTTTCACAAATTTGCATTTCTTCAAATAGAAATGCTGTAAATTTTATTGAACCCTAAGATATGTATTTAAATGTTTTTTTTATGCATTTGTTTCTAACGCATTTATAAGATTGTTTCTTTGTTGCTTTGTATGTCCCTCCCCCACAGTATAACCCCTGCTTTCACTGTATTTGGTGTCGGTATAATTTGTGGAGGGGAAGGGGAAAAACGAGTCGTTTAAATAAGGATACAGGTGGACCCGTTGCAGCAATGAGAAGTACAAGTTGTCAGGTCGAAAACGAACTTTACAACTTTGGTGGGGGGGGGGGGAAGGATTGGATGGGGGGTGGGGGGAGGCTGGGAAGGGATGTGAAGGGTAAAAAAATGAGGAGACTACAATGTTTGATAGGAAATGTACTCATTATCTTGCCAATGTAATTGTAACCCCTCTGTGCAGTATGTTCACAATAATAAAAATAAAATAAAATAAATAAAAAAGAAATGCTGTAAATTTTAGAACAGACATTAAAATAGATACAAAATTAAGTTACAGGAATTTGTCCTCCATATATCCTTTATAGTGTGTCTTTTCAAAATTTGTTTTGGGGATTATTTCCAGATTCTCACACATATTATTCAAGTGCACTGTCAATGAACTACATTCCCTGTCCAAATAAGTTTTTTACTTCTCTTTACTAATACATAGAAGTGTAATGGCTGGATCATATACAATTCTCTTTGACCTTTAGAAGACTTGAAAACTTGCTTGAAAAATTGATTGCAGTATTATACAAATCATTCTGCTATCTAGAGTATATCAATTTCTCCACAAATGCATTACTATATTTTCTGTCATCTTTTTATATTATGGTCATAGAAATGAGTTTTATTTTTATTTTTTCTTAGTTACTAAAGAGGAGCTTAATTCATTTGCTCTTCTTATTGACCATTAATTTACATATGTTCTTTAAAGAAATAACCTGTTCAGGAAAAAATTTATATGTAATTAGAAGATATAAAAGTAGTTAAGACTCAGGATCATTGTCAAATTAACATTGTAGCATTAACAAATATGTGCCCTCTGTCGGTTGGATAGGTTTTCACTTCTTTCATAGAATTATGAAAGGTCATCAGTTGATATTAACCCGTTTATTCTTGCTTTTCTTTAGCCACTAATGTTTTCCATGTCAAATGTTTAGAAACCTTTACTGATCCAATGTCATGAATTTTTACATTTACATATTGTCGGTTTTTATATCTCACATTTAGTTTGATAATCATTTCTTATTACAAATTTTTGTATAATGTTTAAGGTAGTAGTCCAAGATCATTCTTTAAATCTAGAGAAGCAATAGTGCCAATACACCTATTTAAAATTCTATTTTTATTTGATAAAGTTCATAGCATCCTTTTAAAAATCTTTTGACCATAAAACTAAGAATTTTTTTTGATAAATCTGTTACATTCTTCTGTGTGTCTGTTCTTACAGTAGAGCTATTTTGTCCTAACTACTAAACATGGTAATAAGATTCAAAGCTAATATGAGAGCTCAAGTTACACCATTTTACAAGATTGTTCTGAATGATCTGTATTCCTTGAACTTACATGCGAGTTTATTGAGCAGGTGGACCAATAGCCAATAACACAGTTATCTAGATGTTTGATAGTTACTAATATTTTGCACCTTGTGAAAACACAAGGTCCCAGATATTATATATAGAAAAATGTCTTTAGAGAATGCTTGAAGCCACTAAAATTAATTTAGGAATGAGTTAAAATTTAGATAACACTACAGCATAATAAAGCTGAATGATAATGACTTGAGAGCTGTACTACAGAGGAGAGTGAGAGGGGACAGAATGATGGACCATACAGGAGCTGTATGCCATTAGTATTTTGTTTCAAAAGACAGAAAGAAACCACACACAAACACACACACACACATCACGTACACACATTTGGAATATTGATATTATCATAATAAACAGAGGAAATTATCACAAATAGTAAAAGAAGGTTAATATATGAAATAATAATATTGCTCATACTATTTAAAAGTTTAGGAGAAATAAAAGACAGTACACTTGGATTCTTATAGATTAAGTAAATTGAAAATTAAGAAATAGAACACATGAGAACCTTTGCAAACAAGTTTTAAATAATAAACATTTTGAAACATGTATCATTTTATTTTGACAAAAGATTGAGATTACTGGTGTTTTAACTCAAGATTTAGAATATGATATCCAGGTGCGTGCTCCATATCTCGCTATGGATGGCTATATCTCTAATCATTTCACTATGGATATTTTTAGAATAAGGTCTCATAATTTCCCAGGCTCTCCTGAATTACAAACCTATTTGCAGTTCCTCCTATAGCTAGAAAATGAAGCCACAAATCACCATGCCCAGCTCAAACTTTTTTAAATTCAAGTACAAGAAATTAAATTTTCAAAAAGTGACCAGGTAATGAAGCCTTTCTTAATAAAGTATGTGCTTCTTGAAAATACAGTTAGTATTTGTGACCTGGAAAAATATGTTTAGAAATATAAGAAAATAAATTTAGTTAAGTTCACCAATGATATAAAATTAAGAAAATAATTTTATATATTCACATGTTAAATATTTTAAAAGCAAAATATATGTGTCTGATTAATTTACATGTGTGAAAATCATGCAATTAAATTAACTAATCCTATAGCTCTGAAAAAAGAATTACCCTAATGAAACAAAAGAAAATAAGTAATTAAGTTCAAAATTTGAAATTTAGAAAATAAAATGAAGTGTACTCTTTAGGTGACAAGTAAACCTTCTGTATATCAATTTTATAATATAAATGCATGAACAAAGAAAGAAAAAGTACCCATTGATCAATAGCAATTGCAAAAGAATCAGTAGTTGTATGAGTGTACAAAAAAATCGATGGAGGGGATAACAATGTTCCTTCCATAAGGAATGTACTCATTATCTTACTTATGAAAAGGTAACCCCTAAGTAAATTTCCTTTACAATAAAATTAAATTGAAATTAAAAATAAACCAAATAATATACCAATTAAGAATTCTTAGATGGGGAGTTCCGGGAAGATGGCGGAGGAGAAGCTGGAATTTGAACAAGCTCTCGCATAGAAAGCAGTTTTAGAGTTCCAATGAACAGTCCTAAGCCAGAGAATCACACCAAGTGTGCCATCACAGGACAGAGAGTTAGGCAAGAGAGGGGAAGCTAAGGCAAGGAGACACATCTGAGCACTTGCCAGCAGCCGCCGCGGCGGCGGCAGCAGTGGCTGTGGCGGCGGTGGCCGCGGCCATACCTGAGCCACAGAGAGTCCGGGACGAAGGAGCCAGACCCAGCAAGTGAGCGGATTCTACTCAACACCAGCAAGAACCGACAAGGAGCGGACATCTTCATCCTGCAGTTTGCAGACCAGACGACCCAGGAACCAAGACTCGGCGTGAGTAGAAGCCTGACGTCCTCACTCCTTCTCAGGGAGCAGAGGAGGGAAGGCCACCCCTCCCCCCCAGTACCAGAGATCTCCATCTTGGATATCTTCAAAGCTCAGAGGAGCTGCTAGCTCCAACTCAGGCCTTGGAATAAAACTAGTCATTTAGCAGGTCACAAGAACTTAATGGTGAAGTGACCTGTCAGACTCAGCTCCATCCAGGGAAAAGTCACCCAGCTCAGGCGCCAGCCATAGGAGTAGCTTTCCCCACTGGGTAACCAGAGCCAGAGGCTGCCCCTCCCTCTAGCAGCCTCCACAATCAATTGAAAAATAGAAACCCTGAGAATGGCTCCAGGCTGGGCTCTGTGAGTTTTTCACAAAATAGCCCCAGGGAAAAGCTACTGTTTGTTGAAAGGCCTCAACTCTACCAAGAACCTAGCCTCATCTCTGCATCCCCCTCCTTTGTGATTCTCAAAGCAGATCACCCTCCCAGTAAACTAACCTGGGAGGGGGATCTCAAAATCTTGGGTAAAACAGAGCATTTTTCTGCCTGTTTGAACAAACTGACTTAAGAAACCAATCAAGCCACAGGACCTCAAGCAGACCAGAGACTCCAACAAGAGGCTGGTTACAGACACAAGGGAGATACAGGATTCTTCCCACACCTCCCCCAAAAAAATAAAAAAAAAATCAAAGAACTTTTTTTTCTTCTTCTTTTTTTTTTTTTTTTTGGTACCTTATATATATAAAAAAAATTTTCTTTTCTAAAACTTTTATTAATCTTTAATTTTTGCCTTTTTTGAAAAAAAATTATTTTCCAGTAACTTTTTTTTTCCTCTTATAATTTTTATTTTAAGAATAGGTGAATGTGCGTTTTTCTTTCTTTTCTTGTCTTCTTTCTCTTTTTCTTTCTTTTTTAATTATCTTTTTGTTTTTTGTTTAGCTCTACTGAACTTCTGTTCTTTTTTTCTCCCTTTCTTATCCTTTTCACCTTTTCCTCTCTTTTGTTCTTCTTTATGTGACTTAACTCTTGTCCTGTACATCCTCAGATAAACCCGTAGTTAACTAGTAGACCCTATCTCCCATTGTGTACACACTTAATCCACAAATTTATTACTCAATTCAAAACCTCTGAGACTTAAATTCATTAATAGCAGTACTACCTCTTTATACCTATATAATATTTTAAGCATTTTTTTAAGTTTTTCACATCTCCTCTATGTCCCTCCCCTTCTCCCAATATATTCACATTCCCCTCTAAATAGATTGTCTTTTAATCTCCATAATAATATTAATTTTTACGTTTCTATTTTTTCTGGTCTCTTTCCATTTCCCTTTCCCTTTCATCTTTTTCTCTCTCTCTCTACTTGCATCCTACCCAACCTATTTCCTGCATTGAGATTAGGACATAGTTAACTCTCCCTGTGCCTCCCCACATCAATCTATTCCTAATTTTTACTCACATCTCTCCCTAACCCTAATAATTTCTGGTTTTCCAAATTCTTCTCTGCGGTTCAAAGCCCATTAACATATAGTTGTTTGATGCTGACTAGATGTATCTGTTGAACTAGATTGTATCTGTAGACTATTGACTGTACAAATGCAAACTTTGGTTGATGGTTGCCTTAAGATAGTGTTCTAGCACAACACTGGTGTTATTTTCATCTTAAATGGGCAGAGTAAGCCAAAAAAACACAAGAAAAATGGCAAATCCAGTTATCTCAATTCCCAATCTTGATAACCAGGGGACAGAACAGATAATGAATAATCCAGAGGAAAGTTCCCAAATAGCTCTACAAATATTGCTGGCAAACATGATAAATGAAAAGTTTGACAACTTACAAAGGACTCTGTATGAGTGTGATAGGGAGAGAGAGGAGGCATCCCAAAAGTTTATACAGGAATATCATAAGCGTGAGGAAGCTACTCAAAAACTGATACAAGATTTGCGTGAGCAACTTGAGAATACTCAAAGAGAAAGGGAGGAATGGCCTGAGCATGCTGAGAACACTCAAAGAGAACTGCAGGAATCCCATTAACGGGAGGAAGCTGATCAAACAGTAATACAGGAATTGAGAGAGCAGATAGAAAATACACAAAGATCACTAAAGGTATTCATGGAATCCATTAACAAAGAGCTGAAGGAAGTCAGGGACACCACAAAGGGAATGCTGAATGGAACCCAACAGAAGGAATGGGAGTCCAAAGAAACCATAACCAATCAACTAAGTGATTTGAAAACAAACACTGAACACCAAATTAAGGAAGTAAAGAAATTCATGCAAGACCTAAAACAGAGCTTCAACAAAGAACTTGAAGCCATCAAAGCCGACCAAATGGAAGGAAAAGAGATAAAAAACAAAGTAGAGAGTCTTGACAGCAGGTTAGAACATGCAGAAGATCGAATATCAGGGATTGAAGACAGCCTAGATATTATAGAGAAAGAACATACAACTATCCAAGACAAGTCCAAGAAATATGATAGATCTATACAACACCTGGAAGACACCATCAGAAGGCCTAATCTAAGGATAATGGGTGTAGAGTAGCACCTAGAAACAAAAGTTAATGGTCTAGAGAATTTGTTTAACAGGATCCTAGCAGAGAACTTCCCAAACATATAAAAAGATAGGCCTATTCAGATACAAGAAGCTTTTAGAACCCCCAATAGACCAGACCAGAATAGGACATCCCACTGCCACATTATAATCCACACAGGATCAACTCAGAACAAGGAAAAGATCCTTAAAGCTGTCAAGGAGAAAAGGTTAATCACCTATAAAGGGAAACCAATTAGAATCACCTCAGATTTCTCAGCAGAGACAATCAAAGCAAGAAGAGCCTGGAATGATGTATGCCATGCCCTAAAAACAAACAACTATCAACCAAGAATACTGTACCCAGCTAAACTCTCCTTCATAACTGAAGGTCAAATAAAAACCTTCCATAGCAAAGAAAAATTGAAACAATACATCTCCACCACACCAGCCCTACAAAAGATTCTTAATGGTGTCCTACACATCGAAAACCAACAAGACCACAATAAAAGCCAAGAAACTGCACCCAAACTGAGAATCCAAGAACCATAGGAAGAATCCAGTTTTCACAGCCCCCAAGAAGGTAGATAACATGGCAGGAACTCCCAAATACCTCTCAGTCCTATCTCTTAACGTTAACGGACTGAACTCTCCAATTAAGAGACATAGACTCTCTAGTTGGATTAAAAAACAAGACTCTTCTATCTGCTGCCTTCAAGAGTCACATCTTGCCCGTAAAAACAAACACATTTTCAATGTTAAAGGCTGGAACAAAATCTACCAAGCAAACGGCCCCCATAAACAGGCGGGAGTTGCAATCCTAATATCAGAAAAAATAGACTTCAAATTAAAATTCGTGAGAAGAGATAAAGAAGGTTGCTACATACTAATTAAAGGATCTCTCCTTCAGGAGGATATTACAATTCTAAATATCTATTCGCCAAACAATGGCGGAAGAAGAAAGAAGGATGGCCAATAGACACATGAAGAAATGTTCAACATCCCTAGCCATAAAAGAAATGCAAATCAAAACAACATTGAGATATCACCTCACACCAGTTAGAACGGCAAAAATCAAGAGCTCTAACAACAACAGATGCTGGAGGGGATGTGGACAGAAAGGAACCTTACTTCATTGTTGGTGGGAATGTAAACTTGTTCAACCACTTTGGAAAGCAGTATGGAGGTTCCTCAAAAGACTTCACATAGAACTCCCCTATGACCCAGCAATCCCACTTTTGGGCATTTACCCAAATGTTTACAAACAAGACCACATGAAAGCTACCAGCACAACTATGTTTATTGCAGCATTATTTACCATAGCTAAGATATGGAACCAAACCAGATGCTCCTCAGTAGATGAATGGATCAAGAAAATGTGGTATATATACACAATGGAATTCTATGCCTCCATCAGGAAGAATGACATTGCCCCATTTGTTAGGAAATGGAAAAACTTGGAAAAAGTTATATTAAGTGAAGTAAGCCAAGCCCAAAGAAACATAGGTCCCATGGTTTCTCTTATTTGAAATATCTAGTATATGTATGAGTCAATCGGAAAAGGTCAGATAATGTGATGTCAGGAAAATGAACCCTTAGATATGTATTTTAAGGTTTTTTTCTTTCATGCATGGGTTTCTAACGTATTTATAAGATTATCTCTTTGTTGCTTTGTATGTCCCTCCCCCACAGTATAACCCCTGCTTTCACTATATTTGATGTCAGTATAACTTGTGGAGGAGATGGGGAAAAACCAATTGTTTAAGGATACAGGTGGACCTGTTTCAACAATGAGAAGTACAAGTTGTCATGTCCATAAGGAGCTTTACAACGTCGGTGCGGGGGGGGGGGGGCTGAGGGGGGAGTAAGGGGGGAAGGAGAAGGATTGGGATTGGGGGGGAAGGGGGAGGCTGGGAAGGGAGGTGAAGGGTAAACAAAGGAGGAGGCTGCAATGCTTGGTAAAAATGTACACATTATCCTGCCCATGTAATTGTAACCCCTCTGTACAGTATGTTCACAAATAAAATAAAATTAAATTAAAAAAAAAAGAATTCTTAGATGGAATTCTATGCCTCCATCAGAAACAATGACATTGCCCCATTTTTTAGGAAATGGAAACACTTGAAAAAATTATATTAAGTTAAGTAAGCCAGGCCCAAAAAACATAGGTTCCATGGTTCCCTTATTTGCAATAACTAGAATTTGTCTGAGTCAAGTAGAAAAGGTCAGATAAGTTTATGTTAGGTGAAATGAACCCCAAGATAAGTATTCAATTTTTTTTTCTTTCATGCGATTATTTCTAACATATTTATAAGATTATTTCTTTGTTGTTTTATATGTCCCTCCCCCACAGTATAACCCCTGCTTTCACTGTATTTGCTGTTGGTATAATTTTTGGAGGGGGAGGGAAAAAACAAATTGTTTAAATAGAGATACAGGTGGGCCCATTGCAACAATGAGATGTACAAGAGGTTATGTCGAAAACCAAACTTTACAACTTTGGCTATGGAGGGGCGGAGGATTGGGTAGGGGGGGGAGAGGAGGGGATGGGGAGGGATGGGAAGTGGAAACAAAGGAGGAGGCAACAATGCTTGATAAGAAATGTACTCATTATCTTGCCCATGTAATTGTAACCCCTCTGTACAATATTTTAACAATAAGAAAAGAATTCTGAGAAGCCATTGGTTAAAAACTTAGTAAAGAACTGCCCCAAGTACCCAAGGAATATATTTTGATGATACAATTTAAATACTTAAACTTCAACAGAGAAGCAAAAAGTTTAAAAACTATTACACAGTAAAGTAATAAATCAGAACATATTACTATAATAATCATTAGACAAATTTTTAGTGGTAGTCAAATATGTAAGAAATGAGGCAATTTGCCATTCGTTTGCACTTTAGAAGTGAGAAAGAATTTTCTAGATCCTTTTAAATATATCGTAAGTTCAACGAAGAAACTATTCTGTCACATCATATGATAATCAGATAAAGATTATATTAGAGCAAACAACAGATTCTACTATGTTTTGGATGTTAAGGTATATACATATTTTGGTGGGGATTTCAACTTGGCGTATTGTTCTTGCTAGGCTGGCATCATATCAGTTGTTAATTTTAGGATAGGGGTTCCCTTTCCACAAGAACATGCACCTGATCTGTTCTTTTAGTCTTCCCATCATCAAAGGCATCAGAGTTGCACTATCTACCAGACCATCATTCCTGCAGTCCTTCCAATTTTAGTCTCTAGATAGTGCAGGATGGTGGAAATGATCCAATGCACCCAGTTATAGATTAAGGAAGTCCACTAAAATGTGGCCTGGGTTCTGTTCTCAAGCCTCCTAAGTAGTTAAGAGTACAGTTGGGAGCCCTGCTGCCAAGCAGTAAATATTTTTAAGCAATTAGACATATATGACTTAGACTTGTGATTACCTCAGGAAAAGTATAAAACAGCAGTGAAGCATAGAGGACAGGCAGCATTTTAAATAGCTACTCAGAGATTGAATCAGCTTAGCTAGCTACTCAGGAGGCTGAGATATGAAGACCACTGTTCAAAGCCAGTCCAATCATGACAATACATGTGATTATCTCCAAAGAACCATAAGTGGAGTAGTGGCTCAAGTGTTAGACCACTATCATTGACCACAGAAACTTTGGGATAGTGTCTAGGCACTATCAAGCCTCAGCAATGAATAATGCATGCATGAGCAATGCACATGCGTGTGTGTGTACACGCACATGTGTGCACGCACACACACACACACACACACAAATGAGTATTTCAATGCAGAGTTCTTTATTTTTTTACCTTGCTGTACTTTATTTCCCTGTATCAGTCCACCAATTAACAAAGTCAGCTAAGCACCTATTTACATAAAACTCATCATGTTTCTCTAAAGTCTACTCTCTTTTTGGAAGCCTGCTTTTATTTGACATAAAAGTAAATTATTCAAGAGTTCAAGTAATCTCCCTCAACTCTGTAGTGTTAGCTGATTTTTTAGGCTCTCCCTAGCAATATGATTCTGTGAAACCCTGCATCAAGCAGCATATTTCATTCATGAGAAGGGAAGCCTCTGTCAAACAATTAGTAATAGGTTTTTCTTCTCCTGGCCAGCATCTGAGTTTTATTATATTGGTATAATTCATGATAAGTCTGTGAATGCCAAAGAGTGCTCTTAAAATAAACTGACCCTTCTCAGTGATTAGCATTTGTATACCATTCATAGATATGAAGATGTTTAAATATTACTGAAATTGCTTTGGAATAAATAAAGTTCACCTAGACTATCTTGAGAAAGAAGAATTGGTTTCTCAGCACTTTAGGTAAGAACTTGAGTGAAAGAAACCAAAGGAAAGGTGAGGAACGACTGAATACATATATTCAAATGAAACAAACCAACCCAAGTAAAACAAGTTAATTCAGTACTCAAGAACCTGCAGGAAATGCAAAGATTTATTTAAAAAATCAACTATGATAAGCTTATGAAAAAACTGACTATATGGGAGTCTACTGTTGTGAGGATAGTGGTTAAAGCCCAGACTGGACATAAAGATCTGTACACAATGCCAGACACCTGTTATTCTAAATTCCAGGAAGAATAACATCAAGTGGACTGAGCCCATGATCATACACAAGTAGGAAGCCAGATTCTATCTGAAAATTAATCTGGATAATTTAGGGCTGGGGGCATGACAAACTGGTAAGAACACCCATTTAGGAGACACAAGACACTAAATTCAAACTCTAATATTATGGATGTTAAAGAAAAAAGCTATGACTTCAAAGAATTGGAATAATTGTAAGATTTGAGTATTTGTATGGAGAAAAATCCATTAGAGAGATAGAGTGAACCCATGTTGCAATGCTTTCTACTTAAGTGATAATGTTATGTGGTACTCCAGACATAACAGAGTTACTTTGCAAAGGTAACTGAGCATGGATGTGCATTTGGGTGATGAAAATACTCTATTTACACAGGTATTAATTAAATACATTTTTTTGGTAGATTGTAGTTTTTGAAATAAGAGGCTGGGTGATATCCCCAAGCATTTTCTCCACATGTGACCACTTAATTTATTATTATTATTTTTTTTTTTTTTTTGTCGGTCTGGGCCTAGGCGCTGTCCCTCAGCTCTTCACCTCAAGGCAAGCGCTCTACCACTTGAGCTACAGCGCCACTTCCGGTTTTCTGGTGGTTTATTGGAGATAGGAGTCTCAAGGTCTTTCCTGCCTGGGCTGGCTTTGAACCGCGATCCTCAGATCTCAGCCTCCTGAGTAGCTAGGATTACAGGCGTGAGCCACCAGCGCCCGGCCACTTAATTTATTTTTAATTAATTAATTACTTAATTAGTTTGATGCTAATACTAGAGCTTGAAGTCAGGGCCTGGCTCTGTCCCTGAATTTGTTATTTTTTTGTTTTAGTTTTCTCAAGGCTACCATTTCACTGCTTGTACCGTAGCTCCATTTCTAGCTTTTGCTGGTTACTTTCAAATCAAAATCTCATGGACTTTTTTTTCTTGGTCTGGTTTCAAACCACAATTCTCAAATTTCTTCTTTCTGATTAGCTAGGATTAAAGCCATGATCCACCAGTGTGGCTTCTAATTTTTCCTCTATACTTATTTAATGCACATATTAAGGTAATAATGTAAAACTAAGAGTATAGAAGAAAGATGTACAGTCATGATATTGTCCTGTCACAAATTCAAGTTAGTAATGTAAATTTCTTCCTAAGACCATACAAAAAAACACCATAATATAGTGTAAGAGAACTCATTATTGAACAGATGAGCTTTAAGAGCTTTCTAATAGATCCATTCTTTATTGTTACTCAACATTAGGAAAAATGTATAATGCAGTAAGTAAAATAGAAGACCTTTGGAAGACTACTTAAATTCCTTGTTTTTCTAAAGACACTTGTTTTCATCTAAAAAAATAGGCCTGTCTATTGTCTTCATGTGATTTTGATGATTGAAGATGCTTAATGAAAAGTCAAAATGTATTAGTAGTCCTTTGTTATCAATTCTGACTTTTTCTTTTTGGAGAATATAATGATCAAAGCAATAGTTCAGAATCAGCAAGCAAGAGTTCAGAATCATGCTTCCAGTGCAAGTGGGTCACCAGTAAGTAATCCTCAATACCAGTTTCCACAAAGTTTTCTCACAGATACAATCGGCCTGCCTTTTCTAGCTGCTTTCCTAGCCTGTACCTATTCCTTCATTGTACAGGAAAAGTGTGATTCAACTGATTTCAGTCAGATCTGTTACTAGTACTATCAAGGATTTAGATTCTTATGTAGGCTATTAAAAAGGTATTTACTAATTTCAAGTAAATACATAAATTCTATTTCCATCTTTTTTAAAACAAATTTCTGCTTGTCTATAAATTGATCAGAGGCATGGATTTTGTGGATAGCTCATCTCTCTCTTTCATGGCTCTCATAGATAATATGATTACTCCATAATTATCCTTATTTATATTGTTTTATATTTTGGGTTGCATCATTTCACTTTCTGCACTGCCATTTCCCAAATCATTTATATAGGAGGCATTATTTCACATTTTCTCATTCCTAGTATAAGTTCCACATGAAGACACCACTGGTCCTCATTTTCAGTCTGTACCTTTGAATATGGAGGAACATCTTTCCTCTGCTCTGTATTTATTCCCTAATCTCCAGTTAGAATAATTTTGAATAGTAAAAATGGAAAAAGAAAATAAATCATGGTGAAATTACATACGCAGAAAATTCACCAGATATTTCTGACCAGTTCAACCAACATGAACTATTAGGGAAATACATGGACAACTCATTTCCACTAGCACTCAAAGTATTTGGTTAGGAAATTCTGATGAAGATGAGGAACAAGATGAAAAAGTGAGGAATGGTAACAATTGCAAGAAAAAAAATGGAGAAGGATCCAAGCAAATTTCTTCTTTGGGCTGCTGAAAATAACCAGCTTACTACAGTGCAGAGAATACTTTCCAAAAAGGCCACTCATGTGAATACTAGGGATGACTATGAGTATACCCCTCTTCATCGGGAAGTCTACAGTGGACACTTAGACATTGTCCATGAGTTGGTGGCTCAAGGGGCACATGCAATAACTGTAGATGGCTGGACACCGCTGCACAGTGCATATACGTGTAATAATACCAGAGTGGCTTCTTTCTTCTTCATGATGCAGATAACAATGCCCAAACTAAAGGCTTCTTGACCCCCTTGCATCTTGCTGCTGGAAATTGAGATAGCAAAAATACACTGGAACTGTCACCAATATGTCAAACCAGGTCTGAAGATCCACTTGGAAGAAACTGCATTTGATATTATAGTATTATATTTCTTTGGGATAAAACGACAATATTGTCTAATTTCAAAAGTTGTGTAAAGATTATGCTATGTAAAGGCCTTTCTAAGGTGAAAATTTAATACATTGATGTCAAAGTAACTTTTAGTTATATGAATTACGTGTATTGTTACACTTGTAATTTTGTAACCAACCAACTTTTTAATAGCTGTTTTTCATTTCTTGCATCTGAAGAATGAAAAATTTTGAATACTTCACAAATTTTCATATCATCGTTGTACAAGTGCCATGTTAATCTCTGTATTGTTGTAATTTTGGTATACAAGCTGCTGAAGAATGTAGTATCCTGTAAATTTAAGTAGTTAATGATGAAATATTTATACAGGCTTATATGCTTAGGTGCCTATTTGTAACAAGGGAACCTTATTGTTCCTAAAAATGCTATTAATCTTATTTCCCTAAAATTCTGTGAATAGTTGAAAAAAATATGTTGTTCAGTTGATTGCTCACATTTGCAATCTTTTTGTCAATGACTATTTTAAGTCTTTTTCATTTAGAATCTGATCATACTTTCAAGTATTTATAGCTAAGTCCAAAGGAGACGGCTTTTTCAAGTACTTATTTATCCAACTGTGTTAGCTCTGTGAAGCCAATGGATTCAAAGTAAGCCTTGTTTAAGAGCTACTTCTAAATATATGGAGCTGAAATTTTCCCAAATGAGGTCTTATTGGTACAAATGTCTACCTGACCCTTTACCCTTCTTCCATGAAAGAACAGACCAACCAGAATATCTTACTCTGACAGCATAGATTGTATTACTGGAACAAAACTAATCTTAGTTACAGGGATCATAGAGAGATGAACAGTTTAGCCAGAACTGTTCATACTAGAAGGCATTTTATCAAAATATGATTGTTTATGATACCTACCATTTCAAAAGTAGCTAAAGCCAAGAAGGTGAAAAATTGTTCACATGCATGATTACCTAATGTCTTGACCTGTCTACCTTCCAACCAGGCAGGAACTTACACTACTGCCATTTTATCACCAAATATTTTCATAGTTGCAAGAGAAGTCCATATATTTCTCTTCATTATTAGGCCTTAAATTGGTAATGATTTTTATTATTTTTATTTTTATTGTGAACATAATGTACAGAGGGGTAACAATTACATGGGCAAGATAATGAGTACATTTCTTATCAAGCATTGCAGCCTCCTCCTTTGTTTACCCTTCACATGCCTTCCCTGCCCCCCCCGACCCCACCCAACCCTCCTCCCCACCAAAGTTGTAAAGTTCGTTTTCGACATGACAACTTGTACTTCTCATTGTTGCAACGGGTCCACCACTATCCTTAAACGACTTGTTTTTTCCCTTCTCCTTTACAAATTATACTGATATCAAATATAGTGAAAGCAGGGGTTATAATGTGGAGGAGGGACATAGAAAGCAACAAAGAGATAATCTTATAAGTGCGTTAGAAACAAATGCATGAAAGAAAAAAAACATCTAAATACATATCTATGGGTTCATTTTCCTAACATCACATTATCTGACCTTTTCTGCTTGACTCATACATATACTAGATATTGCAAATAATAGAAACCATGGGACCTATGTTTCTTTGGGCTTGGCTTACTTCACTTAATATAATTTTTTCCAAGCCTTTCCATTTCCTAACAAATGGGTCAATGTCATTCTTCCTGATGGAGGCATTGAATTCCATCCTGTATATATACCACATTTTCTTGATCCATTCATCTACTGAGGGGCATCTGGGTTGGTTCCATATCTTAGCTATGGTAAATAATTCTGCAATTAACATAGGTGTGCTGGTAGCTATAGTGTGGTCTTGTTTGTAAACATTTGGGTAAATGCCCCAAAGTGGGATTGCTCTGTCATAGGGGAGCTCTATGTGAAGTTTTGTGAGAACCTCCATACTGCTTTCCAAAGTGGTTGAACAAGTTTACACTCCCACCAACAATGCAGTAAGGTTCCCTTCTGTCCGCATAACCTCCAGCATCTGTTGTTATTAGAGTTCTTCATTTTGCCATTCTAACTGGGGTGAGGTGGTATGTCAATGTTGTTTTGATTTGCATTATCACCCTGCATCAGAATCAACTCCAAATGGATCAAAGACCTCGGAGTCAAATCAGACACTCTGAAAACATTACAGGATGGAATAGTAGAAACCCTAGGTCTCCTTGGCGCAGGCCGAAATTTTCTTAATAGAGTCCCGGAAACACAACAAATCAAAGAAAGGTTGGACAATGGGATTGCATGAAGTTACAGAGCTTTTGCATGGCAAAGGACATAGCTAGCAAGATCAATAGAAAGCCCACGGATTGGGAGAAGATCTTCACTAGCCATACAATGGACAAGGGTCTCATATCTAAAATATACTTGGAACTCAAAAAATTAAATCCCCAACAACAAATACTCAAAGAAACAACTGCCCAATATATAAATGGACAAAAGACCTAAAGAGAAACTTCTCGGAAGAAGGATGGCCAATAGACACATGAAGAAAAGCTCAACCTCCCTAAATTGGTAATGTTTTGACCACAGTGTTTCTTTTTGCCTCCAGGCTGTAAATCTACAAATGGTAAAGCTTTAGATTTAACTCTACCAAACACTGAGGTAGAGATAATGGAATAATACTTTAAAACAGAGTTGCCTTTGATACCCTAACCACAACCGAACAATGCAAAACATGAACCTTTTAATTATATTATATATAGTTATGTATTTTACATTTATATGTGATGATTTTATATTTCACACTATGAAACTTAGTAGACTTAATTGATAATTTGACAAATAAATTGATATTTATTCCAATAAATAGAATTAGAATATAAATAATTAGGTTTAGAATATATATCAGAATATAAAATGTATCAATGCAATATTTTAGGTACAAATTTGTGATACCTTCTAAATGAACATGGCCTTCTGAATTCACATTGCAAAAAAAGAGTGTTGTTTTCCTCGAATCTATATGGGATTTTATTCTGCTGCTCTGTTTATTGTTTTAACTTGCTGGTCCCAAACTGTTTTTCTCCATATTTCTGAAGCATTCCTACTGATTATGCCCAAATTTTGCTGATATGATGTCTAAAAAATACTTCTCTTCTGTAGGACCCATGGGTCCTAGGATCTCAGGTCCCATTACCTGTATCATCAGATAACAGGGGCAAGACTTCTCACCTAGGCCCATGCAACATGCCAACAGAAAGTAATTGAAGAGCTATCTGGTCGTTAATTGGACATAATCAACTCCCAGGCTTTCCTGCATGGTCTGGCTTGTATGTCCTGCTCAGCTTTCTCTCTCAAAGCTGGAGCTCTACCGTCTGGGCCACTGCTCCACTTCGGGTTCACTGGTGGTTCATTGTAGATAAGAGTCTCACCGAGTTTCCTGCTCAGCTGGCTTTGAATGGCGATCTACTGAGGAGGCTTCAAGTGGCTTTTCTCAGGAATTTGCAGAGCAGCCGCTTCACACAAATCTTTAGTCTAAATCTCGAGAGGTACTAGAGAAAAACAGAAACAGGAAGATGCTTCTAGTGTGTTCTAGATACTTAAATTTGGAGACACAAAACACTCATAATGATTAGATCATTTTATAGGCAAAAGGAGCATTGCAGACAGTATGAGGATCACTCCAGATTTCGGTCGTCTCATCCTGAGACAGTAAATTCACTGCAGCTCAATGCTAAGTGACAGAACTGACATATCCTGTGGATATTTGCTCCAAAATACTGTGACACTCTTTTCTCACGTTTGGCCTCAAACCTGTGACCAGAGAAGAAATGAGGAGAGAAAGCAACTATAATAAACATTGAGTAGTTTACTTATAAATTCAAACCATTGGAATGACCCTGCTAAGAAGTCAGATTGTCCAGATTAAAAAATGAAGAAGAAAGGAAAGAAGGTGTCAGTGGCTGCTGATTGTAATCCCACCTCCTTAGGATGCTGAGATGAAGAGAATCTTAGCTTGAATCCAGCCAGTGTAGGAAAGACTATGACACTGTTACTTCTAAGAGATCACAAAAAAACCAGAATTGAGGCTATGACTCAAGCTTCATGTACTACCCTTGAGCAAAAGGAGCTCAGGGACAATGCCTAGGCTCATAGTTCAACCTCAGGACCTGCCCCCTCAAAAAGAGCCTGTACTTCCATGTCATTGTCTATGTATGGATGTATTCCTATAGGTGAAGCTCCAGAATAGCTATGATGAATGGCACCAAGTTAGGAAATTTGTATTCAATACAATAATTTCATAACACAGAGATGACTTCTTTCAAGACACTGCATGTTCCAGGGAACCCCTCCTCCCTGTTCCCAGTGTAACCTGAGGGTTTCTCTGCATCCCAGGCCTGCTGGAAGAAGTCTCTCACATTGTGTGGACAGGCAGACAAAAGGCCTCACACCTGTACAGCTGGGTAACAAACAATTCCACCTGAGCCAGTTAGTGAGGATGAGTGTGGGCGTGCTCTGAAAGTCAGGAGAAAAGGGTCTCTTTGTACCCCAAGCTATCTCTTTCCCCAGTGCTCTGTTTTTACAGGAAGCTTTCATTTATGCCTCTGTCCATGGCAGATAAAGTTATGTGCACTCATCCTGCCTTTGTGAGACTATGTTTTTGTGTTCAGATAAAGTGCTCAATATAATTCAGGAGTACTTCTGGCAGACAACTAGGGCACTGAACCTAATGAAATGTTTCATTGCCAGCAATGATGGGCCTATGATGCCTCCCCTAGGTTTGGGAAATCCAAGCACATGTTGGATATCACAAAGCTTCCTGTCATCTAGGGCAGGTGAAGCTCATCAGGTGTTGAAACCTTTGACCTCTCCTTGTTGGGCCCTGGGTGGCTAGGTTTTGATCACAAGGCCTATGTACTGAGCAGGAGCACAGTGCAGAAGCCCAGTGCTTTACCATTTTGTGTAACAACATCACTTCTGGTCTGTGAGTGTGTGTGTTTGTGTGTTTGTGTGTGTGTGGGGGGGGGGTGGGTATGTGTGCACGCACACACATACATGAGTCCTGGAGCTTGAAATCAGGACCTGAGCACTGTACCTAGTTTCTCTTGTAGAAGGATAGCCTTCTCCCACTGGAGCCACAGAGCCACTTCAGGGTTTTTCCAAATGATATGGTCCTGAGAAATCAAGCCCAGGGTTTCATAGGTGCAAAGCACTCTATCCCTAATGCACTTTCCCAGGCCTCTACCTCAGGTTTGTTAGTGTTTTCTGACTTTTGTTGTTGTTGCTGCTGTTGTCAGTTGTAGGAGTTGAAGTCTGGGCCTGGGTGCTTTCCTTGAGCTCTTCAGCTCGAGTCTTGTGCTCTACCACTTGAGCCACAGCGCCACTTCAGGTTTTCTGGTGGTTCATTGGAGCTAAGTGTCTCAAAGTCTTTCCTGCCCAGGCTTGATTTGAACCATGATCCTCAGATCTCATTTGCCTGAGTAGCTAGGATTACCAGCATGAGGAAAAGCACCCTGCTTCCACTTCAGGGTCTTAGTGGTGAATTGAAGATAATAGTCTCATGGGACCTTTTATGTCTGGGATATTTTGGAACCCAGATCTTCAGATCTCAGGTTCCTGAGAAGGCGGCATGACAGACCAGCTACTGACCACTTGGCCGTGGCTTCTGCTGCAAGGGGGTCCATGGTTCCAAGTGGTGAAGTGCTAGCCATGAGCCCTAGAGGTAAGGGTCAGCACCTAGAACCCGAGTTCAAGGTTCATAAGAGAAAAAAAAGAAAACGTTTGTCCGCAGAAGACAACTCACTAGTCTTCAGTAATACATAATTTTGTACTTGCCATGGGAACATATCTGAGCCTCAATATTCTTGTCTGCATAATCATCTCAGTTGTGGATCCCTTACAAGGGCACGATGTAAGAATGCACCCTGTGAAGGACACAGTACATGTCACTCTTTGCAGGACTCAGCACACAGCATCTTGTGAAACACTTAGCACCCAATGCAGGACTCAGCACACTGCACCCTGTGAAGGACTCAGTACATAGCTCTGTTCCACAAGCTGGTCATTAAAATTAGGGTGCTTTCATCAATATCACCGTTCTTCAAGGAAAATTTCACAAACCATACAAGTTCACATCTAATGGTTTAATGGGGTGGTTTTTACTTGGGGAAGGTAGTCATGGGGCTTGAACTGAAAGCATGGGGATACTATTCTAATAATATTTGCTCAAGGCTAGAGCTCTATGACTTGGAGCCACATTTTGAAGAGTCTCCTAGACATCGTGCCAGGACTGGGGTTTAAACACCCCGAGCAGCTAAGATGACGGGCGTAAGCCAGGATGACATGGGTAACCCATGGAGCTAGGTTGCAGTGGTTTACATGTGGCTAAGTCAGGTTAGGTGGCAGCTGTCAGCACCACGCACCTAGCTTGCTCTGTAATGAGGTATTTGAAGTTCTGTCCTTCTATAATTGCAGTTAGAACATACTACCTTTTTTTGGTGGCAGTCCTGGGGCTTGAGTAAGAGCTTATACACTGTCCCTAAGCATTTGTGCTCAAGGCTAGCACTCAATTGGTTGAAAGATAGCAGAACTTCCTGTTTTTCTATTTATGTGGCACTGAGGAATTGAACACAGGGCTTCATGATTACTAGGTGAGCACTGAAACACCGAGCTCCAGGAGTGAACAAGGTATAAATAGAGATTTCTGTATATAAATATTGTAGACACAAAAAGAGAGATGTCTGCATATTATTAAATTATAGATAATATTAGTACCAATTCTTAGGTATTAAATTATATCTATTATATCTCCATTTAATGATGTGTCCCAGTTAACAATTAATAATTACTCAATATCAGTATTGTTTATCATATATGTACATATATCCATACATATAATTAATATTTCATAGAATGAGACAGATGTCTATATATTATTGAATTATGCATCATGTGTTACTACCAATTATTAGGTATTTAATTATGTCTCCATGTAATTTTTATTCTGTTAATGCTTAATACAATATTAATTAAAATTAATGTACTTCCTATACTTATTGTGTCTAATTTTATCCTAGAATGATTCACTACTAATTCAATGTTTATCATTTATTGTAGTGACAATTCTTCCACCTATGACATTTTTTATCTTTATTACATCCTATTACAGAGCATATAGATTTGCACACAAATTATACATCCTATCTAACACTGAGCACTTTCACAGAAAAGGAAACATGTGTCACACTCGGCTTCTCACTCCAAGATTACATTTTTGGCAGTGCTGGGATCTAAACTCATGGCTTAAAAGGCTCATTTCATGAATGGGTGACTGCCAGCACAGCAGCCTCTAGCCAAATCAGCTGCCAGGCAGTCCCCAGTCCCTGACATCCTGCCCCATATGTTGACTCCAAATTGTGCTTAGTGTGGTTACTCATTTTATTTTTTTTTTGTTTTATTCATTTACAATTTATTTTATTGACTGATATTATGCATGGAATATTTACAGCATTTATTACATAGGATAAAGATTTTCCTACGTATGAAACTTCATACCTGACACCCAGGACTTTTACAGAAAAGGAAAACATGTCACCATGGGCTTCTTACTGCACAATTCAATTTTTGTGAGAGCTGGCATCTGAACTCACAGCCACAAAGCCCAATTCATGAATGGGTGAGTGTCAGCACACCAGCCTGGGGCATATGGAGCTGACAAGCAGTTCCTAGCGCCTGAGATTAAGCCCCAAGGGTTGACAAAATAAGAACAGACTGCCATGCAGAAGGTAGTACACAAATAGATATAGATATTTGTAGAGTGCCAAAGATGTCTATATATTATTTAGTTATATAGGCTACATTCCTACCAATTTTGGGGTATTTATTATGCCTCCATGTAATTAATATTATTGTTTTCATACTTAATGAATTATTAATTAAATTAACCACTGTCCATAAACTATTGCATCCATGTAATTAATAGTATTCTCTTAATGTATCAAAAAATATTCATTAAAATCCATTAGCCTCCTAAAATCAGTCTCTAATTTTATAGTAGTATCATTCAGGAACAACAAATTCAACCTTGACATTCATAATTTCCATCGGTGTTCCTGTGAATAGGAATGAGACTGTTAGGATCTCCCTCCATTGGTAGGCTTCAGGATTGGGCTTCGAACAGAGCCTATTTTGCCGTGTTGGCCTATGGCTTCCCTGGAAGCCCACCAGCCTTCAGCAATGCCAGGTTGCAAACACTTTTCAGCTGTGTCATTCAGACCCAGGATGATCATCTTGAAAAGAAAAATGTTGCCAGGTTTTTTTTTTTTCTTGTCAGCCTTTGAGGACCAAGGTTCGGCTGTGTGTCCAGTGGCTGCAACCCAGCGTACAGTGATCAAAGCTGAGGCAGAGTTGCCATGCCCTGAGTTCAAGCCCTGTCCTTGACAAAATAAAAATACACACACACATACAGACAGACACAGACATACATTAAAAATATTTAAAAAATTATGAGGCTCTTTAGCTTGGAATTCAGGCCATTTTTCTGCCAGGCCTGGGATTTGAACTCAGGGTTTTGGTAAATCTGCAGCACTGTGGGGGAAAAGGAAGCTCACAGAGCTGGAAGACAAGAAATTCAGGCCTGATCCCAGGGGCTGAATTCAAGCCCTAGCACTCAAAAAAATAATATTTGTATACATTTTAAATACATGATTTATATTTACATACTCATGTTTACTGCATATGGCAGTTAGTGTAGTTATTCATTTTATTTTGTGTTTTATTTATTTATTATATATTTTAGAGAGTATGATTACATGTATAACATTTTTTACATCCTATTACATAGGACACAGATTTGCCTATGTATTATACATCATTCCTTAGACCCAGCACATTCACTGATAAGGAAAACAAGTGGGACAATTGGCTTCTTCCACCAGGAATAAGTTTTGGGCAGTTCTGTGATCTGAACTTCGGGCCTAGAAGGCACACTTCATGAATGGTTCAATGTTAGCACACCAGTCTGATTCAAATGAAGATGTAGGGCAAATTTGAGGGCCTGAGATCAAGCCCTAGGAGTGGTCAATATATAAACAGATAGATGTGTAGATTCAAGTGTGTGTGTGTGTGTGTGTGTGTGTGTGTTGTGTATTTACATATGTATATGCATCTATAAATAAATTTATAGAGAGACAGATAGACATTTATGTAGATTCTAATGTATAATTCTATATAAAGAGTGATGTCCATATCTTATTTTTATATATTCTATTACTACCAATTATTTAGTCTAAAATTATTCCTCCATTAATTAATCACGGTAGGAAACTTAATAAAGTATTAATTAAAGTAACCAATGACCTATATTTATTTCATACAATCTTATACTAGAATGACTAGCTAATTAGTAATTTAATTAGTACAATACAAACATTCTATTATTGTTCCTATAGATAGGAACGAGTTCTCCAGGATCTTCAGCTCTGTAGGTGGCAGTCCCAGGATTGAACTCAGGGCCTAGGTTTCTGGGTTGGGCTCAGGCTTCACTGACAGCCCACCAGCCTTCTGCTGTGCAAGGTCTCGTACAATATTCAAGCCGAGTCATTAAGACCCAGGATGGTCACAGTGCTAAGGAAACAAAGGTAAAACTGTTGTGTAAAACTTCCTGGTTTTTCCTCTTCCATCTTGGTTGGTTTTGTTTTTTTTTTTTTCCAAAGCTGGGAGTTGAACTCTGGTCCTAGGATCCCTGGATCATCTGTGGGTGTAAAAGCTGCACCCCAGCCTAGGGTAATTAAGGCTGAGGCAGAGTTGTGATGACCTGAATTCAAGCCCCATGCCTGCACCACCAATAAAGTTAAGGTCCTGGCTAGGAATTTGGGCCATTTTATCTGCCAGACCTGGAATTTGAACTCAGGGACTGGGTAACTCTATTTTGCTCCTGGTGATGTGGAAACTAACCTCCTGGAAGAAAAAAATTCAGGAGCATTTCCCAGGGTGTGAATTCCAGCCCCAGAATAGGCAAAAATAATATTTATATACATGTATAATGTGTATCATATATATGTATTTGCATAGATATTACATATTGTACCTAGGACACAATATTTCCACAAAAAGGAAACAGGACAATATTGGCTTCTTACTCACCTATTGTCTTCGGCACTGCTGGGATTTGAACTCAGGGCATGGAATGCCCAATTAATCAAGGTGTCATTGTAAGCACAGTAGTCTCAAACAAATTCACTGCCAGGCAGTTCCCAGGACCTGAGTTCTAGCCCCAGGAATGGCCAATATATAAATAGGTAGATTTGTAAATTGCTGAAAATAAATATATATATATGTATATATTTAGAGAGAGATGTATATATATATTATATATATATATATATATATTCCGCTGTATATTTAAACATATAAATATATTTATAGAATGTGAGATGTCTGTATATTATTAAATTAAATGTAATATATAACTAATAATTATTAGGTATTAAATTATTGTTAAATTACTAGGTATTAGGTATTAAATTATGCCCCAATTTAATGATGTATCATGGATTAAGGCACAATCAAGTGCTACCTTGTGTAAAAGGATCTCAGGGACAATGTCTAGGCTCATAGTTCAAGGCTCAGGACCTGCACCAAAAATAAAAAAGAGCCAGTAACTCCATGTGTCTATGTATGTATGCATGTATTTCTATCGGTGAACATACAGTCGTTATGAAGAAAGGCAAACAACTAAGATATTTGCTTTGAATAGAATGATGTCATAGAACAGAGAGTGCTTTCAAGACAGTGCATGATCCTGGTCCAAGAAAATTAAGACCCAGGCTTGGAATTTGCACCATTTTTCTGGCAGGCCTGGGATTTCAACTCAGGGTATGATAAACTCTCTGGCACTGTGGGGAAGGGGAAACTCACCGTCGTGGAAAACAAGAATTTCAGACCAGTTTCCAGTGACGGAATTCAAGCCCCAGCACTGTTAAAAATAATATTCATACATGAGATCTATTTACATACATGGGTTTACTCCATATGACATTTGTTACCCTTATTTATTTTTATTTATTTTATTTAGTATTATTACATATATAACATTTATTTCATTTATTACATCTTATCACATGGATTTATTTGCATATGGATTATATATCATATTGAGACCCAGGACTTTCACCAAGAAGGGAAATAAATGTGTCAAAATTGGCTTCTGACTCCACATATAAACTTTTGGCCATTCTGGGACTTGAACTCACAGCCCACAATGCCCAATTCATGAATGGGTCAGTTGTAGAACAAAAGCCTTTGGCAAACTGAGCTGCCAGTCAGTTCTGAGGACCTTCGATGAAGCAATAGCAGTGGTGGATACATAGATAGATAGATAGATAGATAGATAGACAGACAGACAGACAGACAGACAGACAGACAGACAGACAGACAGACAGACAGACAGACAGACAGATAGATAGATAGATAGATAGATAGATAGATAGATAGATAGATAGATAGATAGATAGATAGATAGATAGATAGATAGATAGACAGACAGATATGTAGTTTGCTATATATATGACAGAGAGACAATGTAAGGATATTAAATTATATATATATTATGAATTATTAGTTATTGAATTATGCTTCCACTTAATGAAGTATCATGGTTGAATACTTATTAAAGCATTAATGTAAAAGTAGTCAGTATTCCTTAATTAGGAGAATCATACCATTGTGCTAGAATGGAAGACATAACCCAATAATTTTTGTGTGGCATTCTATAAGAGAATCATGAAATAACTGCAAATTTAATAGTTACTTTTATAACATTCCAGTAAGCATTCCTATAGATAGGAATGGTTTTCTCAAGATCTCCCGCCATTTGTAGGTGGCAGTCCTGGCATTTGAACTACAGACCTGGGTAGTTTACTTTGAAATGCAAACCATTAGAATGACACTGTGAAGATTTCAGATTGTCACAATGAAAGAAAAGTATGAGAAGAAAGAAACTCAGGTGTCAGCAGATCCTGCCTGTAATCCTAGATCTTCAGGAGGCTGAGAGGTAGGGAATGCCGGTTTGAATTCAGCCAGGACAGGAAAGCCCACCACATTCTCATTTCTGAGGGATCACAGGAATACAAAATCTCCATGAGTGGGGCTATGGCTCAAGGGCAGAACACTATCCTTGAGCAAAAGGAGCTCAAGGACAGTGCCTAGGCTCATAGTACAACCCCCGCAACAGCCCAAAAAAAAGCCAGTAACTCTATGTCTCCCCATGTATGTATGCATATATTTCTATCGGTGAAGGTCCAGAGTCCCTATGATGAAAAGCATCCAGCTAGGAAATTTGCTTTGAATAGAATGATTTCATAACACAGAAAGTGCTTGTTCCGGGGCTCCCTTTGCTGTTCCCATTTTAGCCTGAGGTTTTCTCCTCACTGGGGACTGCTGGAGGAAGTCTGCCTCATTGTTGGAACAGGCAGACAAAAGCCCTCACTCCTGTACTGCTGTGAAACAAAAAACTCCATTGAGGCCAATTAGTGAGGAGGAGTGTGGGTTGGCTCTGAAGGCCAGGAGAAAAAGGCCTCTTTGTATCCCAGAGCTATCTCTCTCCCCAGTGCTGTTTTGACAGGAAGTCTTTATTTATGCCGCCTCCCATGATAGGCCAAGTTCCCTGCACTTATCCTGTCTTTGTTAGACTATGTTCCAGTTTTAAAATAACCTGCTACAATTAATTCAGGGTCCTTCTGGCAGACAACTAGGTAGCTGAACCTAATGAAATGACTTATTATTGGCAATGGTGCCTCCCTAGGTTTCTGGAAGCTTGCTAAATCTAAGCACATGTGTAATATCACAATGCTTCCTGTCATCTAGGGCTGGTGAAGCTCACCAGATTTTGAAACCTTTGACCTCTCCTAGTTGGGCCCTGGGTGGCTGTGTTTCAGGGTTGAACACAGGACCTGGGTGCTGACCATGAGCTCAGAACAGAAGCTCAGTGCTTTACCATTTGGTGTCACAGCTTCATTTCTGGCATCTGTGTGTGTGTGTGTGTGTGTGTGTGTGTGTGTGTGTGTGTGTGTTTGTGTGTGTGTGTACATGTATGTGTGTTCATTCACTTGTCCTGGAGCTTGAACTCAGAACCTGAGCACATTACCTGAGTTTCTCCTGTACAAGGATAGCATTCTACCACTTGAGCCACACAGCCACTTCAGGCTTTTTTCTAGTGATGTGGTACTAAGGAACCAAACCCAGACATTCATACATGCAAAACACGCTACCCCTAAGACACATTCTCAGTACACCCCTGCAGAGTTCTTTCTTTCTTTTCTTGGAAGTTGGAAGAATTGAAATCTAGGCCTCGGTGCTGTCCGTGAGCTCTTCAGCTGAAGCCAATTGCTTGAGCTACAGCACCCCTTCTGGTTTTTGGTGGGTCACTGGAGAGAAGCATCTCAAGGAATTTTCTGCCCAGGCTGGTTTTGGACCCGTGATCCTCAGCTCTCTGCCACATGAGTAGTTTGCATGACAGGTGCAAGGCTTCCACTTCAAGTTTCTAAATGGTGAATAGGAGATAAAAGTCTCTTGGGACCATTTGTGTCTGGGATAGTTTTGAACCCTGATCGTCAGATATCAGCTTCCTGAGTAGGCAGGATGGCAGACCTTAGCTACTATATGCCTAGACCCTAACACTCTGTTGCAAGGGGTTCTTCGCTCCACGTGGTAGGGCACTAGTCATGATCCCAACAGGTAAGTGTCAGTGGCTAGGTCCTGAGTTCAAGGTTCATGACTGAGAAACTTAAACCAAAAAATTGTCTGCAGGAGACAACTCACTAGAGTTAGGTACATACGTAATTTTGGCCCTGACAGGGACAAATCATCATCTTACTTGTGGAACTCTTACACGAACCAGATGAAAAAATGCACCGTGTGAATGACTCAACACACAACATCTCATGAAGGACTCATCACATAGCTGTATCCCACATGCTGTCATTAAATTAAGGTGCTTTCATCAGTATCACCATTCTTTTAGAAACACCTCACAAACAGTCCAAATTTAGATTTTAGAGGGATGGGGTTTTGGAGGGAGGGCATCAGCCATGGAATTGAACTGAAAGTTTGGGGGTACTGTCCTAAGATCTTTTGCTCAAACTAGAGCTCTACCACTTTGAGCCACAGCTCAGAGTTTCACAGACATCCTGACAGGGCTGGGTTTTAAACCCACCAGTATCAGATCTCAGCCCCTGAGTATCTTGGATGACAGGGATAAGTAAGCCAGAAGCATCCGGTTCTGTGGAGCTGGGTTGCAGTGGTTTACCTCTGGCTAAGTCAGGTTAGACGGCAGCTGTCAGCACTAGACTCCCTCCTTGCTCTATATATCCTTATATAGTTGCAGTCAGAACCTTCTATCTTTTCCTTTTTATTTTTTGTTTTGGTGCCAGTCATGATTCTTGAGTAAGGGTCTAGACACAGTCCCTAATCTTTTATGCTCAAAGTTAGTGCTCAACTGCTTGAGCGACAGCACAACTTCTGGATTTTCCTATGCACACAGTAGTGAGGAATCGAAACCAGGGCTTTGTACGTACTAGGCGAGCACTCTATCACTCAGCCCCATTAGTGACAAGTGTATAAACAGATAAATGTTTAGACTTGTAGATAGATAGATAGATAGATAGTTGTATATAACGTGAGATGTCTCTATATTATGAAATTGCATATACAATATTACTACAAATTATTGGCAGTTAAATTATTCCTTCCTTTTTTAAGCATCATGATTGAATACATATTAAAATATTTATTGAAAATTATTCAATGTTGTATAATTGTGTATAATTTTATAATATAATCATACACTAACTGCTAATGTAATTGTTACTTTTACAACATTCCATTCGCACAGATGTATATTGGAAAGTGTTTCTTAGAATCTCCTGCCATCCCGGCAGTCCAGGATTCGATTTCCAGGCTTAAGTTGCCGGTTTCGTCTTGGCTTCCCTAATAGCCATCCAAATATCAGCAATGTAAGGTCATGTACACTTTCTGGGTATTGTCATTTAGACCCAGGATGGTTACAATGCAAAAAAAATAATAAAACCACCTCCTTGAACTTCTCAGTTTTATCCTTCTCCTTTTTATTTTTATTTTTGCCAGCCCTGAAATTTGAACTCGGGACCTAGGATCTCAGCACCAAGACCTGAGATCAAGCCCGGTGCTTGGCCCAAAACATAATAATAATAATAATAATAATAAGGCCCTGGCTTGGAATTTGCACCATTTTTCTGGCAGGCCTGGGATTTAAACTTAGGGTCTGGAGAATTCTGAGGCACTGTGGGTGAAGGGGAAGATCACCGTCCTTGAAGACAAGCAATTCAGACAAGTTCCCAGGGCCTGAATTGAAGCCCCAGCACTATAAAATATAAGAGTGATATATTAGATCTATGACATACGGGTTGACTCCATATGACATTTATTACCCTTATTTATTTAGTATTATTTTACATATAACATTTATTTTATTACATCATATCACATGTACTGAGACCCAGCACTTTCACATAGAAGGAAAAAAATGTGTCAAAATTGGCTTCTTACTCCATGAATAAAGTTTTGGCCATGCTGGGATTTCGACTCACAGCCTACAATGCCCAATTCATAAATGGGGTCAAAGTCTTAGCACACCAGCCTCCAGCAAACTGAGCTGCCAGGAAGTTCTGAGGACCTATAATCAAGCCACAGTAGTGCCCAATATATATATATGTACATATATATATATACATACATATATATATATGTATGTATATATATACAGAGGAAATATGATATTATTAAATTATATATATAATTACCAATTATTAGTTATTAAATTATGCCTCCATTTAATGAAGAATCATCATTGAATACTTACAAAAGCACTAATAAAATATCAGTCAATATCCTTAATCATACCATGGTGCTAGAATGGAAGATATAAATTCAATAATTTTTGTGTGGCATTCTAAAATAGAATCATGAATTAATTTCAAATTTACTTATTACTTTTATAACATTCCATTAGCATTCAAATAGATAGGAATGAGTTTGCAGGATCTCCCTCCATTTGTGGGTGCCAGTCCTAGCATTCGAATTCCAGGCCTGGGAAGTTTTCTTTGAATGCAATCCATTGGAATGACACCGTTAAGATTTCAGATTGTCGCGAAAAAAAGAACAACAAGAAGAAAAGTAAACCAGGTTGTCAGTGGTTCCTCCCTGTGATCCTAGCTCCTCAGAAGGCTGAGATGGCAATTTGAATGCAGCCTGGGCAGGAAAGTCTGAGACACTTGTATTTCTTAAGAGATCACAGGAAAACACAAGAAATAAACAAACAAAATCCCTGAGTGGTTCAAGTTGCAGAGCACTACCGTTGAGCAAAAGGAGCTCAGGGACAGGGCCTGGATGATGGGCTTTCAGCAGGTTGCCCATGCCCAGCCCCCCAACCTGGGCAAGCTGGAACAAGCCCTCAGAGAGTACTAAGTCTGCAGCTTGAATAAAGCATCCTTCCATGCCATTTAAGAACTGAAGCCACGAAGGCTTTGCCTGGGCTCGTGTGTGCAACTGGGGTTGAGGAACCTATGCAACTCTATTTTACTGAAGACCCCAACTCAGTTCTGCCACCGTTGACCTATTCCAGCCACAGACAGTCCTGGGAACACTAGATGCCAGGATGTGGAGTTATCTGAAATAGCCTTGCACAGACAATTTTCAGAAACACATGGTGTTTGCTTAAGGCAGGATGTCAAGGTATCAGAAACTCCAGAACAGCTCCTTCTGGGGTCTGGTGACCATTATCTAAACCAGACACCCTGCAGTTTAGCACATATCCTCTTGAGACTTCCCTGTGGTATAAGCCAACCAGTTTAAAATATGTCATCCCCCTTTATCTAACCAACAACTTGCTTCTGGTACTTTCCCACTTTGTAGTTCGCCAATCATAATATAGAATTGTTTTATGATTTTCCCACAGTGTGTAGTGATTTGTTAGAAGACGCTATGGTGTATGCAAAGACCCTGCCTTCCTTAAAAAGTGTATAAAAGGTGCTGTAAACCTCGGTTGCTGCTATGTAAGTCTGAGGGGACCAAGCTTGATCTTGCAATAAAGACTACTTTGCTTTTACATTGGTGGTGGTCTCTGGTGGTCTTTTGGGTAAGGATTTCTGAATTCAGCTTTACAGTGTGTGCAATGGGTGCATTATGTTCTGGCTGAGATGTCCCATCAGAACACCTAGCAGCCAGCCACTGCCTACAGAGAAAGCACAGTTCCTAGGCTGGAGGAGTTGTCGAAGGTTGTGTCTCCATTTCCTCTATCTCTCTGTAACATGTGAGCCTAGACCTCTGGGGCCTGGTGGCCATCACTCATTCATTATTCCTTATTGCAGAGTCTCAGGCTGGTCCCAAATCCTGACAAAGATAGGAAAGAGTCAGCGATTTCTGTGCCAAAAGCGGTAATCAAATAAATCCCACCGTCATAGCGTCTTTTAGAAATGAGCCTTGGTCTGCGAATGTGGCTTACTGGTATGCCGCGGACAGGCTCTGTCGGGACAACAGAGGACACCTAGTTGAGGAACTGGAATAGGTGGAGAGATGGCAAACAGACAACTCACACACAAGAGTAGTGGATGCTGAGTGCGATTTAATGCAGAGGATAACAAGCTTTTATAGCAAAAGTCTCCATGAGAAAGGGCAAAAGGTTACACAATCTTGCTGCAAGGCTTCGTTCTTGGGTGGTCACCAGCTGGTCGCCAGATCTTGTTTTTTGGATGACGAGCTATGATGATAGGCACTTGTTTTCAGCTTTACCTCTATTTTTAAGAAATACAATGGGTTTCAATGTTTATCACCAATTAACCATTAACCAGAGCATATGGGCAAGGTACTGAACAGAAAGGCATGAACTCTAGTACTTCATAGTTACTTTTGTTTTGTTTTGTACTTTATACGTTTCAAATCTTTTCTAAGCAATTGTGCTTAGAGGGTTCCCAATTTGTGGCCAAAAATCATGATATTCAGTATACGTAGTTAAATCTGGCCGTATATCAAATTTAAGCTCATAGTGTCTTTTCTGTAACCCTTTCACATAATCGTTTACTCTTTTCTATAGAGGCCTTAACTGTCTCATAAGATCTTTCTTGTTCCTTCTTTAATAGTAAGCACCAAGGAAGCCTAGATCTAACAAGTCTCTCAGTAAATGAAAGAGAGTAATAGGAAGTTATTGCTCCTAAGTAGATTTCCCAACGGTTGCCATCCTTATCATACACACCTGTTAAAAGGCTATGGATCTGGGGGAAGTTTTTGGGGTCCTCTAGATAATGGAGGATCCCACCATTTTCCTCTGATAAGCCATTGCCACCTTTTATCTACCAACCTTTTTGGAATCTTATTTAGCTTTTGGTCTAAATATCCTTCTACATCTTTTTTATCTACATCTATATGAATCTATTGTATATGCTTTAGGATTAAAGGGAAGTGTCCAATAGCCATACACTCTTTCTGCTCTAGCCATGCTTACAGCTTCTTGTAAATCTCTTACAAACAATTTCTTTTGCTGAAGTGACATCATGAAACACCCAATACTACTTTTATATTTACTTATGACTTGTCTACTAGCCTCCACAAGAGGGGCTTTCAGGGTAGCACTTAACTCTGGTGAGTTAGTCATATTCTTAAGACACTCATCAGATGTTGGAGTCGTCAACACTTTTAAGAAAGAGCCTTGAATAACGGAACGTTGAGCATGAGTAAGTACAATGAGCAGCAAGAACAGTAAAACATTAATAGGCACTCCTATACAGTGAAGAAAAGAAAAAAAGGAACAGAAACACATCTTTTCCAGGGGCTTGCCAGCCTTTCCAGGAGGTAAGCCTCTTTGAAGTCCCATTCTCAGAGGTAGGTCTCTTTGAAGCCTCATTCTCTGAGGTAGACTTCGGTGAAGTCCCATTCTCAGAGATAGGCTTCTGTGAAGCCCCATTCTCTGGTCTGAAAGCAGGTTTCCCATGCTAAGCAGACTCCACCGGAGTAGGTGTGGCACGGGTATAGTGCTTACTTAACACACACAAAGCCCTGAGTTTGATTCCTCACTACCACAGAAAGAGAAAAAGACAAAAGTGACACTGTGCTTAAGTGATAAAAGTTCTAGTCTTGAAAAAAAGCAGCTCAGGAACATGCCCAGACCCTGAGTTCAAGCCACAAGATTGACAAAAAAAAGTCAGCAGATTGAGACATATTCTTCTGGGACTCAGAGGAGGACTGTTATGGGTAAGAAGTAGAGGGCAGGTGCTGGTGGCTCACCCATGTAATCTTAACTACTCAGGAGGCTGAGATCTGAGGATGCCAATTGCAAGCAGGAACGGATATATGAGGCTCTTTTCTCCAATTAAACCCCAAAAGCCAGAAGTAGAGCTGTGGTTCAAGTAGTACAGTGCTAGTCTTGAGCACAAAAGCTCAGGGATAGCGTCAAGGCCATGAATCCAAACTCCAGGACTGGAGTGCATGTTTGTGTGCATGCACATGCGTGGGTGCACATGCACGCATGCTCATACACACACACACACATACACACACACACACACACACCACCACCACCACCACCACCACCACCACCACCACCACAATAGAGCATTTTCCAGTCAGCCTACACAAGTTCCATCTGTAGGAACTCAATATTTTTTTTAAAAGGGGGAGATGGGAAGGAAAGGCTTGCTCTAGGAGGTGATATAACCAGTGCCAAAATTCCACAGGAGCTCTAAGATGTGGAACAAGACAGAGCGACTCAGGCAATAAGTACAGCGTGGGCAAAGGTCCTGAGGTGTGCTGTAGAGCTGGTGGTATGGGTGGAATGAAGGTTCTGTGGCTTCAGACAAGTCTGGCAGAACACTCAAGTCTGGGACAAGATTTACACTTCAGTCACAGTTAGGGCAGAATGGGGTTCAGGGGAAGATTAGCATGTCTTTTCACCAAGGATCCCAGCCATTTTCTTTGACCGGAAGCCTTTTTTTCACAGCTCCTGACCTTCAGGCCTCCTTTGCATGGAGGAGTCAGGGCAAATGCAAGGAAGAATGCTTGCTTAAGAAAAGCTTCTAGCCCAGTGTCACCAGTGGCTCAACCCCTGCAAATCCTAGATACTCAGGACACTGAGATCAGAGATCGTGGGTCAAAGCCAGCTCAGGGGAGGAAAGTTAGTGAGACTTTTTTGCCGATGAACTACTAAAAGCCAGAAATGGAGCTGTGGCTCAAGTGGTAGATTGCCAGCATTGAGGGAAAAATTTAAGAGACCACAGGCCAGACCCTGATTTCAGGCCCCAGGACTGGCACAGAGAAAATAAAGAAAAGTTTTCAGGAGTTCCTAGTCCACTCTGGTGAAAGGCCAGATCAGCTGGGCGCTGGTGGCTCGTGCCTGTCCTCCTAGCTCCTCAGGATTCTAAGATTGGAGGATTGCCATTCAAAGCCAGCCTGGGCAGGAAAGTCCGGGAAACTCTGTTCTCCAAGAACCACCAGAAAACCGGAAGTGGTGCTGTGGCTCAAGTGGTAAGATGAAGAGCTGGGGGACAGCAACCAGGCCCAGAGTTTGAGCTACATGACCAATACCTGGCCTGCTTTGACCTCATGCTGTGGCTCTAAGCAGAGTATTTTCCAGTGGGCTCCTGAGAGTCTCCCAATGTCTAGGTGTCCTACACTTCTTTAGAGCAGCCTCCTTGGAGGCCTTTGCATACAGAGTGGGCCACAGTACCAGAGAAGGCTTGACCCTTGTGACATGGACATCATCAACCCTGTCATCAGAATGACATCTATCATGAGAGCAGTGTGGATCTGAGCACTAAATCGACATCTCAGACCACAGTTCTGGTCCAGGAGGGGTAAAACAGTAAATGTCCACTCATATGGATATCACAAGAATGCACATTTGTCAGGCACACCTTGGGCGGTGTTGAGTGAAAGACTTGTAGGCTCAGGAATCCAGTGCCGGCTGGCTGCTGTTTGTAGTAAACGCTATATCCCAGGAGTCACAGGGCTCGGAACCCTGCTTTCTTCCCCAGTGCTTAGATGGAGGCACAGGTTCCATGGAACTTACTGCCATGGCTCAGATCCCTCAGCCCAAGAAGGACTTGGGGAGAAACAATTGATGTGGTTTAAGAGTTTACTATGATTATGTCTCAGGACTGCCCCCAGTTCTAGCTCCGCTTATCATTACCACCTCCCTCTGTGTGTGTGTGTGTGTGTGTGTGTGTGTGTGTGTGTGTGTGTGTGTGCACATGCGTATGAGTGCATCTTGGTAGTAGGACTTGAACTCAGGGCCCGGGTTCTGTCCTTCAGTTTTTTTCATTCAAGGATAGCACTGTACCACTTGAGCCAGAGCTTTTCTTCCAGCTTTCAGGTGGTATTTTGGGAGAGGACAGTCTCACAGATATTTTTTGCTGGGTTGCCTCTGAATGTCAATCCTCAGATCTCGGCCTCCTGAGGGAGCTAGGAATATAATAGCATGAGCAATTAGCATCTGGCCATGCTTTCCTTCTTGGATAAAACTGAATACCTGTCTTCTAGCTGAGCACCCATCTACAGCTATCCCACCTACCTCTACCCCTACTCCATACCCCTCCAGGTTTCAGAGGACAAAGAAATAGGATGCATTGACAGGTTTGAGCTTTATGTTCTCCACACAGTCAGGGGCTGCTGGCAGCTGATGTAGAAGCCAGAGATCTAGGTAAGAGCAAATAGATAGCTGTTAGAACAGAAGAGACTATGAAAAGACATCCATGCAGCTGGATGCCAGTGGCTCATGTCTATAATCCTAGCTCCTCAAGGCAGAGACTGGAGGATAAATCAAGATTCAAAGCTAACCTGGGAAGACTCATATCTCCAATGAATCACCAAAAAGCTGGGAAGTGGAGCTACTATAGTTCAAGTGGTAGAGCACCAACTTTGTGCAAACAGGCTAAAGGTTACCACCTAGGCTCTGAGTTCAAGACCCGGTAAACACACACACACACACACACACACACACACACACACACACACACACACAATGTGCATGCAAAATCAGAGATTTCTACACTGCAATATTTAGGTATTCTCTACCTTTTCCACATTAAGCCTGGTGGTTGTTGGACTAGGAGTTTGATGCATACAACACCACTTGGCATCTTTAATTTTGGGAGCAGAATGGCTAGAAAGTCAGCATTCCCCATCCCAGCTCCTTGATTGGGTCGTGATCTATCCTTGCCTTTTGGGGCTCCTTTTACGCACTTGCCAAGATTCTTTTAAAAGGCATCACATTCTGGCCACTGGTGGTTCACACCTGTCATCCTAGCTACTCAAGAAGCTAAGATCTGGAGGATCATGGTGACAAGCCAGCCTGGGCAGGAAAGTGTATGGGACTTTTATCCTTGATGAAACATCAGAAAACAAGAAGTGTCCCTGTAGCTCAAGTAGTAGAATGCCAGCCTTGAGAAAAAGAGCTTAGGGACAGCGCTCATGGTAAACAACAACGAGAGGCATTGCATGTTGTCTCTGGGATTGACATGGGCCAAATATAATTGGAATTTTCAAGTGCACTAAGATTAAGCCTTACCTGTATAGTCCTGTGCTCCTCCATCTGTCTCACCCCCAGACCTTGGCATGCTTCGAGTCACCATGGCCCTAGTTGGACGGGAGGGCTCCGAGGAGGAAGATCCCAGAGCAATCACCCACCTCCTTCTTCCATGCTCACCCTGCTGCTTCTGCCATAGACCTACTTCCTGGAATCCGTCCATGAGATCATGGCCGCCAACATTTTGGTGAGTGGTGGGTCTAGCCAAACTCGGGGAAGTTAGGGGTGGAAGTCGGTCTGGGACTAGGAGTTTCCACCCTGGGTTTGGGCTGAGTCCAGGGCTGACATTTATTTCATCCTGAGCCTTGTAGGGGTGGGGAGACAATGTAGACTCCACATTGAGTCAGGTAAGTTCAGAATCTGGAGGACTACTTTTGTGGGGGAGGCTGTGGGTCTCAGGGGGCCACTGTTCTTGGTACGCCTCTCTCGGGACTCCCCTCTCCCTCTCTCATCCCTCAATGGTAGAAGAGAAACTTTAAATAAGGGTGTCAAAGAGGGGGCAGTGGAGTATTTCTGTGTGAACCAGATTTGTGCTTCATATTCATCCTAGCCCCTACTTCCAATTTATCTGAGTAATGACTATATGTGTTTGGGGGCAGGGGATCATCTTAGCTGAGAATGTTGCTCAGTGGTAGAGTGGTTGCCTAGCATGCCTGAAGCCTTGGGTTCAATTCCACACAGAAAAAGCTGGAAAGAGAGGTGGGGCTCAACTGGTAGAGCACCCGTCTTGATCAAAAAGAGCTCAGGGACAGTGACCAGGCCCTGAGTTCAAGCCCCATAACTGGAAGAACAAATCTTTGTGGAGGCTTTGTTTCCCTTTGAAAACAATTTATTCTTTGTGATACACATAACATGGGCCTCTTCTCTGGTCACCAATGGGCCATTAGATATCCCTTGAATTTTGTCTCCTCCCAGAAGCCTCTGCTCTACCCAGCCCACAGTTTACCCTTCCCATCACCAGGCAGATAGAGACCTAGAGAAGGCCACCTGGCCACCTAGTTCTGGTGGCTGCCGAGGATTTTGAGACTCAATATGTCACATAGGGAGTCATCATCCCCATCAGCCTACAGAAAAAAGGGACAGAGTGCTGCAATCCTGAGTTTGCCAGCTGTGGGTGGCTCTGGATGTGGGACATCTGTGGCAGGATGTGCTCTGTGGGAGAGTTCTCTATGGGGTAAGGAACCCCGACCTCTCCTCTGGCAGTTTCCACACGGTCTTGAAGTTGCAATTCTTCAAAACCTTTCTGTTCCTCCCTCATTTTGCCCACCCAGGAGCCTGAGGCCTCTAAAGCAGCAACACAGATGGGGGGCTCAGACTGGACCGACATCTGTAGCCCCTTGAGAGGAGAGACAGCAGCTCCTGCAGCTCTTTCCTCTTCCCTGTCTTCACCTGGGACAGCTGGCACATGCCCTTGGCTTTCTCCCGACACAGTTGATCCAGGACGAACATCTGTCCTTTACACACCAGGAGCATCTCCTGTATGGTGTGGATAAGTGCCAACAGCTGGCTGCATGGATGGTGGAGCTCATTCGCTGGACTATGGAAGTGCACCTCATCAGGCAGGTCGTGGATTAAGCAGATTTTCTTTTTGGACTCCTACGTGTCCCACTTCCCACCCTCACACATGCTGTGGTGGCAGCTCATGGGGCAGGTACCTGTGGATCCAGCTCTATCTGGAACTGAGCTGTCGGGTGAATTCAGTGCTTGCAACAGGCCCGCCGCTCCTGCGGCAGGAGTTTCACCCTGTGGATGTCAGCCTCAAAGGGAGCTCACAGTGTCACATCCCTCTTACTTTGGGGGATGTCTCTATCCTCTGCAATGGGCACATCAGGGGGAGTCGCTTTCACACCTTTTGCTTCTCCAGGGCTCACACCTTCCCCTTCCCCAGAGAAAGCCAGGAAGATCAGCTGGCCTGCAGGCACTTATCCTGTGTTCTGATTACTTCCAGGCACTTGAGAGTGTCCTGCCACTTTGGGGGCATCACCTACTCCCACAGTTGGTCTGGCCCTGCACTTGCTAAAGCTGCTCCAGCAGCTGGGTCTGCCTCTGCAGGTGCTGCTGCAAGGCCTACTTCTTGGAGCTCAGCCGTTCATTGGAGTTGATGTGATGCTCACAGGTGGCTCTGAGCTCCTGCAGCTGGGCCAGGGACTGCTCCTGCTACTCCTGCAGCTCCCAAGCCACTTGGGTCTCTCTTTCTTCCATCTCTTTCCATTCCTCTATCTTCTCCTCTGAGTGGTCCATCTGTTCCTGCAGATGTTTCTTCACCTGTTGCTCAGAGTCCAAGATGCTAGCAAACTCCTCCTTCTCACCGCTCACCCTATGGAGAGCAACCCACATCAAGGCCAGCTGTTCTTCTAGCTGTGGGTCGCACAGACATGTGCATCATGGGGTCTCGGGGATGCCTTGCCAACCCTCCGCCTTCTCCTCCAGTCTCTGCAGTTGTTCCTACTGCTCTGCATTCTGAAGATGGGGCCTCTGGTTTTCCTGGACCTGGATGTGAAATTGTTCCTCCAGGTTTTTCAACTCCATCTGCATGCGGTAGGCCTGGGTCTGCAGCTGCTGCTTGGCCTGAGATAGTCCTGTGGAGGCCCGTGGCTCTGCCAGCTTCCTTCTCAGTTCCCCCAGCTCTTTCTCAAAATCCAGCACCTGCCTAGCCCCTCCCTCCTTCTGCTCTGTCAGTTGGTTCACCTGCTCGGTCAGTGGCCGGGCTTCCTCCTTCACGTGGACCTCTCAATTCTCAGGTCCTTCACGAAGGTGTCTGTCTCCAGATTTGCTGCTGTCACCATTCAGCTCAGGTTGTCCAGTAGTCTTGTCAGCATCTCATGCCCTGCCAGTGCTTGTTGGAGCTTGCAGAGTCTTTTATTCCTGTTGCTCCTCTATGTCCAGAGTGCTTCCAGCTTCTCCTGCAACTCTTCGTTCACTTGCTCCAGGTCATAGAAGCTTCTGATCTTTTACTCAAGCTGAAGTGTTATATCATTCAGCTGTTCGAAGAATATTTCAGTCTCCTTCTGTGCAGCAGTGACTGCAGAAGCCTCCATCTCCAGCTCTGCCATGCGCCACTATGTGGCCTGCAGGTTGCTGGTGAGAGCTTTGTGCTCCATTACTCTGTAATCTGCCACGTGCTGCATGTCTGCCGGTGCTGATTGTAAATTGCTTTCTGCCAAAACCAACTTCTGTATGAGTGGCTTGTGGATTTCTAGCTCTATTTTCAGTTCTTTGTGCCCCTGGGCTATCTTCTCCCTCTCTTTCTCCCATTGATACTGCAGGTCTGTCTTTTCTTGACTCAATGGTTAGATATTGGCACAGACTGACTGTTTTCTTCTTTTGCTGTGGTCCAGGGAAGGAACCACGTGTTGGTAGCACCTCTGAAGATCTTTGGTGGTATCGGGACCCTTGACACTTTGGACCCTGATGGCTGTAACAGTCTCCAAAGGCAGGGGTGGCCCGGGGTTGGCATCACCTTTGGCTGGACTTTCCTTTGAACCACGCTTTCCAGTGGTGTTTGTCTTGGGGATCCCTCCCTTTTTTGTGTTCTTTGTTTTCTTGAATCTTGAAGGTCTGATGGCAGGATTCTTCTGTTGTTTCTTCAAGAATTTGTTTCTTGCCCACAGCTCTCTCACAGAGTCTGGTTGTTAAAGACATCTGAGCACTAGGATGGGAGAGATGGGCTGGCCACCCAGGCTCTGGGTAATCCTCTATTCTCCCACTCACTGACTAGGCTGTAAGTTTCCTAATCCACTCCAAAGTCACCTCAAGACTCTTGCTCACTACCCAGCCACCTCTAACTTCCTCAACTGCTGGTAGTGGTGTCAACCAACAGAGGGAATCTGGGTGCTACTGGACAGCATGGAATATGGGAGTGGCCACAATTCTTGTATCCCATTGGTTAGAAAGAACCATGAAAGAATGGGGGTGCAGTCAGAATCCTGTGATGCAGGCTGCATAGGTGGAGTCAAGATGACAGCGGCTCCCCAGCCCCTTTCCAAGGAAACTCTGTCCAATTCAGTTGGAGACAAGAGGGTGACTTGCTTTAGCCGGATGGCTGCACAGATTGTTCTGTATGACTGTTTGTTGCCAATCTCGAAACTTGAACTCAAGGTTTGGGCACAGTCTGTGAGCTGCTTTTGATCAAAGCTAGCCCTCTACCATACGGCTCTACTTATGGCTTTGTTGACACTGAACTTGGACAGGCGTTTCAAGGACTTTCCTGCCTACGGTGACTTTGACCATAATCCTCCTATACAGGCTTGTATCAAGGAGGACTGCTGAGAGCCACTGGTGCCTGCCTAATCATTGGTCTTGGTGATGTTCTGGGACAGACCAGTGAGTTCCCTATCCATAGGTTTAAGTGGTGGGAGCTGGAGCCCACAGTTCAAATCCTGGTCCTGCCACCTCCAAATGGCAGGAGATCCTAAGACACTCATTTATATCCATATGAATACAAATGAAATGGGATGTATGTATGATTGAATAGGCAGTTCTTGATTGATTCCAGGATAAAATTATACACTATTATAGGACACTGATGGATTTTAATCAATACTTTATGAAGCATTTACACAATCACATTCATTTAATGAAGGCATAATGAAATATCTAAGAATTGGGCATCACATAGTATAGAGATGCCATTTTTCTCTGCCAGGACTGGGATTGGAACTCATGGTCTGGGTAACTCTGTTGCACTGTATGGGAAGGGGAAGCTCGCCTCCCTGAAGTGAAGAAATTCAATTCTGTTCCTTAGGCCTGAAACCGATCCTCAACACTAGAAAACATCCCATTCGTGTACATTTTAGATATATGATTTATATTTACATACATATGTTGATTTTATATTACGTTCAGTGTAGTTATTCATTTTATTTTTCATTTTGTTCATGTATTGACTATTTTATTGATTATTTTGGCACATAGAACATTGATTACTTTGATTACATGGGATATAGGACGCATATGTTTTCCACTTCATACCTGACACCCAAGACTTTCGCAGAAAAGGAAAACATGTGTCACCATCAGCTTCTTAATCCACGATTATTGTTTGGGAATGCTGGCATCTGAATTCATGGCCTACAGGTCCAAATTCATGAATGGGTGAGTGTCAGCATGCCATCCTGGGGCAAAATGAGCTGACACAAACTATGCAGGACCTGAGATTGAGCCTCTGGGGTTGAGAAAATAAGAACAGATTGACACACAGATGGTAGTACATTAATAAATATATGTTTTCAAAAGTCAATACCTGACAAATATTAGACACTTATCTGGGCATTATGAAACTGAATGATGTTTTTGACCAATGTGATCATTAACACCCTCCTTACTAGAAGGCAATCCTTCTCCCACTAGAAGGGAAACTTGCATTCCTGCTAGATAAAAATCCGCCAAACTCCCTCCTTCTCGGTAGGAAACCCTCCGTCACTCTTGGTAGGAAAACCTTTATGTGTAGCTTGCCTTTCTTTTTTTCTTTAATTTTTGGTCAGTCTTGGGACGGAACTCTGGGCCTCGACCCTGTTCCTCAGCTCTTCATCTCAAGGATAGCGCTCTACGACTTGAGCCACAGCACCACTTCTGGCTTTCTCTGCTTATGTGGTGCTGAAGAATCGAACCCAGAGGCTCAAGCATGCAAGGCAAACACTCTACTGCTGAGCTACCTTCTCAGCCCTTCATCTGAGTTTTTAGTTCACTCACTTGCCAATGTTGAATTCGTCTAAGTCCTTTGTGCAGCTTTGGCCTTCAATCACCACACAAAATCTACCCTTTATAGATAATGTTTCTAGAATTAATTTTCCCATGCCATCCTACTAGAGCACTTAATTTATGGGTTTAAAAAATCTTTTAGTATAATTAACAAATCTCTGTTGATCTTATTCTACTCTACATTTTATTTTTGCCAGTCCTGGTGCTCCCTGAGCTTCTTTTGCTCAAAGCTAGCACTCTACCAGTTGAGCCACAGTGCCACTTCCAGCCTTTTCTGTTTATCTGGTACTGAGGAATAAAACACAGGGCTTCATGCATGCTAGGCAAACAATTTAAAACTAAGCCATATCCTTAGCCTCCAAACTACATTTTATTTATACTAATTATACTAATTTATTTATACTAATTATACTGATTCCTAAGCTGCTATCTGGGGCCTGACTCGAATTTTTGGAAACTTTTGGGGGTGGATCCTGAATAGTACCTATGTAAATATGAAATATGAATGACCCTCTAGGGAAGGAGTCTCTCCTAACTAGTATAAAATGTTTGAGAATGGACAGGTGGATGAAATGCAAGGATGTAAGTGATGGCAAATTGAACCAAAGCACAGGTTCTACTCTAGTTGGCCAGGAAGGTCTCCAGCACTAGTCCTCCACAATACCATCAGACATTTCCCCTGGCTATGTTTAGTGCTTACTGCTCAACTCTTCACAGGTTCGGCCTTCACTGCATCTTGATAAGTTTCCCAGAAATGCCAGTTGTCCCCTGTACCTACAGAGGCAAGGGGTATAGTTGGCCTTGGGAAGATAGGATTTTTGTCTTAGATCCTCCTCTTGCAAACAGTAACAGCAGGGTCTTTCGAGTTTCCCCAAGCTGTGTTTGGCCGACAGATCATGCACTCCATGCCCTTGGGGGTCTGAGGTTCATTACAGTGGGAAGTGTACCACTTGTTTTTCTGGTCTCCGTGCCACACAATCTTAACAGTAATGGTGAGCAGAGTATTTAATCCATTTCACCCAAGCATTGTTTGTTGGTCATAGGACTTGAACTCTTGGCCTGGGCACTGGCCCTGAGCTCTTCAGCTCAAGGCAAAAGAAAGCCCTACTAGTTGAGCCCAGCGCCAATTCCAGTTTTCTGGTGGTTAATTGGAGATAAGAGTCTCAAGGACTTTTCTGCTCTGTCTGTCTTTGAACCCCAATTCTCAGATCCTGAGTAACTAGGATTTCAGGTTCATGTCACTGGCACCCAGATTTGGACTTGAATTTTAAGTTTACCCAGAAAGTCTGCTTCTTAAACTGAGGCTCCAATGCCATACATCCTTGGATCTGCTAGAGGATCAATCCAGGCTTCAGAATCAAAGTAGGCAGCTGAAGGATTTTAGTGAATAAGACTTTTTTGAGTTCCCCTTTCAGCATATAAGATTTAAACCACACACATTCAAGCACTTATGTATAACACATTTTTGTTTGGACAAGTGCACATTATGGATCTCAATAATAAAAATTATCCATTATTTAATAGTGTTCTGAGATCTTTTTCACCATTCTCCCAGTGGATTATCAGAAGCAGGTCCTTGGATCATTTTTCTTTGGTTCCTTAGGCCTAGAATTCTTATTCCCCATTTAGCAGGTCTCTTAAAATTTCAGTTTTTGATGCACTAAATCCTATCTATTGTAAGTTTCTTGTGCTCCCCTCTCATATTCAACTCTCCCCTTACTGGAGATTTCTCAAATATGGATTCCTCCAGCTCCCACATTTTTATTCTTGGGCCAGAGAATGAAAACAAACATCAAGACTCAAGTTTTCTTTGTGCCTAAGACTCACTCAGCACATGAAAGTCCCCAACCAACAAGGTAATGTGCACTAGTCCAATTTTTCCTCTCATGGCCAATGCATGAGGTTACTTTTTATTGGGGTGCTTCTATCGGCCCTTTCCTGACATTGCTGTTACACTTTCCATCATTAACCACAATAGGTGGGTTTAACCCAACCTTGAGCTACCACAACAAGGCAGGATGTGTCTCCTTCTAAAAGGTTCCCCCCTTGCATAACAAAGATTGTGGACAATACCCTAGATTATTGGGAATACTCCCATAGTGTAAGCCAATATCCCAAGAAAGACCAGCAAGTTGAAAGAAACTTAGCACAGCAAAGTTTAGTTCTGTTGAAGGACAGGAAGCCAATGAAGCAACCGCTCTGAGTAGGAAGTCTGAGTAGCAAGTAGTTTTTACCCCTAAAGAGTTACTACTTCTGGTATTGATCAGAAGTTGTGTTCACAATCTTGCTCAATTGGCTCTTTTGAAGCTCAGCTGACTAGTTTGAAAGGAGATCAGTTGCAGAGCAATCAATGAAACCAGGACAACCATGACAGAAATTGTTAGAAAATTCTTACTACGCTTGTGCTATATGAATTAAACTGTGCCTATGAGTTGAACCATGTCCCTAGAACGATTTTACTTACAGGATATACTTTAGTTAAAATAGCTTTTTGTAAGATTATGGCTATGTGTAGTCAATGCTTTCCTTCAAGCAATCACTTTCACAGAAAAATATTCTATCTCCTACACAGTCCATTCCCAGACAGAATTTATAATCAGCAGCTTCCTCTTAGGAATGGAGGCTTATGAGCTTCCAGTTGAAAACACCTTATTCACATATTGCTTTGGCTCCCTTAGGCAAACTCACCTCAGCAAGTGGTTATGAAACCAACCGCTGTGTGTGGATGCTTTATTATAAAGAACCTATCTGGTACTTCTGCTCCTAATGCTAATAGAAAGAGGAAAGCCTGCTATCTCTGGAGGCACGTAGCTATGGATTTAAGCACACATATTGAACCCTGAGCACAGGACACAGATTAGACTGCAGTGTTTTCAGAGTCATAGATGAATCAGCCAGATCCCAGATGCTTGGCTGAACATAAGGCACACTTCTGGTGCCACATTTCTGAGGTAAAGCAATTCTAAGCTGCCAAGACACTATGGTAGGAAGAGGCCTGAGGGAAAATTCTTGGTGGGAAGAAGGGGAAAGTTTAGATTTAGGTTTTAGAAAATGCAAGCCACTTTCTGAATTGCTTGAGGCATCGAGCAGATCAACATGTTTACTAGCCCTCTAGATGCAGAGTATGAGAACACTTCCCACACCTTACACTCAATCCTTCCTGTCTGGCAGCCTTCAATTCCTTCTTGCAGGAGTTAAGCAGTTTTTAAGAAAGCAAAAGTCAGTGAACGTGATCTAGCTAGTGAAGGAAGCATATCCTTTGTCTTTTGAATAGATCAATTTCTATCTCAGAACAAGAGGAAGAGAAGAAACTGGTAATGACATTTTGATGAACAAATGAAAGAAAAATGATAAAAGGAGTGATATTGATCATGCTGCATTGTATTTACTTTCTGACTTGTTGAATGATGACCCTTGCTACAACTACTTAAAGGAATATATATGTATATGTACATATGTATATGTATATATGCAATACTATGTATTTTCTGTGAGTGCATCTCAATCCACAGTGTAAGTATCTTAAAGATAGGAGAACTCAAATGATCATAAAAATGCAACTAGTAATGGTTTAGTCTCTTATCTGTTGAAAGCCCACAGGAAGACAGTACAGGCATGAAGATTCCAAGAAGATGGAGGCATACCCCAGCATTAGGATATAGCCCTCACTGTCTTGGCCCAAAGTGACCCCTAAATTGCCAGTAATCACTTCCAACTTCCAGGAAGTGAGATGAAGGAACAGAAAGAAGGAAATCAAGAAATACAAAACATGTGTGGACTGACTTAAAGCAATATCCTAGATGCTATCAGGTAACATTTTTATCTGTATTATCTAAATATTATCACTATTGGGAAATGTTATCACTATTTTACTTACCCTAGACTTTAGTTAAATCTATTGATTCAGAAAGAAGGGTGGATATTATGGTAAGCACCTGAGATGTTTTGCTATGTATATCAAGGGCTCTAGAACTCGTGTGTAATGTTTTACTATTTTGTATGAGGAATAGTTGATGCATTTTATCTGCAAGTAGAAACTGCTTCAAAGCATAAGAAAAAGAAGAAACATATTTCATATGCTACATATGCTATTATATATTGAAAATGTGTATGAAAACATCCAAATTAAGGCACATTGACAATCTATTTTGAACTAACGGGGTGATTTCCCTGAGCATACTCTCATTACATTAAAAAACATCTGCACTCAATGGAGGGAAGCCAGAAGGAGGAACACAATGAGTGGAAAACAGAACAACATACAACAAGAGGCCCATCAGCTCCACTGGTCATAGAAGGAAAAGAACTAAGCAATCCAAAGACAGTTATTGGAAGGGAGGAAAAAGAGGGAAAGCGGGAATAATCTACACTATACAAAAGGCAAGAAATGTAAACATCACCTGATATGGAAGAAATAGTTGGTATTGTCAAAGCTCATAGAATTCACAAACTTTATAGACAATGAAAATGATAATTTTCCTTGTATGGTTAAAATATGTTTGTGACTTTTACTAAGTATCATGATTCCACAATGCTGTGAATTATGTGAGTATTATGTAATCACCTATCTCAATTTTTTTTTAAAGTGGGAGAAAGGTTGGCTTGAGAGGGATGGGTGATTATGTTGTCAGATACATCGTATTCATATACTGTTGTGCAGAATGGGAACTTGTTTGTACAACTACTTAAAGATAATACTAATAAAAACATGTTTAAAAAACAACCTCACAGGGCCTGGGAAGGTGGCTCAGTGGTAGAGTGCTTGTCTTGCATGCAAGAGGCCCTCAGTTTGATTCCCCAGCACCACAGAAGCAAAAAGAAAAAAAGCCAGAAGTAGTGCTGTGGTTCAAGTGGTACAGCACTAGCCTTGAGCTGAAATGCTGAGGGACATTGCCCAGGCCCAGAGTTCAGGACCCATGACGGGAGCCCCCCCCCCCAAAAAAAAAACCGCACACACTTAAATGAGATATAGTTTTGAACACAGGTTTATAGAATTCTGACAATTTAAATTGTTTCCAAGCCTGTTGTTGTTTTTTTTCTTTTTTTCAATAATTGTGTTCAAATGCAAACAACTTAAAATGTATTATCTTTTTTAAACTCTGTATTAGCTTTACCTAGTTAAATAAGTGTATTTGATTTTGATATATCCACATAGGCATACAATGTCCCTTGATTATACTTACCTCTTCATCATTCTCCTTCTCCTCTCCCAGGTTTTTCTTTTATTATTTTAATCATTTTAAGAATACAGCATAGTTGTAGTTAGTACATTTACAATATTGTATAAGATCAGTGTTCACACTTTTCATCCTCCAAAATTCAAATTGTATATTCAGTAAAACAATTTTCCACTCTCCTCTGCTTCAAGATATGCATCAAGTACGATTTTGCTTCCTGTCTCTATCAATTTGACTGTTCTATATAAGTGATATAAGTAGAATCATGTAATATTAGATGTTTTTATGACTGGCTTATTTCACTTAGCACAGTGTCCCAAAGATTCTTGCATAACATAGCAGTTGTCAAAACATAATTCTATTTAAAGTTGAAATAATATACTTCTGTGGGTATAAACCACATTTGCCTTAGCTATTCATTAGTTCATGGCCACTTGGATTGCCTCCAGGTTTTGAGTATTGTACAAAATGAATATGAGAGTACAAGGATCTCTTCCTGACCTTGCTTTTAGATCTTTACAATATATACCCAGAAATGGAATAATTGGATCATATGAAAATTCTCTTTTCTTCTTTTTTTATTTTCTGTCATGGGGCTTGAACTCAGGTCAGGGCCACTGTCCCTGAACTTTTCCTCAAGGCTAGTGTTTTACCACTTTAAACCACAGATCCACTTCCCGTTTTCTGCCCAGGCTGGCTTTGAACCACTATCCTTTTATTTCAGCCCCTGTCCTGAGTGGTTGGGATGACAAATATGAATAATCCTGTTTTAAATTGTTTGAAGAGATGCTCTACTGTTTCCCATAGAGGGGTTCCAATTTTAACACACTTTTGTCAACATTGTTATTTTCTTTTCTTGTAGTTATCCTACCTAATTCATATGAAGCAGTAATTTTCTTCATTATTTTGACTAACACTTTCTGGTGATTAGTGATGTTAAACACCTTCTTCGTGGGCTGTTAACACTTTGACTTTATACCATTCTGTGTTTTTTATTTTTTTAAATTTAATTGAATTTTATTTGTGAACATACGGTACAGAGGAGTTACAGTTACATGGGCAGGATAATGCGTACATTTCTTACCAAGCATTGCAGCCTCCTCCTTTGTTTACCCTTCACATCCCTTCCCAGCCTCCCCCCTCCCCCCCTAATCCCAATCCTTCTCCTTCCCCCTCTTCCTCCCTTCCCCCCCCCCCCGCACTAACGTTGTAAAGCTCGTTTTGGACATGACAACTTGTACTTCTCATTGTTGCAACAGGTCCACCTGTATCCTTAAACAACTGGTTTTTCCCCATCTCCTCCACAAGTTATACTGACATCAAATATATTGAAAGCAGGGGTTATACTGTGGGGGAGGGACATACAAAGCAACAAAGAGATAATCTTATAAATGTGTTAGAAACACGTGCATGAAAGAAAAAAACATTAAAATACACATCTAAGGGTTCATTTTCCTGACATCACATTATCTGACCTTTTCCGCTTGACTCATACATATACTAGATATTACAAATAAGGGAAACCATGGGACCTACGTTTCTTTGGGCCTGGCTTACTTCACTTAATATAATTTTTTCCAAGTTTTTCCATTTCCTAACAAATGGGGCAATGTCATTCTTTCTGATGGAGGCATAGAATTCCATTGTGTATATATACCACATTTTCTTGATCCATTCATCTACTGAGGGGCATCTGGGTTGGTTCCATATCTTAGCTATGGTAAATAATGCTGCAATAAACATAGTTGTGCTGGTAGCTTTAGTGTGGTCTTGTTTGTAAACATTTGGGTAAATGCCCAAAAGTGGGATTGCTGGGTCAGAGGGGACCTCTATGTGAAGTTTTTTGAGGAACATCCATACTGCTTTCCAAAGTGGTTGAACAAGTTTACACTCCCACCAACAATGAAGTAAGGTTCCCTTCTGTCCACATCCCCTCCAGCATCTGTTGTTGTGAGAGTTCTTGATTTTTGCCGTTCTAACTGGAGTGAGGTGATATCTCAATGTTGTTTTGATTTGCATTTCTTTTATGGCTAGGGATGTTGAACATTTCTTCATATGTCTATTGGCCATCCTTCTTTCTTCTTCAGAGAAGTTTCTCTTTAAGTCTTTCGCCCACTTATTTATTGGGCAGTTGTTTCTATGAGGATTTGTTGTTGGGTGGTTTAATTTTTTGAGTTCCAAGTATATTTTAGATATGAGACCCTTGTCCGTTGTATGGCTAGTAAAGATCTTCTCCCAGTCCGTGGGCTTTCTATTGATCTTGCTAGCTATGTCATTTGCCCTGCAGAAGCTCTGCAACTTTATGCAATCCCATTTGTCCAACCTTTCTTTGATTTGTTGTGTTTCCGGGTCTCTATTCAGAAAATTTCGGCCTGAGCCAAGGAGACCTAGGGTTTCTCCTATTCCATCCTGTAATGTTTTCAGATTGTCTGCTTTTAGTTCAAGGTCTTTGAACCATTTGGAGTTGATTCTGGTGCAGGGTGATATATAAGGATCTAGCTTAAGTTTTCTACATGTAGTTAACCAATTTTGCCAGCACCATTTACTGAAGAGGTTGTCTTTCTTCCATTCTATTGTTTTAGCTCCCTTATCGAAGATTAGATGGCTATAGGTCTGTAGGTTCATTTCTGGGTTTTCAATTCTATTCCATTGTGGACACTGTTGATTGCATCCTTTGTTGCCTCCCGATTTGTGTTTTCCCACAATGAATGACCCTACTCTGATGTCATTTTCCAGTATGTCTTCTGGTCCTGTATCTACAAACCATCAAATTGATTTGTACTCCTGTTATTGTAACAGTGAACTAAAGATACAAAATTATGCTCTGGTCACCTATCTACTTCCACTTTTGGATCTCTCTCCCTCAGCTTTTAGTAATGGTCTTGGGGCATATCCAAAACTTACTAGGTCCATAAAACCTGTAGAACCTTAAAGCCCCTATATTTACTTAGTTCTAAAGGAAATACGTGACATCCAATTTCCCTTTTTTCCTTTTTGTACTTTTTTGATTGTAAAAATACTGTACAGGTGTTACAGTTACATGAGTAAGGTGATGAGTACATTACCTATCGAGCACTCTTGCCTCTTCCAGGCAAATAAGATGAAAATTGAGAGCTTTGTAATATAAAAGCACACCAAAACTCTAGATATATATTTTTCTTCATATGAGTATTTAGAATTGTGTGAAGCTAGAGATATAACCTACTTGCAAGTTAATAATGAACTTGTCACATTTTCGTGTATGCTAGAAGATTTATGATACTCTTGGGTTAGAGGCAAAAAGGAGTTAATTTGTACAATAGTGAAAGCCAGTGAGATATGTGTGGGTATGTGTGTGTATTTATATATTTGAAGTGAATCTCCCAGCCCTCAGTGCCACGGAGTGAAGTAAAGATAGCCATGTGAAACCTATACAAACAATAGGTTCTGACTTTGAGCAACCACAATCTATATAATGAGACCTAGGCATACCTGAACTTTACTCTGGAGGATGACAATAGCTTAGAAATAGCTTATGAAACTATTCTTGCAAATATACTATAGAATATAGAGCAGCTAGTGTTCACTTGAAGGTATATGCAAATACTTGAGACTGCCATGAAATTATTCTTTTTCTTTTGTTTCTTGAAGGTTCCTAGCTACCAAGACAGATACATATTTCTCCTAATAAGTACATAGCTCTCCTTAAAAATGAGGCTTGACACTTTGTTGAGAATACTTATTCTTTGTCTAGCTCTAAGCCTTAAGATGAAATAAGGATTTCATTCCTATCTAGAGTACAATTCAACAAAAGAATTAGATGGAGTTCAAATTTTACACATCTAGAAGTTTTTCTTTTAGAGACATTTTTTAATGCAGGTGTGGAAGAAATTAAGGAAAAAATAGGTCCACGAATATATTTTAGGAAGAAAGTCTAAGTATTTTAACAGTATTAAAGGATTACATTTCTGTTTTTTAGTGTGTAAATATCTATAGTATGTGCAAAGAACCAAAGTTCATTCCAGGGCCTATCATGGAATAGAATGTAGCAAATTTTGTATTGTTTGTATATTTATAGAATTCACCTGTCTCACTTCTCTCCCATTTTCATAAACAGAGCACCACTTTGACATAATGAAAAACAAACATTATATTTCTACCTCCTACAGGATTCTACACACTTTGCTGTCTGCTAAATATAGAAAAGATTCATGCACAATCCTCATCTTCAAGGAACAATTTTCAGTAACCCAAGTAGCTTCTGTATATCTCCTATCCCTTTCTTCCCAGCTGTCAAACTAGGTGAGTGATGACTGAATTCTATAAGACATAAAAGCTCAGATAATTCAGAGGCATGCAGTTAGTATCCAATAGAATCTTCTTCACTTGGATATATATTATCACCATCTTTGTGAGAACTTCAGCTGCCTTATTTGAAAACTGCACTGTCCAGTTAACAGAGTAGATGAATCTCATTATTTAAAACTTCATTTAACTGAAATTGGAAGGATTAATTTCTCAGACACTATTAATGTTTGAGATTCTGTAGCCACATATAGCCAGTGGCTAGTCTGTTAGACAACGCATATATAGAATATTTCCATTATCAAAGATGTTTCTGTTAAAACTGTTTTAGAGTGTGTTTCTGTTTGTTAAGAAACAGTCCATCTTCCTAAACTACATATGCTCCATAGCTGGTACTCAGATTGAAGATCAGACCAGAAATTCTAGAAACCCATCAAGTTAAGATATAGATATAAATTGTTCTACATAGGCACATTTATTTGTGAGGAGGAAAAGGATCAAACAGTCAACGTCAGCAGAATCAACTCTCTCAACTCTAGGAATGAATAGATGAAAAATTTAGCAATTCTTTGCAGCATTGCTTCTGTGATTGGAATTGGCTATGGTATTCTCAATGGTGATTTTGTTGGAAAGTATAAATGTGTAATTATCACAGTAGCTCACAGAAGAATTAGGATCTGTGCTTGTAAATATCATTTGGTATTTACACATGACATTTTAATTTTGCCTGGTATCAGTACACCACAAATATCTTTATATGGTTTCTGAGGGTTTTTTTTTTTTACATTTTTTATTGTGAAAATACCATACAGAGGTTTTACAATTACATGAGCGAGGTAATGAGTTCATTTCTTATCAAGCACTGTTGCCTCCTCCTTCGTTTCCCCTTATGATCCCTTCTCATCTCCCCCTTCCCCACCCCCATGCCTCCCCTTGCACCAAAGTTGTAAAGGTCGTTTTTCGACATAACGTCTTGTACTCATTGTTGCAATGAGTCCACTTGTAACCCTAATAAACAATTTTTCCCTTCCCCTCCACATATTATACCAACATCAAATACAGTGAAAACAGGTATTGTACCAGGGGAAGGGACATACAAATCAACAAAGGAATCATCTTAATTATGTTAGAAACAATAACAAGAAAGAAAAAGCATTTGAGTACTTACCTTGGGTTCATTTCACCTAACATCAACTTATCTGACCATTTCTGCTTGTCTGAGACATGTACTAGTTATTGCAAATAAGGGAAACCATGGGACCTATGTTTCTTTGGGCCTGGCTTACTTCACTTAATATAATTTTTTCCAAGTCTTTCCATTTTCTAACAAATGGGATAATGTCATTCAATCAACTCCAAATTTATCGAAGACCACGGAGTCAAAGCAGAAACCCTGAAAACATTACAGGACGGAATAGGAGATACCGTTGGTCTGAGTTGTTTTTTTTCATTCATTTTGATTCTTCTTACAGAAGGCATTTTAAAAATTAGTGGGAAACTTAAGACTTTCTTGTGTTTTATAGTCCCATTATTACTCAGTAAGCTTAATAAAGAAAGAGAATCCATGAACTATGTGAACAAATTGTATCTCCAACCACCCTTTTGTTAATTACTGGAGCTAAGAGAACTGGCTCCCCAGAATCTGACCTTCAGAATTAAAGAATGAGGTGGGAATAAGACAAGGAAAGAGAGACATAGTAATTCACACTGGAGTTACTTTGCTGTCACAATGAACACCTGTTCTCAGACAATCTTTTTGATTCCCACAGTTAGCTTTTATTTGTACCTTTTTATTAGTATGACAAAGATAACTGACTTTCCCAGATTTAGATTTGGAAATTTGTGGGACACATTCCTTTATTATGTAATCTTTCTTAAAATTGTTTATCATTACTTTGGCTCTTGGTGCCTTTTCCATCCTTGTTGCAAGTATGTATTTCTACAAATGGAGACTTTGGTTCATCATCATGATTAAATTATGAGGATTTGGGAGATTGTGTGATTTGCTATAGAAGTAAGGTATTATGATTAGGACCCTTTGGTACATGTTTACATTTCTTTGTGGAATTTTTATTGGGGTCCTTATTCATGGACTCATGTGTAAGTAATTCTTCCAATATTCCAGTATAATCCCATAGAGTGGGAGAATGCATTAGAAATTTAAAACATGCATATAATTCTTTTAAAATATACTTTTAAATATAATATCATAAATAAAATCTTTATTTTGTTTTTTGTAATTTTAATATTATTGTCAAGGTTATGTACAGATGGATTACACTTACATAAGTAAAGCAGTTATAACATTTCTTGTGTAACTTGTTACACCCTCCCTCATTTCCTTCCTCTTTCGCTGGCTCTCTCAATCCCACCGCCCAACTTGTACAGATCATTTCCAACGTATTGTCACTTTTGATTTCCATTAAGTAAGTTTTTGTGCTGTTCCCATCCTGGATCTCCACAATGTGAACACTGGAACATCATGGTTATACTCCTCTGCCTTACAGATATATATATATATATATATATATATATATATATATATATATATGTATATATATATATATATATATATGCCTACAATTTGGGTTCATATATGTTTGCTTATTCATTTGTTTATTACAAAAACTGCAGTTTGAATTCAGGGCCTGCACATTGTTCTCTGCGTTTTTTCCACCTCATTGCTAGCCCCAGTTCCACTTCTGGCATTTTGGTTGTTAAATGGACTTTCTCCGGGAGCTGGCTTTGAACCATGATCCTCAAATCTCACCCTTGTGAGTAGGTAGGATTACAGGTGTGAACCTACTTTATACTTTGACTTTTCATCTCATTGTATCATGCGTATATTTCCTACCCAATAACATCCTTAGAAATTTCATACTGTTCTAAGAGCATCACTTATAATGATTACATGGGAGTCCAGTGTTTATAAATTCCATAATTAATTGAACTGTTTTTATTAATGAAAATCTTTGTTGTCTCCAAAATATTATATGTATCATCAAAGTTCTTTTGGATTTTTCACTCTAGTATTCATTTTTTATAGACAAGTATCTGCTAGTTAGAAAGAACCAAATACAAACTTTCTTCTTACATAATGATCCATCTTAACTTGGCTCATCTAAGACAGTAAGTTACTCCTCCCTGTGAAGTTACTCTTTTTCCCAACATATGGTTCCAATTTTGTAACTTTTACCCACCTTACCCACTATAAACTTTGTCTGAAATGACTCTTGCTATCATCCAGTTTTTGTAAAAACCTTTTCCATGGTATTTCACTAATAGGAAGGCGTATTTAAATAATAGCAACTTAATGTCATCATTTCCACGGGTATCTGCATTTCAGCCTGGAACAGGATTTTATTTTAATAGAAGAATCAGAGCATCATTTGGAAGGCAGAGATTACCCTTATGAACAAATTTGATCTTTCATTGCTTATTTTTGTTTTGGAATTTGAAGGCTAAAGGCTACCAACTCATATATCCTCTGTTGTCACTGTATTTGATTCCCGTTCCCTGCATCTTGTATATACATTTTTCTAATTTGGGGAGGGGAAGGATAACAAAATGCTGAAACAAGGATAGTGGTTGACCAATTCTAACAATGAGATGTACAATACACTATGTTGAAAATGAACTTTAGAACTTCAGGATACGGAGAAGGAAGAGTTAGGGAAGTAAGGACAGAGAGGAATGTAGGAGGAAAACAAAGGATGGAGTAACAATGCTCAACGGGAAATGTACTCATTACCTTACTCATGTAACTGTAACCCCTCTATACAATATTTTACAATAAAAATATTTTAAAAAATTACCAGCTCATACTCCCACATTTTACGTGCTATACACCTTAAATGCTTCATATGGCTGAAAAGGGGGAAACCAAAAAGACAGCAACTTTCAATATAGATTGTCTATTTTTGTAATACCAAGATGCCAAATGCAGTGCCAAGTGCACAGGTACCCAGAGTACAGTCATTAAGCTCTAGAATTCTGAGTTGTTTGCTTTGGCTAGAAATCTCTTAATTTTATTATACACAATATGCAGAAATGTCCTGAAAATTATTCATGCAGAAAAACCTTTCCTACAAATTCAGGAAAATTTGACCTAGTCAAAAAGAGTAAAATAAAACAAGAAGAATTCTATTCCTGTTTATATATAAGCTAGGATTCAACATGGGTCTACTAATAGTCTGAAGAAGACAAACAATTATTTAAGTGAGTTGTTATTATAAATGTAATGATATATGAAATCTGCCTGGGGAGTTGAAAAAAATCCTTCCTGCACAGTGTCTTGATACATAGGAAGGGAGAAAACAAATATTCTGTAAAATGATGAAAAACTTAGGAAGTTCAGTATTCTCCAAATATTATGACCAAAGAATGTAAGGTACCAGGAACAAGGTGAGTTGGAGAGTGAAATTGGAGAGATGGAAATGGCCATATAGCTTGGTGTTATGGCACTTTCTTAATATGCACAGGGCCCTGGGTTCAATCCCCAGCAATAAAAATGAAGGAAGGAAGAGACTAAGAAAGATTTGTGAGGTAGGCCTAGCATCATCATAGAAGTTTTATTCTCTTCCTCTTTTTTTTTTTTTTTGGTTGGTCACGGGGTTGAACTCTGGGCTTGGGGGCTTTCCCTGTGCTCTTCAGCTCAAGGCGAGGGCTCTACGACTTCAGCCACAATGCCACTTCCGTTTTCTAGTGGTTTATTGGAGATAAGAATCTCATGAACTTTCCTGCTTGGGCTGGCTTTGAACGATGATACTCAGATCTCAGCTTCCTGACGAGCTAGGATTACATGCTTGAGCCACTGGTGCCTGTCTACAAGTTCTATTCTCTAGCCCAGGATTTCATACTGTTAATTACACATTATTACTGCATGAGAGATTTTAAAACTACCGTTGCCCAATTCTCAGCTGTTTTATCTGAGTGGGAACAGATGTATCAACTTCAGCTGATATGACATGGGGGCACCAGTAAAGCACCCAGGATAAAGATACCATGGTAGCATATAAGAGTGTAGAACTTGAAAAAATTTCTGTGAGTAGAAAAATAAGTGCACATAGTATGTTAGCCTAAGTAGGATTATAGATCAATCTGAGTTTAAATGAACCAGTATACCAGTTTTGCAACCTCTCTTTAAACCTCAGTTTCCTATTTTGGACGTGGAATCCCATGAGACTACAGTGCAAGAGTGTTCATAAAGTGTTTTCTGGCTATGCATTTTAAAATTTATTATAACTACCATTAGTTGATTTGTTTATATAGTGTAAATTTGCACTAGGTGCTGATGAGCAAAGTGGAAGACGATGAAGTGTCCTGTCTTAGGTCTCTCGGGTACTTGATGTCATTCCTTACACTCCAAAATTTGTGAAGTCAGAATTGGACAAAAGGGCACTTTTAAAACGTTTCTCTATGGAGCTTTAGCATTTTTCAATATCAGAAGGACTCTGGAAAGATGGAAAAATAAAATAGAGAAACTGGCGCTGGGAAGGTGGCTCAGAGGTAGAGTGCTTGCCTTGCAAGCATGAGGCCCTGGGTTCAATTCCTCAGCACCACATATTCAGAAAAAGCCGGATTTGGGGCCTAGGCTGAAGTGATAGAGCGTTGGTCTACAGCTGAAGAACTGGGGGACAGTGCCCTGGCCCAGATTTGAGGCCCCACAACCAAAAGAAAGAAAGGAAGAAAGAAAGGAAGAAAGATAGAAAGAAAGAAAGAAAGAAAGAAAGAAAGAAAGAAAGAAAGAAAGAAAGAAAGAAAGAAAGAAAGAAAGAAAGAAAGAAAGAAAGAAAGAAAGAAAGAAAGAAAGAAAGAAAACAGAAAGAAAAGGACAACAGTCCTTTTCAGCTGGCTTACTGTCAGTCCTTTTGACGTATGATGACAAATTACCAGACACTGAATTGCTTATAAACAACAAATTTATTTCTCCATTCTGGAGCCTGTAGGTCCAAGATTACAATGCCAGCATAGTCAGGATTTTTTATTTCTGAGTGAGGCCCTGTTTTAAAGTTCAGGAGTGAAATCTATGTGGTTTTGTTTATTTAAATCCAATTCATGAAGTTTTGCTTGCATGACTTAATTACCATCCATGTACACACAAAGGCCCACTTCTATAACATTACATTTGAGATAGAATTTCGATATGTGAAACTGGTTGAAGGGAGTATATAAATGTATTGTACATATACATTCTTTTCTTTTCCTATAAGATTAGTGGATCTAAGAACAGTAAGATCCAGACATTGAATGATCTCAAAGCTGAATCTTTGCCATTCTATGATTCTGGAGTTTTATATTGATCTGGATTATTTAATTCTCTGCCTTCATTACAAGTTTATTTGGAGAATACATATGATAATTACACTAAGTGAGAAGTTCAGAGAATTAATTCATATTGTTTACTTTTAATTTTTTTGGTAAATACTTGGATTCAAATTCGAAGCCTGGCATTTGCCAAGCAGGCACCATACCACTTGATTCATGCCACATCCAGCAATTTTTGCTTCAATTATTTTTGAGATAGAACCTTGCATTTGTTTATTCCTAGGATACTTGGGTAGTGAACTTCCTAGTTGTATGTCCAACATAGGTAGGATGACAGCCACACATTGACACACCCAGCTTTTATTGTTTGAGAAGAAGGTCTCTTGTATGTCTTCCAGCTTGACCTTGAACAGTGACTATCCATATTTCCATTTCCAGAGTAGCTAGAATTATAGGTATAAACCAGCTAATTTGGTTTGTCTTATTTATGTTTATGAAAGGTCTGAAAGTATGAGAAAATTCTCAAAAATTTACTAACCAGATTCTAGGTGATCCACTTATATTTATTCTGTCACAAACACAGTTTGTGATATTGCACATCAAGAATACAAATATGTATTGCTAATGCCAATTTAAAGAGTTGTGATGATCTAATTTCTATGTGTGGATTTGTTTCCTGGCAAAACATCCTGAGTACATAGGCCAAAAATTTAATAGTCCTATAAGCAAAAATTACTTCTAGTATGATCAACAGTTTGCAAATAAGGATTCCATGCCTGTAGAGGAGACAGGTCACAGGGCAATTCCCTGCTGTGACCCTAAAATAAATCTGCACTTTTCAAAATACCAGGATGGTGCATTTTGTCAAAATTATTATATGGGAACTTTCTTGACCTGATAAAGAGTACTGCATTAGAATGAAAATATTCCCAGTTGTTCTGAAGTCAGGCAATGATGTCTTCCATTTGTATTCAAACACCTAGCAGGCATTTTTGGTAATATAATGAAGAAAAATATAAAGTTCTTCACAAATAGCTTTTATTTATATATATATAAAGGACTCTTAAACACACGAATAAGACAATAAATAACCCAAATAAGAAGATACAGAGAGAAGGCAAATAAGCACATCCAAATCCCATATATTACAAAAATGTTATAGAAATTCTTCTGAAATGTGTTCAGATAATGTTTTCTGGAATGTAAGGAATGTAAATAATTTCACTATCTTGATTCTTCCAATAATAATTTTCAAAAATGCATAAAGAACTTCAGAATTCATGGAATTTTTATTTCATGTTCTGTGAATAACCCTTTACAAAAGTGAAAACACCAATATTTTTACCTGTTTACAGGAATAAAACAACACATGACAACTCTAAGCAACATGTCCAATGTCACCCACCTAGAACAAAAATTTTAAGTTTTAGTATAGTCACGGGGTTTGCAAATCATGAATTGAATTTGAGCCATGGATTCTGGTTTCTGCTCAGTCTCAGTTGTCATTTACACATCAGCCTTCAGATACACACTAAGTCTCCTCTTGCCTCCATTTCTGTATTTTGAAAATGAAGACAACTTCCTCCTAACCCTAGATGATTAGATATGTAACACCATCAGATGAAACAGAACACACATTTGCATTGTTGAAATTTATCCAACAATTGTTGAATAGCTTCTATAAAAATCTATGAAACAATTGTCTTACAGCTTTTATCAAAATATCAACCATAATTTTACTGTCTAAAAATCTTGCTTAAAAGTGTATCCCAAATTCCACCCTCATTCTTCAAGGAAATAGAAGAGGCAATCCAAAAATTCATATGGAACAATAAAAGGCCCCGAATAGCAAAAACGCTCCTCAACGGAAAGAACACTGCTGGAGGAATATCAATACCAAATTTCAAACTCTACTATAAAGCCATAGTAATCAAAACAGCTTGGTATTGCATAAGAACAGACCTCAGGACCAATGGAATAGAATTGAAAACCCAGAAATGAACCTACAGACCTATAGACATCTAATCTTCGATAAGGGAGCTAAAACAATAGAATGGAAGACAGACAGCCTCTTCAGTAAATGGTGCTGGCAAAACTGGTTAACTACATGTAGAAAACTAAAGCTAGATCCTTATATATCACCCTGCACCAGAATCAAATCCAAATGGATCAAAGACCTTGAATTCAAAGCAGACACTCTGAAAACATTACAGGATGGAATAGGAGAAACCCTGGGTCTCCTTGGCTCAGGCCAAAATTTTCTGAATAGAGACCCGGAAACACAACAAATCAAAGAAAGGTTGGACAAATGGGATTGTATAAGGTTGCAGAGCTTCTGCAGGGCAAATGACATAGCTAGCAAGATCAATAGAAAGCCCACGGACTGGGAGAAGATCTTTACTAGCCATACAACGGACAAGGGTCTCATATCTAAAATATACTTGGAACTCAAAAAATTAAACCACCCAACAACAAATCCTCAAAGAAACAACTGCCCAATAAGTAAGTGGGCGAAAGACTTAAAGAGAAGCTTCTCTGAAGAAGAAAGAAGGATGGCCAATAGACACATGAAGAAATGTTCAACATCCCTAGCCATAAAAGAAATGCAAATCAAAACAACATTGAGATATCACCTCACTCCAGTTAGAACAGCAAAAATCAAGAACTCTAACAAAAACAGATGCTGGAGGGGATGTGGACAGAAAGGAACCTTACTTCATTGTTGGTGGGAATGTAAACTTGTTCAATCACTTTGGAAAGCAGTATGGAGGTTCCTCAAAAGACTCCACATAGAGCTCCCCTATGACCCAGCAATCCCACTTTTGGGCATTTACCCTAATGTTTACAAAAAAACCACACTAAAGCTACCAGCACAACTATGTTTATTGCAGCATTATTTACCATAGCTAAGATATGGAACCAACCCAGATGCCCCTCAATAGATGAATGGATCAAGAAAATGTGGTATATATACACAATGGAATTCTATGCCTCCATCAGAAAGAATGACATTGCCCCATTTGTTAGGAAATGGAAAGGCTTGGAAAAAATTTTATTAAGTGAAGTAAGCCAGGCCCAAAGAAACATAGGTCCCATGGTTTCCCTTATTTGCAATATCTAGTATAGGTATGAGTCAAGCGGAAAACGTCAGAGAATGTGATGTTAGGAAAATGAACCCTCAAATATGTATTTTAATGTTTTTGTTTCTTTCATGCATGTGTTTCTAACGCATTTATAAGATTATTTCTTGGTTGCTTTGTATGTCCCTCCCCCACAGTGTAACCCCTGCTTTCACTATATTTGATATAGTATAACATGTGGAGGAGATGGGGACAAACAAGTCGTTTAAGGATTCAGGTGGACCTGTTGCAACAATGAGAAGTACAAAATGTCATGTCAAACCAGCTTTACAATGTCGGAGGGGGGGAGGGGGGTGTGATTGGGTGGGGGGGGAGGGGGGAGGCTGGGAAGGGAGGTGAAGGGTAAACAAAGGAGGAGGCTGCAATGCTTGGTAAGAAATGTATGCATTATCCTGACCATGTAATTGTAACCCCTCTGTACAGTATGTTCTCAAATAAAATAAAATAAAATTTAAAAAAAAAAAAGTGTATCCCAAATTCTAAAAGAATTTACCCTAATTTTTAAAATTGATATAAAATCAACTCAATCACTCCTCACATTCTGACGCATAGCTATGAAGTGCATTTTCATGAAACCATTACCTCTCCTTTTGAGCTCATTGAACTCGGATTTACAGAGTTGTTCTGTAACAAAACGAGTTGTAAAGAATTTCCTGTGAATTCCCCAAATAATGGTATTTATCTGTGTAAATGACTTCACAAAACTTTTAAGGCAATTGAAGAAATAAATTGTAGCCAAAAAATGCATAGAAAATATCTTGAAAATTGTATCATAATCTTTTTCCTTTTTCTTGTCTCTTTTTTTTTCAGGAGAAGGGAATGAACTCAGGGTTTCAACCTTCCTGGATAATTGCTCTTGATCCATACACCTAGCACTTTGTTGAGCTTTAGATTTCTTTTCAGATAGTTTCTTATTAACTGCCTAGACTGGCCTCAAACCATTATCCTCCTACTTTTGCCTCTCTTATAAACATGTGGCACCAGTTTGTTTTAAATATTGAAGTACCTGTATCACATTTTTACCATACAAACAGCAAACCTCCTATACTTTCCACTGTCTAGCTCTTAAGTACTTAGAATTGTAGGCATGTACCACTATATCAAGCTGAATTTTTCTAAAAAGAAATCTTTAGTAGCTCTGATAACAAAGAAATATTCACTAACTTCTCTTTAGTCTCCAATTGTCTGCCTCTGTAACTTCTTTCTCATTTTTCTCCTCACTGAAGACAGTAAGCTTGTGATAAGTTCAGTTTTGTTAATGCTTTCAAAATATTTCTTTTTAGTCTACATTCTTCATGCCTCATGTTCCATATCATAGTGATTTTTCTTACCAAAAATATTTGTCTCAGCCTGGAGAGGTGACTGATGCCTACATCCCTAGGTACTCTGGAGGCTGAGATGCAAAAATTGTAGTTGGAAGCCAACCAAATATTTTCTATCTAAAAGGAAACTGGGTGCATCCTAGTAACATAAAAAATCATTATCTCACATTTGTTATAATAACATCTTACAAATTTAAGGTTATTCATTTGATAACTTTAATAGAAACAAGAAATACACATGAATTTCTCTCGGGAAATCCAAGTCATTCATTACAACCCTACTTGTTTCGGGAAAGAGATAAAATTTCGTTCAGAGAACATAACTAGGTGCCATTGTTACATTCTCCTTTCCGTCACTATCGAAGATGCTTCAGAGGAAACAGACCTAAACAGATATGAGTCCTGGAACATATTGTTAAGTGCCAGCATTGAATGATCGCTCTATGGTAAGAAAGACAATCCACAAATTTTCACGCACATAAACAACCCATCATGTTGCTTTGCTTTGTGCCTGGATGAGTTTTCTTATTTGTCCTTCTGTGGCACTGAAGGTGTGTATCTTTTTCTATTTTCAGTCTATATGGAGTCCTATTTCCTCTTGCAAACATTCTGAGAAGCTCTTCCCAGGCCACAAGAAGTACAGATAAAATATTCATCCCATATTCTCCCCTCACAGCTCTCCTGTCCTGAAAAACTGTTTACTGAACAAAATGGAACAATGATTGCACAATGATATAAACCTGAGTGAGCATTATCACACTAGTCATAACACCAGAGAAGAACAAGGCTGTTTTCTCATAAGATCAAAATATGCTAGTTTTATATGCATGTTTTATGCGTTCAAAATACAATTAAGTAATTCACTATCCTGGAAATGATTGGCCAGACCTAAGAGTTAAGTGTCTTAAAAGCTAAAGACAGGGCTGGGAAGGTGGCTCAGTGGTAGAGTGCTTGCCTTGCATGCCTGAGGCCCTGGGTTCGATTCCTCAGCACCACATAAGCAAAAAGAAAAAAAGCCGGAAGTGGCGCTGTGGCTCAAGTGGTAGAGCGCTAGCCTTGAGCTGAAGATCTGAGGGACAGCACCCAGGTCTAGCGTTCAGGCCCCATGACCGGACCCCCCTCCCCCCCAAAAAAGGCTAAAGACAAGGTTTTTGTGAGTTTTATCCAAAGGGAGGGAAGAAAGTTAAAATCCATAGTTTATTTTGTAGAATCAAAGTGGTAATACAAAATGAGAATCACAAAAACTCTCTGCCCAGTCTAGATCTCCGGTGCTGCCCTCAGCATGGTACTTTCTGTCTTTTCTGGCAGTGGTTAGGTCCACCTGCCCAGTGGATCAGTTGTCTTCAAGGCATCTTGGTCCTGAATTGGGACTTGGATTACCCAGTGGTGGCTGGGACCTGGCCAAAGACAGGACACAGACCACTTCCATGGAATTACTTCTTTGCCGGGCATATAAGTAGGATTACAAGTGGAATTTCTGTGAATTTGACTCCAGAAGGCAATCACTGAACCAAAAGGCAAGGCCAAACAAACTCCTTCTCCCCTCCTCCATTCCTCCCTTCCTCCCTCCTTGGGAAAGAGCAAAATAATTTTGCAGGTTTTGGTACACACACAAATCACCCACCATCTCAGCTGGTAAACTAGGTTGCAAGTGACTAAGTCATGTAATTCCATTATGCCCCACTCATTATTCTGGACAACATCTTCAGGTTGTTTGGTGCTTTCATTTTTTTTTTCTTTTTGTTGGTCGTTGGGTTGAATTTCAGCTCGAGCCAACCTCTCTACCACTTGAGCCACAGTGCCACTCCCTGTTTTCTCGTGGTTAGTTGGAGATCAGTATCTGACAGACTTTCCTGCTAGGGCTTGCTTTGAATCATGAATTATTTTTTGTAAGTTTTTTACTGTAAAAATGCTGTACATAGGGGTTACAGTTACATGAACAAGGCAATGAGTTCATTTCCTATTGAGCATTGTTGCGTCCTCCTTTGTTTTCCCCCTACCACTCCTTCCCTCCCACCTCTACAACTAAATCCTCTCCCCCGCTGAAGTTGTAAAGTTCATTTTCTTTAAAAAAAATATATGTATGTAGATACATATATATACGAATATATATGTATATATATATATATAATAAAAATGTTGTAGAGAGCGGTTACAGGTACATAAGTATGGTAATGAGTACATTCCATAGCAAGCATTTAACTCTTCCTTTGTTTTCCCTCTACCATCACTTCCCTCCCCCCTCCCCAACACCTCCTGACCCCCCTATATTGTAAAGTTGGTTTTTTAACATAGTGTCCTGTACAACTTGTCATCACAATGTCTCAGCCTGCATACTCATTTAAACGTTCCCCAATATCCTTTCCACTCCCCAAATTACAAAAATGTATGTACAAGGTGCAGAACACCAGTATCAGATCCAGTGAAAACAGGGGTTACACGGGCGGGAAAAACCATACAAAAGAAACAAAAGATTCACATAGTGCATTTTATGTACATTATAAAACACTAGCAATAAAGAAAAAACCACTGTGTCCCTGTCTTGGGGTACATTTTGCTTCACATTATCTCATGTGTTCATGTGTACATAGCCTTTGAACTTCTCTGCTTGTTCTAGACCTGTGCTAGTAATTGCAGACAAGGGAACCATGGAAACTATGTTTCTTTGGGCCTGGCTTACTTCAGTTAATACAATTTTTTCCAAGTCTTTCCAATTCCTAACAAATAAGGCAATGTCATTCTTTCTGATGGAGGCATAGAATTTCATTGTATACATTTATACCACATTTTCTTGATCCATTCATATACTGAGGGGCATTTGGGTTGGTTCCCTATCTTAGCTATGGTAAATAATGCTGTGATAAACATGATTGTGCTGGTAGCTTTGGTATTACCCTGTTTGTGATTATTTGGGTAAAATCCCAAAAGTGGGATTGCTGGGCCATAATGGAGCTCTATGTGGAGTCTTTTTTTTTTTTTGTCGGTTGTGAGGCTTGAACTCTGGGCCTGGGCTCTGTCCCTCAACACTTCAGCTCAAGGCGAGCGCTCTACCACTTGAACTACAGCGCCACTTCCAGTTTTCCAGTGGTTTATTGGAGATAGGATTCTCATGGTCTTTCCTGCACGGGCTGGCTTTGAACCACGATCCTCAGATCTCAGCCTCAGTAGATAGGATTACAAGCGTGAGCCACCAGCGCCCTGCAATGTGCAGTCTTTTGAGGAACCTCTATACTGCTTTCCAGAGTGGTCCAACAAGTTTACACTCCCACCAACAATGCAGTAGGGTTCTCTTCTAGCCACATGGTCTCCAGCATCTGTTACTAAATTTCCTGATTATAGTCATTCTAACTGGGATGAAGTGGAATCTCAGCGTTATCTTGATTTGTATTTCTTTTATGGCTAGAGGAGCTAAGCATTTCATCATGTGTCTATTGGCTATTCTTATTTCCTTTTCAGAGTAGTCTCTCTTTACGTATTTAGCCCATTTGTTAATTGGGCAGTTGTTTGAGGATTTGTTTTTAGGAGATTTAGTTTTTTGAATTCTAAGTATATTTTAGACATGAGACCCTTGTCTATTGTTTGGGTAGTGAAGATTTTCCCCCAGTCCGTGGGCTTTCTGTTGATCTTGCGAGCGATGTCTTTTGCCTTGCAGAAGCTCTGCAGTTTCATGCAATACCATTTGCCTAACCTTTCTTTGATTTGTTGTGCTTCTGGGACTCTATTAAGAAACATTTGGCTGGTGCCAAAGAACCCTAGAGTTTCTCCTATTCCTTCCTGTCATGTTTTCATGGACTCTGCTTTTCTTTAGAGGTCTTTGATCCATTTGGAGTTGATTCTGGTGCAGGGTGTTATATACGGTCCTATCTTTAGTTTTCTACAAGTTTTTAACCAATTTTACCAACACCATTTACTGAAAAAGCTGTTTTTTCTTTCCATTTAATTTCTTTTTTTGGGGGGAGGGAGTCCGATTGTGGGCCTGAACTAAGGGCCTGGGTGCTGTCCCTCAGCTCTTCAGCTCAAGGCTAGAGCTCTACCACTTGAACCACAACACCACATCTGGCTTTTTTTTCTGTTTATGTGGTGCTTAGGAATAGAACCCAGGGCCGCATGCATGCAAGGCAAGCACTCTACCACTGAGCCACCTTCCCAAGCCCCATTCAATTTCTTTAGCACCCTTATCAAAGATTGGGTAGCTATAGGTCTGTGGGTTCATTTCTGGGTCTTCAGTCCTAAACAATTCGTCCTCGGGTCTGTTCTTGTGCCAGTACCAAGCTGTTTTGATTACTATGGCTTTTTATTAGAGTTTTGAAATTTTGAATTGATATTCCTCCAGTGCTGCTCTTTCAACTAAGGACTGTTTTTGCTATTTGGGGTTTTTTATTGTTCCATATGAATTTTTGGATTGCTTCCTCTATTTCATTGAAGAATGAAGTTGGGATATTAATAGGTATCGCAATGAATTTGTAGGTAGCCTTGGGCAGTATTGCCATTTTCACGATGTTAATCTTCCCAATCCAGGAGCATGGGAGGTATTTCCATTTTCTTAGTTCTCCTTTCATTTCTTTTTTTTTTAAGTTTTTAAAGTTTTTGTCATAGAAGTCGTTCATCCATTTGGTTAACTTAACTCCTAAGTATTTTATTCTTTTGTGGGTCTATTGCAAAAAGGGTTGCTTTCCTAATTTCAACTGCCCTCTTCTCATTATTGGAATACAGGAAAGCTATTGATTTCTGAGGGTTAATTTTATACCTTTCTTTTTTGCCAACGTTTCCGATCAGCTCAAGTAATTAGGAGTTGAATCTATAGGTTTCTGTATATACAAGATCATATTTTCTGCAAAGAGGAAGTGTTTTACTTCATTTTCCCCTATTCGGATCCCCTTTATGTCAGCGTCTTCTCTTATTGCCCTAGCTAGGCATTCTAATACTAGTTTGAAGAGGACTGAAGGGAGTGGACATTCTTGTCATATTCCCGGAATTTAGAGGAAATGGTCTTATCTTTTGCCATTAAGTATAATGCTGGCTGTAGGTTTGTCATATACAGCCTTTATTGTATTGAGGAATTTTCCATGGATTCCTAGTTTATCCAGAGCCTTCATCATAAGTGTTGGATCTTGTGAAAGTTTTTTCCACATCTATTGAGATAATCATGTGGTTCTTATTCTTGCTCTTGTTGATGAGATGAATTATATCGTTTTGTTTATGTTCAACCAGTTTTGCATCACTGAAAGGAATCCTGTTTGATCTCAGTGTATGATTTTTTTTGATGAGTTGTTGAAGTTGATTGGCCAAGATTTTATTGAGAAATTTTGCATCGAAATTCATCAAAGAAATGGGTCTATAGTGCTCTTTCTTTGAGGAGTCCCTGGTTTTGGGAGGAGGATTATGCTGAATTCATAAAAAGAGTGTGGTAGGTATGTTTTACTTTTAATTTCATTGAAGAGACGGAGGAGTATTGGTGTGAGTTCTGCCTTGAAGGCTTTGTAGAATCCAGATGTAAATCCATCTAGTCCTAGACTTTTCTTTGGTGGGAGGTCTTTTTTTCTTTTTTTTGCCGGTTATGGGACTTAAACTCTGGACCTGGGCGCTGTCCCTGCATACTTCAGATCAAGGTGAGCACTGTACCGCTTTAGCCACAGCACCACTTCCGTTTTTTCTAGTGATTTATTGGAGACTCACGGACTTTTCTGCCCAGGCTGGCTTTGAACTGTGATCCTCAGATCTCAGTCTCCTGAGTAGCTAGGATTACAGGCGTGAGCCACAGGCACCTGGGAAAAGTTGGAGGTCTTTTATTGCTGCTTCTATCTTGATGCTTGATATGGCTCTGTTAAGTTGGTTTAAATCATCTTGGTTTAGTTTGGGCATGTCAATATTTGCTAGAAATTTGTCCATACCTTTAAGATTCTCAAACTTACTAGCATAAAGTTTTGAGAAGTATCCTGTTAGTATATCCTGAATCTTGGTTATTTCTTTTTTTGTTTTTTTTGGGGGGAGTCTGGTCATGGGGCCTGAACTCTGGGCCTGGGCACTGTCCCTCAGCTCTTCAGCTCAAGGCTAGTGCTCTACCACTTGAGCCACAGTGCCACTTGCGGCTTTTTGCTTTTTGCTTATGTGGTGCTGAGTAATCTAACCCAGGGCCTCAAGTATGCAAGGCAAGCGCTCTACCACGGAGCCACCTTCTCAACCCCTGAATCTTGGCTATTTCTACAGCTATGTTTCCATTCTAATCTCTGAGTTTGTTTATTTGGGTGTGTACTACTTTTTTCTGATTAGATTTGGTAGGGGTCTGTCAATTCTATTAATTTTTTCGAAGAATCAGTTTTGTCAGTTTTGTCAGGTCTTTCTATAGTTTTTCTTTAAATGTAATTTATTTAATTTGGATTTAATTTTAATTATTTGTTCCCATTTACTGAATTTGGGTTTAGCTCATTCTTTTTCTAGGAGCTTTAGGTGACTCATTAAATTTTTAGTTTCAGATCTCTCCAATTTGTTAATGGAGGAACTCAGAGCTATAAACTTGCCTCTGAGTACTGCCTTTCTGTGTCCCAGAGAAGCTGGTAATTTGTGTGTTCATTTTTGTTGAATATCATGAACAGTTGTGTTTACTTTCTAATCTCTTCCTTCCACTGATGTTTTAAGAGTGTGTTGTTCAGCCTTCATGTGTTACAGTATTTCCTTTGGTGGCTTTTGATGTTGAATTCTAATTTTATTCCCTTGTGGTCTGACAGAATACAGGGCATAATTTCAATGTTTTAAAATTTTGACAGATTTGCTAAATGGCCTAGAATGATGTCTATTTTGGAGAATGTCCCATGTGCTGCTGAGCAGAAGGTGTAATCTGATGCTGCTAGGTGACATATTCGTTAAATGTCTGTTAAGTCTAGTTGATCTATGCATATTTTAAGATCCGAGGTTTCTCTCTTGAGTTTATGCCAGATTGATCTCTCTATTGAAAGGAATGGTGTGTTAAATTCCCCAACAATTAATGTCTTTGAATCTATGTGAGACTGGAGTGAAAGTAGTGTTTCTTAGAGAAATTTTCGTGCTCTATTATTTGGTGAGTTGATATTTAGGATCATAATATCCTCCTGAAGAAGAGATCCCTTAATTAGTATGTAGTGACCTTCTTTATCAGTTCTCATTGATTTTAATTTGAAGTCTATTTATCTGATATTAGGATTGCAAATCCTGCCTGTTTATGGGGTCTATTTGCTTGATATATTTTATTTCAGCCTTTCACTTTCAGAATGTTTATTTTTGTGGGCAAGGTGTCTCTCTTGAAGACAGCAGCTAGAAGAATCTTGCTTTCTGATCCAACTGGACAATATATGTCGCTTACTTGGAGAGTTAAGACCATTAATATTGAGGGTTAAGACACAGAGGTGTTTGTCTGTCCCTACCATTTTATCCAATTTTGGGGGGGGAAGCTGTGCCTGGGCTGTTCTTGTGATTGCATATTTCTGTGTTTGTGGACCACTTCATTGACTATATTCTGTTCTAGTTGGTTTTCTATATGTAGAACCTCTTTGAGGAATTTTTGAAGAGCTGGTTTGGTAGCGGTATATTGCATCCGATTTAACGTGCTGTAGAAGGTTTTTATTTGTCTTTCTGCTGTGAATGAGAGGTTAGCTGGGTAGATTATTCTTGGTTGGTATTTATTTGACTTTAGGACATGGCATACCTCTTTCCAGGACATTCTTGCTTTTATAGTGTCTTCTGTGAAATCTGAGGTAATTCTGTTTGGGTTACGTTTATATGTGATTGATCTCTTCTCCCTGGCAGCTTTAAGAATTCTTTCTTTAGTGCCTATTGAGCGGTATGGATTGTAATGTAGAGGTGGGATGTCCTATTCTGGTCTATTTGGGTTTCTTAAAGCTTTTTGCATGTGTATTGGCCTGTCCTTTTGTATATTTGAGAAGTTCTCTGCTAGAATTTTGCTGAATGCATTTCCTAATACATTGGCTTCCCTCTCCAGCCCCTCTTGTATTCCTATTATTCTCAAATTAAGCTTTCTGAACGTTTCCTCTATTTCCTGCATTGATCTGTCATGCTTAATTTTGTTATGCAAAACGGTGTGCTCTTTCTCTATGGAGTCTCAACTGTCTTCAGCTACCTATATTCTTTCTTCGGCTTCTTCCATTCTAGGTTGAAGACTTTGTACTTTGTTGTTTATCTCCTTTCCTTCTTGCTGGTCTTTCTTAATGGTGCCCAGCTCTTTATTAAGGTTCTCTTTCAAGTCTTGAATAGATTGCCTTACCTCCTAGAGTTGGTTATCAGACTGTTCTTTCCACTCCATAATCTAGGTTCCTATCTTTTCATTAGATTCTTTCTCCCTCTGCTGGAGTTCCTCTACCATTTTATTTGTGGAGGCCATGAAGCTATCTATTAACTTCTGGTTGGCCTCTGTGCACTCTCTGATAAGCCTATGTAGGGTTTCTAATTTTTCATTCAGCAGGTTTACAGCCATGCTTTTAATCTATCTAGATCGTTATCTTCTATGTCATACTGGGACTGCTATGTAACTTGTTTATGTGGAGATGGTGGTGGGATTTGTTTATTGGCTATTTTTCTTGTGTTTCTGCAGTTAGTTCTGCCCATTTGGAGACAAGAACCACACTGCTACAACAGTAGGACAGTCTTTTAGGACCAGAGCAAACCCGATGTTGTGTAGTGTCGCTACCGCCTCGACCAGCAAGGAAGACGCGACACCGAACTCTTCTCTCTGCAGTTTATTCAGGACCTTTGAGTAATCTTCTGACCCCAACCCCGGGGAGAATTCCCCACAGCCTTAAGTACCCGCTGGGTAGCCAACCCTGATATGCCACGTGGGATCCACCAATAGGCTCAGGTGCGCGGAAGCAAGCCAGATTCTTTGCCTTAGCCATATAAGGAGTTGTTTACCACAGAGAGCACTCGCCATCGGGAAGGCGGAGGGCGGAAGCCAGCGCCATCTTCCAGGTGCGGCCTCTCGCAGCTCTTTACAGTTCCCCCTTTTTTGTTTAAAGAACACAGATGAGAACAGAGGTCTGATCCCTGTTGTGCAATGCAAGGACTGCATACAAGCCTTCTCCCAGAGGGCGCCTTCTCTAGGGATGACTCAGCCTGTCCATTGATTCGTTTTTCACAAGGACTGGAAAAGGTGAATCGAACCCGTGTGCAATCAAACATTCTCTCCTCGAGGGCAAAACTCATGCCTCTAGACTGCAGTACTTTGGCTTGGCAATCTGTGTTCATTGTTTTAGGGTGGCAAGCCACGCTTGGGGGGACTGACCTGGTCCAATGGCTGTAAAGGCTTGGATAATCATGGCTGCACTGCGGCGCTGAGAACCTCTAATTTGGCAAATGCACCACAGACATACCAAGGAGGCTAATACCAGGAGGCCTGTCAGGGCTCCCAAACCCGCCCACTCCTTAAGATGATTCATAGCAGCGGAGATCCATGAAGATAACCCCTCCGCCAATCCGGCATCCAGTCTGGTCGAGTTCACCATGACGATGGCAACCCTGAGCTGTTCCATCAGGCTGTAGAACTCCCCAGTTCAATTACCTAAAAGATAACTAGACAACTGTTTAGACAAATTTGCAGCATTTTTTGAATAGGTTTTTTTTTTTTTTTCTGGGCCTAACTCTGGGGCTGGGCACTGTCCCTCAGCTCTTCAGCTCAAGGCTAGCACTCTACCACTTGAGCCACAGTGTCACATCCGGCTTTTTTTCTGCTTATGTGGTGCTGAGGAATTGAACCCAGGGCTTCATGCATGCAAGGCAAGCGCTCTACCACTGAGCCACCTTCCCAGCCCCTGGGCGCTGTCCCTCAGCTCTTCAGCTCAAGGCTAGTGCTCTACCACTTGAGTCACAGTGCCTCATCCGGCTATTTTCTTTTTGCTTATGTGGTGCTGAGGAATCGAACCCAGGGCCTCATGCATGCAAGGCAAGCGCTATACCACTGAGCCACCTTCCCAGCCCTCCTCTTTCTTATCTTTGTTTTTTCTATTTGTTCTATGAGTGATTGTATTTCCTCTGAGTCTGTAGACTCAGAGGTCTCTAGTTCGGCAAAATCGGGGTATAACCCCCTCCCCCCCCCCGCTCTCCTCCTTTTCGCTGTCTGCCCTTTCCGATCTTTCTTCCTGCAGCATTTCTAGGGCGGCCTGACCATTCTCTACCGCCTCACTGCAACGCTGGTCCTCAAGACAGCCTATTATCAGTTTCCATATTGGTCTCACTCCGCTCTTAAGCGTTCTTTGATCAGAGGCAAAATCTAGGTCCCTCCCTAGTTTCTCCCAAGAGGCCACCGTGAGGCTTCCGGAGACAGCGAACCACGGGGCAATGATGTCACATTCATCCACAAATCTCTCTAAAGTACTCTTTTTTATTTTTAACTTTTTTGAGTGCAGTAGCTCATTGAGAGCCAAAAAAATTGGGTGCGAAGACGAAGCACCCATGTTTTAAACATTTAAAGCTGGTAAACAAACTTTTACTTTCACTTTTGGCTACTCTATTGACTAGCCCCAGGTTCTCACTCTTTTCCTATCTTACAGAGAAGAGCAAAAATCCCCCCCGCTCTTGTTGCGGATTCCCCTTTTACCTGGGAACTTATTCCCCACTCTTGTCGCGGATTCCCCTTTTACCTGGGGACTTACCCCCGCTCTTGTCGCGGATTCCCCCTTTTACCTGGGAATTTACCGGTGCACCACCCTGACCGCAGAGAGTTCTGAGTCCTCGTTGGGGTTATGGCTGAGTCCCCGTACGGGCCACCACGTGTCGCTACCGCCTCGACCAGCAAGGAAGACGCGACACCGAACTCTTCTCTCTGCAGTTTATTCAGGACCTTTGAGTAATCTTCTGACCCCAACCCCGGAGAGAATTCCCCACAGCCTTAAGTACCCGCTGGGTAGCGAACCCTGATACGCCACGTGGGATCCACCAATAGGCTCAGGTGCGCGGAAGCAAACCAGATTCTTTGCCTTAGCCATATAAGGAGTTGTTTACCACAGAGAGCACTCGCCATCAGGAAGGTGGAGGGCGGAAGCCGGCGCCATCTTCCAGGTGCGGCCTCTCGCAGCTCTCTACAGTGTAGATGGGTAGATTTTAGGGTTTCAGTGGTAAGGTTAGGTTTTTTTCCTGTTTAGCTCTCTTTTTCTTTGCTTGCAGAGGGATATTTTGGCTTTGGGGTCGAGATTGCATATAGTTGTAACTTTTGAGGCAACCTAGGTTTGATTAATAAGTAGTCTGCTCCTTAGAGTTAACAAGATGGGCCCCTTGTACTCAAAGTTGTCAAATGGAACCAATTTTGTAGTCAAATATAGAACCAACTGTAAGTTGGGTCAGATATAAATCATTAAGAATCAATGGGCTGGATTAGATGGAGAAATGAAGGGTTAAGATTAGAGAGATATAAATTTAATTTCAGAAGATATCTTGGGTATAATGATAATAGAGGGGTAAGAACAGCTTAGGGTAAAGGTATATGTAGTAGGAAGAGAATAAATACCTTGTTACTGAATGTTACAGGTTGAAAAGAATTTGAAGAAAGGTTATGTTGGGAGTAGCATAGAGATCAAGATGAAAATAAGAAAGTGTATTGGGGAGACTTGCTGAGATTAGAAAAATATCAGTCAGATATTATTGAAAAGTTGCTTACTCTAAGTTAACTCCTGTAATTATTGTTTACTCACATAGAAGGAGGCCTTATTTGTGTATAGAACTAGACAGGGTAGCCCTGATTGAGTAATAGTGTAAGGTAGAGAGGGAGAGAGAGGTGAAGGGGGAATGAGAAGAAAAGAAGAAGAAAAAACTTACAAATTAGCAAATTGTAAAGTAGAATAAGATACCAAATAATAATGAAAAACAGAAGTTTTAAGTGGAATAGCAAATTCTAAATCACAATACACATAAGTAACACATAGAAATACAAATGAACAACAAATGATCAGACATTACAACTAACAATGCAAAACAAAAACAAGAAGAAAATACTAAAGAATGGATTTTTCGGGTTCTTTGGGAAGTTTATTCTCCCTGTAGTCCTCAGAGCAGATTCCTGATGGAACCTTGTGTGCCTTGTTGTATTCCACTTTCCTTGTGGCTTGGTTGGGAGCAGATGGCTTTTTGATTGGGGAGGGTGCCTGCTATCTAGAGTTCCATTCTCAGGCCTGGTGGCAGGCAGTTTTGGGGGTTTCAGGTTTGTAGACTGCTATCATAGGCCTGGAGTTGGGTTCCCAGGCTTTCCCAGATAGCCACAGGAGCCTTAGGAACAGAGCTTATGTCTGTGCTCAGTTTTGATGTAATCCATCCCTTTTGGAAGGAGGCTTGTGTCAGGGGGCTTTGGGATTCCTCAGAGAATTACCACCCCCAGGGCGTGGATCCAGTTGTGTTACTCACAAGTCTGTAGTTGGTGGTGTGCTGGACCACAGAGCCTGTGCTATGGTGGCTAAGATGGAGTTGGCAGGTTCTAAATCAGATGGTCTGTGTGTTATCAGATCTAAGTGGGGGGATGGCTTTGCTGATGCTCAAGGGTCTCTCTCCTATGTGGTGGTGTGAGGAGTCCTGGCACTGGGAGGACAGGGTAGAAGTTGGAGTGGCAGGCTGGTGTGGACTGTAGGGGGAGCGGGCTGGTCTGGAGCAGACGTGGTGGGAGGTGGCAGGTGCTGGAAGGCAGCCTTGGGGGTTTCTGCCTGTGTCTGCTAGGTGTGTCAGCAGAGATGTCTGCAGAAGCTTGGTCATGCAACAGCTGTGAGAGCCGGGGGTCTGTGCAGGGTAACAAGGAGGGAGCAGTCCCATCAGAAAGCTCAATCGGCTGGGCAATTAACCCATAGAGCATAGAGCGATTGGCTGCCCCTGTGGCTTACTGGAGACCTTGTGCAGTGTTGACAAGGGCCCTCTGGGATCCTGCCAGTGCTGCAGGTAAGGGCTGATTTGGGGGGCTTACCCGGTGGTGCCAATTTCTGGCAATTGTAATGGTGGCGGTAATACTAAGTTTGCTCCTTCCCCATAGGCTGGGCGGGGGGGGGGGGGGGGAGTGGAGAGGCATTCACCAACTCGGAGATCTTCACCAGATTCCCTTCTTACATTTCACAGATATAGTATTGAGCACTTTCTTCAGCTTTTGGGTGCTCCTCTGCTAAAACTCTGCAGAAAGTCCTAGTGCAGCATTGCATAGACGTATGTGGTACAGGTGCTCCACAGGAGTCCCATTCACATTTTCTCTTTTGCCTTTTCTTGTTTGCCTGCTAGGATAGTCCTTTTGTAGTAGAGAAAGACTTTAGGTATTTAAAGTTTGATTGGAGTGGATCTCTTGAGGTAATGGGTGGCTGTGGCACTAGATCTTCTTTTGGTCAGAGACACTTAGTGGGCTGCCTGTGAGAACCTCACCATTTTCCCACAACCCGACTAGATATTTAAATTATATTTCTTCTTAGTGTTTATTGGAGCATTGCAGTTTTTCTGGAATTTAAGGTTTTCTGTAAAACTTTTTCTTCAAGTAATCCAACAGCATTAAATATTATATTTAAAAGCTGTCGTGTAGCAACTAGATTTTGTAATTATAATATTAAGATGAAATTCTTATTGTTTATACAAAAATCCTTTTTAAGTCCAAACAGGAAATATGCTCATTTCATCAGCCTTGGCTCTACTTCCTCTTTTTTTCTCCAGTATCTTTTCTTGTTTTGGAACAAGTGTCATGGATGTCTGTCCATTCCAAAGTAAGATTACTCCATTAATTCATTAGGAAAGGAATACAGGGCTTGGAACATGGCTCAGTGGTAGAGCGCTTCCCTTGCATGCCTGAGGCCCTGGGTTCGATTCCTCAGCACCACATAAGCAAAAAGAAAAAAGCCGGAAGTGGCGTTGTGGCTCAAGTGGTAGAGCACTAGCCTTGAGCTGAAGAGCTGAGGGACAGCGCCCAGGCCCAGAGTTCAGGCCCCACGACCGGACCCAAAAAAAAAAAGGAATACAATCTTCTTGCCTCTAAAGACAGCTTTGAGGATAATGATAATCTGATAATTCACATTTGTGAATTTTCAAAATTATATTGATTATTTTTTTGTAAACCAATCATTAAACAGTTTCCAAAAAGCAAAATAATGTTCTGCCTCCTCAGGTTAAAATCTAGTAATCCAACAAAATATATTCTATTCTTCCCAGATTGCATGATGAAGAATTTCTCTTTCATCATAACCCTTACAACCACTGACCCCTCCCTTCAAACATGTAGCTTTATTCAGTTTTCCTGTTCTAGCTTTCATTTTGCTACCAACATTAGTAATCTTCTAGTATTTGACAATGAAATGCCATTTATTGATAGAGAGCTCAATTCATATTGACATAGGCAGACTCATGAGCATATCATAGAGCATAAAATATTGAATATCATTAACATGATCATATGTACCTATTCCATAAATTAATATACATACCACATAAATGTGCAATTTCATCTAATTTTTAAAATGCAAAACATTTGCATATCTATGTCATAAAATAATTCAGATCACTAGTAGAAGACAATAAGCTAAACCTATTGCGTCATTCCTAATATTCTTTGTAAAATTTTCTTTTCTCATCAATTTTCATCTTAGGCCCTTCTTTACCTAACAACCAGTGATATGTTGATGTCTCTAGATTTTAGTCACCTCTGAGTAACCTTTTTCATTTCCACCTCCAGTTAGTCCTTCATGTTAAATACCTGAGGAATAACTTATCCCGATATCCCTGCAAGAAGACAGCAGTACCCAAGTCAACTAGCTCCGGCCATTCTACCCTTGCTATGTTAGGGAAAGGGGTATCAGCCACATGGGTGTCAGGGATCAGGTGGCTGGAACAATGGTGTTATGAATTATAGGTAGCAGAACAGAGTAGCAGAGAATAGGATACCTGGGAAAGGTGAATTGTGACTGTATTCGCTAAGTTGTAGTACCAAGAAATTGTGTAGCAGCAACAGCTTTGCAGGGATGGTAGTAGTTAACATAGGTATCCAGACAGTTTAGCAGGGATAAGGAGGAAATGAGAAAGTGAAAGAGTAAAAGTTGTGAGGGATTAAGGTGGCACAATCAGGGTAACAAGGTCACGGGTGTGCAAACTGGGTAGCCAGTACTAGGATAGAGGCAATTTGCATGGTATACAGATGTGGTGCAGAGCTCAGAGTTTCCCTCTCCAGTTTTGGCTGTCGATCTTTAGGGAACTACTGCTAGCAGCTCATTATCAGTATGTTGGGTTCAGGCATGTTCCATCCATAAATGTCTGCTCCAAATAGATTGCAATGTTTGACAGTGGCTTTGGGATCTTTTCCCTAAGCATCCTGAGAGACGACACTCCACAATGCTGCAAAACAGGCTCCACATAGTGAGCTTCAATCACCTTTTACAAATCTCACTGCTTCTCTCCAACATCAATTATCATGGTAGCAAGGGATCTGAGGACTGCTCAGCAGCAGTGCTCTGGGAAGGTACCAGTTCTTACCCTGGCATTCAAGGAGCTCCCTTGAAATGGGCAAGAGCATTTGCTGCTGCTCTTCCAACATCTCTGTGTCTCTGGAGAGCCAGACTGTTCTACCTCAGATGGGTTACTTTGATCTATAGGACCAAATGTGGCTTCAAAATTTCTCTGTCTCCTCTAGGTGATCATCACCTTCAACTGTCTCTCCTTTTCCTCCCAGGTAGTTGCTTCATCTCCACATCTTTTGATTTCTGCTTTGGATCAACCTGTGGCTTTCACACCAAACCCTTCCAATTTCTCATCTGCCTCTCTAGGTGTGAATAAGGCATAGCAAGCTACATGTAACTTCTATATCTGTTTATCAAGATTGACTCTGGAATCCAAGGTGGTATTAGGCAACTAAGAACATGGGTAGCATCTTAAATACTCCCCTCCCAATCACTGCTCATTGACAAAAGTGCAAATGTGCTGTGATCAGTCTCTACATTTCCATTACGACAGTACAAATAGTTTCCATAAAACAAGTTAGTTTATTTACAAAATTCCAGACCAGTCTTGGGCTCTGCCCTAGATCTTCCTGTTCTGAAGGCACTGAGGACACCTAGATACAACTCAGACCTAATGACATGGGTGAATAGAAATTTTGTTGGTGAGTATTGCTTAGTGTTCTGAAGTTGCGCTAAGTTGTTGTCAGGTTATGGCTGCAATCTAATCAATTTCCTTTCCTGATCTTCACCACATCTCTTTATTTGGTATGAGTAGCAGGTGGGATGATCTAACAAGCTCACCTAGAGTTTGGGCCTGGGTTTAAAAGCTCTATTTTGTGATCATAAAAATTCCACCACTTCCTGAAACTATTAAGGGGCAGCAAGGAAGTTGGGTTAGCAATTCAAAAACTTATGAATACTGCATAGTTTAATATCTGAAATCTTCCCTTCCCACCCCTCAGAATATTATTTCCCATCTGTGTAGACATCAATACACTCTTTTCTCCTTGAGCGTTTGAGTGTGGCACATCACCTGCTTCTTATGTGTACTGCTTTACACAGGGAGATTTTTCTCCTAGGCTTAAAATGACGTCAGTGCTTGGGGTACTGTGCAATAGGCTAAACATGCCTAGTCATTTGTTCACACCCGTAAGTAGAACTGTCAAGGACTAAGGACTAGTCGGGGCTCACTTGCTGTCAGTGGTATTGCTCTGAGGAATTGCTGTCAATGTTGCCCACAGTGCCTAGGCTAAGGCCTCTCAGAAAGGCCCCAAATTCAACCTGCATGAGTCTCTGAGTTGATCATCTTTGAGCAACTATGTTCCACAGTCTGTGAGTCACTCACTTCTGTGGATATATGCATATGAGGTCTCAAGAAGAGAGTTCCCTGGAAGGAAGGTCCTGGAATGCAAAACATCTAATAGGACAACGGAAACCTGCGGTTGGGTGTTCTTCATATGCAATGAAGTAACAAGAAAGAAAGACACACTGTCAAACCCTAAAGCAAAGGGTCAGAAGCATGGAGGGGAAGGGAGTCCCATGATCAGGAATATAAATGGAGCTTACAAGCCCCTTCAGGCTCTGACTTTCTAGGTTGAAAGTAAGATAACAGGCAGACTGAATTTCTAAGAACTCAGTGTCTAGGCTATATGGCTCATTCAGAAATTCTTTTCCCTCCTCCTGTGTTCTGAGAGCAACAGTTAGTGCAGTGCTTCTGTCTCCTAGAGACAATCATTCTCTTCACACAATGCTTAAAGTAAACAATGGATGGAAATCAGTTAGTAAATCAAAAATATGAAGTAGCACACAGTGCTTCCCCTGAATTCCTGGCCCTAAAAAGTTCCCAATTCTGAGCACAGAATGATCATGGGTGAGTGCTAACAACCTCCACTGAATAGTGAACTTTGAACACTTTTTCCAAGTCACATACCGTCCAGTATAGTAGTTGCCACCTATAATCCTGCTTATTAAGACAGGAAAGTCTAAGATATTGAGTCCCAAAGTGGAAACTGGGCCAAGGAAAGACAATTTATCATTGCTGGAAAGGAGGAACACTTAAATAGGAGACTGTTTCTCTGAGCCCGGATATGGGTAGTCATTTCAACAGTTTTCAAATTGTGGCTCATCAGCAGAAACTACCAAGTCAAATCTCACTAAAGCTAATTCTAAAACATATGAAAATAAAAAAAAATAAACTATTTGGATTTCATTACTACCATCTTTTCTAAAGTGTGTGTGTGTGTGTGTGTGTGTGTGTGTGTGTGTGTGTGTGTGTGTGTGTGTGGTGTCAGATTTTGTATGGGATAGCATTGGTTGTTAAAAAAAAACAACATATTGGCAGTGTCCTTTATGTTTCCCATTCAAGACTAGTGGCATTCTAACTCTACCACTTGAAACACACAAGTCTGCTGGTTATCTGGAGATCAACATGTAATGGATATGCCAATCTAGGTTGGTTTCAAACTGTGGTTTTCAGATCTCACTTTCTGGATTAGGTAAGCTACAAGAGTGAGCTTCAATGCTCAACCCAGTATTTCCAGTCAATTACTTAACCTTTCTGAATCTCACCTTCTTCCTGTGTGGAAAGTGAAAAGAATTACTTTCTGGACCTTAGAATCTGGTGGGAGTTATGACTTGTTGCTTGAAGTATACGTGTTCGGGATGTGTGGATAGACCCTGACACTCTCATAAAACTACTGATGTTTATATTGAAATGAATTCCAGGAATTGGAAACAAGAGGGAATTTTGTTCTTTTTTATCCATTTATGGGCAGTGAGGAAGCCACAGCAGTTCATGGAGAACAGGGAAACAAATGCAACGATGGTTCTCTGTATATATTATTTTGACAATGAACTATACCACTTGTGAACAGGGACAGGAGGGAAAAGCAGAGAGAGAGAGCAAAGGAAGTGATGAGACTGTCCAATAAGAAATGAACTCATTATGTGACTTACAAAATAGTGACCCATGTGTACACTATCTTAACAATAACAATTTTAAAAATCGGGGTTGATGATTCTCTCCTCTGGTTTTTGTTAGAGGCCCTTAAGACTCAGACCCATCTGTGGAGTTTTTAAAGGTTAATTTATATGATAATTAATATAGAGCCAGAATTTCTTAAGAAATATTATAAAAAGTACTCCATTCTTAGTAACTGTTTATGTTTGAGTGCAGATTCTCTATGTTGTTGGCAGAGCTCTTTTTTTTTACTTTTTTTTCAGTAATTGTCAGGTGTTGAAATCCTTCTTAAAGCTTTGGGACAGAGGTCTAATATGTCTTGACACCCTGCCTCTAAGTAACATGATAATCAACATTTGAAATTAATGTTTTTGATTTGAGTTTTATTTATTTATTTTTTGTTGCTGGTGGTGAACTCTGGGCCTAGTTGCTGTCCCTCAGCTTTACAGCCAAAGGCTAGTGCTCTACTACTTGAGCCACAGCACCCCTTCTGGCCTTTTCTGCTTTACATGGTGCTGAGGAATCCAACCCAGGGCCTCATGCATGCAAGGTAAGCAGTCTATTACTGAGGCACCTTCCCAGTCCCTACAAGTGGTATTTTTGTTCATGGATTTATCAAGCAAATCTATTGAGCAAATATATTCATTTGCCACTAGACATATTCAAAATTATGAATTATCTGATATTTTAACAAATAAAACTGCTGTCATTGTTACCAGGAATTGTTTGTCTCCTCCTGCCAAAATCACAAAGGAGGGTATTTTAAACTAAAACTACAAAAATTCAATATCTTGATGCTAACAAGAGAATTAAAAAGAAATTTCAAAATGGTTTTTCATCATGAATACAGAGCTCAAAAGTCTTATAATACATATTTCTAAATGCAAATTAAAGGGGAAAATCAACCAGGAAATAAAATTTATATTAATTGTTAATTTTTAAAGAGGAAAATATGATCACTGATGGCAGACTAAAAACAAAGTAATACCAGAGCCCTGTATGCTCAATAAGAAGCTTTTATTGAAAAATTGAGCTGGATAGTGCACATCAGGCAAAGGCAAGCAGTCGGAGCCTACCACCAACAAAGAAACACCACAATGTATATCTCAGAAAAAGGACACAAGTTCAGAACAGCGCTCATCATCTGTATCTGTGATTTCAATAATACATGTACACCCCCCCCCATACACACACATACATACACACACAGGAATGTATACAACAGCTCAACCTACTCACAAACATCCACTCAACATGAATCAAAGATCTTTCTGTATTATTTGAAATTTAAAAGTTTTAAGTGTTGTAAATAATTAATAACAGATGCACAAGCAATTATTTCTGAATAGCACTTTGCTATGGAAATGAGAGATCATTATTATTATGACTACCTAAAACATCTCTGAATCTGGAAAGAATTAAATAGACAATCTGCATTTTGGGACCGTATTTCTACCAGGTATTCTGCAAAGGATTAATGAAATGATACTTATGAGATCCAAAAATTAAATACTAAATTAATAATGAATACATGAGTAAGTAAAGTGAAAGACGCTGATCAGAGAGACGTATGCTGCCTCCAGCTCTCAGCCAGCCACACACTGTGGCACCCTTGATGCTACCTGGGGCACGCAGTTGGCTTTCCCAGAGCAGTGACCATGCTGGGGTTGGTGCCAGGGGTGGTGGGGAGAGGAAGGTAGGCCCCGACAGAGGCTGGGGAGGGGAGGAAGGAGGGGCATGTCAGTGGCTCAGGCAGCAGCCACCCCTATGATAGCTAGGTCTGGGGAGTGTCTTTGAGGTGGGATATTTGGGGCAGATCCCCTGCGGTTTGACAGTCTAGTGAGGAGAGGAAGGAGTCTCAAGTGCTGCCAAAGCAGACAATGAGAAATGAGACAACCAGGGGATGAAGAATTTCAACAACAAAGGCGGGGACTTGGAGGCAAACTCTGGGGGTGTGGAGGGTGGAAGCCACAGGATTCAAGCTGCAGTGTACCTCTTTTGACGTCTCCTGGAAGTTTGTGAGGGGCAGCTCCAATGCTGTGGGCTCAGTCTATGACTGGTCTGGGACCTGGCACCAGGAATGGCCAGCACAACCTCGGCCTGCCCACAGAGCAGTGTCTGGGAGGCCATGCACAGCGGGGGTGGAGGAAACATGCCTGGCTGGTGCTGTTCCAGCCCAGCCAGGACAAGGGCCACTGGGCAAGTTCCAGCTGTAGATCTGGACTTCTGCCATCGACAAGACTAGGTGTGTCCTCTAGGGACCAGAATGGTGGCTGTCATGTGTGAGCTGGGAATTTCCTTAGCTTGCCTTAGGCTTCTCCACAGAAAGGCCCATTCACTCCTGTGCCTCTTCCACCTTCTGGATTCCAGCTGTCCTCCTGCCTCCTTCCACATCCAAGTACTGTGTCAACTCCATGCCATTGAGAGGTCATTATGGAGATGCTCACAGGGCTTCCCACAACTGGTTCGCCATGCATGCAAGGCTCATGGTGTGCCATCCTCCAGGCAAAGTGTACCCCTATTTCACCTTGGCCACCCATGCCTATGGGACCACGAACTTCATTCTTACACAGAAAGCCAGGGATACACAAGGCTGTGCTGCAGTCTAAGGCATCCTTTCCCTCCTCCTGCTCAAGCGTAGGGTGGCTGTGGAGCCAACTGCACTATCATGTTTGATTATCTGAAAGCAAGAGGAAAAAAGCTTCATTGTCCCAGATACAGCTGCCCCTGGATTTCTATGTGTACACGAGGTGTGTGTGTGTGTGTGTGTGTGTGTGTGTGTGTGTGTGTGTGTGGTGTGAGAGAATCACACACACCTGAGTTTTAGGGTAAAACACTTCTTCCCTTCAGCATTGACATTTTGTATCTAGTGGATTTCCCTCCTCCACAAATTCTTAGTCAACATTCTAAAGTTATCCTTCTGTATACTTTTATCCCTTCATCTTCTTGATGATCAGATTCCTATGGTCTGCTTGTAAACTTCACCATTTGCTTCATGAAGTTGGTTCCTTTTTAAAACATCTTTTATGAATCCTTTTGATCTTTTTAAATGCAATTTGTGCAGTGTTAATGTGTTTTACTTTGCCCAATTGTTGGGGCCTATGCAGTGACTGTTAATTTGAGATTATCTTAGCACTAATATGAGATACTATCCTTTCAATATACTTTTCTAGTGAAAGAAGTTCAACATCTTTATTGAAATAATTGCCTGGGAGTAAACAAACAAACAAACAAAAAACCAGTGTTATAAATGTACAATCACTTGATTTTAGTAAATTGTGCACCACTGTAATAATTTTTTAACTAATGTTAATAGTTGGAATGGGAAAAAATCACAAATTATAAAACTTAAAAATTGATCAAATACCAAAAAGGACACTGATCAGGAATGAAGTACAAATGTAAATGTTTAATAAATAAATGAAATATTTGAAATTCTTATCCACATATCAAAAAGTTACTGACCTCCAATCTTACACATCAGAATATTTATAACCACTCAAACAAATAAACACAAATGCTGGAGAGGTTGAAATAAATCAGGAACTGTGTTTAGTTGTGTGGCAATTGTAAACTAGTGCAAGTCATATTGAGCTCAGAATGGAGATTTAAAAAATACCAAAAAAAAAACCCCACATATTTTATTGACCTTTACAATAACTTGGATATATATTGAAGGAATATGATTCAACATGAACATCCGTGTTCATGGCAGCAGTATTCATAACAACCAAGATCTGCAATCAACCTAGGTGTACCAGTAAAGGGAATAAAGAAAATGTGCTGTTCATAGCTATAAACATATTCTCGGATATAAGAGAAGTGAATGCTTCTACTGTTTCATTGCAACGTATTTTTGGATATACACCTAATACTAATTTCATGGGCTTTTATGGCATTATGTTTTTGCTTTTGTGAGGAACATCCATATTGATTTTCAGAGCAGTTACAACAGGTTAAGGATATCCTACAATAGATGACTATTAGACCAAAATTTAAATATATTAGTGAACACATACAGGACGATCATATATAGTTTATAATTTGAATCAATGTTAAGAAGGCAACAATTGGGAAAAAGATAATGCTAGAAGCTTAATAAGAAATTATCTTGAAAAGCTAAATGAAGAAAGTATAAAATAAGACACATCAGAAACTGTTGAATGGTAGAAGATGGATGAAAGTTAGAAAAACATTCATCTGCATGGTCAAGTTGAATGAAGTATATGCATATTTGGTGTACACTGATGAAACTCATTCCAAAACATAAAATACACTTAAAATGTTTACGAAAAGACAAAACAGGATCTGTATTTTGTATACGTAATAGCAGGAATTCACAGAAGGATCAGAACTGTGAAGGAGAGAGAATATGGCCAAAAATGTTAATGTGATTGTTTGAAGATACCTGTGTTTGTGTGGGAAGGGAGGAAAGAAGATATATTTTCACATATACAGACACGGAAAAATACGAAAAATGCAACTAATTTGTGTTAATTTAACAAAACATTTTGCTCAAATTTTAAAAAATGAAACTAATAATATCAAATAATTAGGTCATGGAAGAAAATTTACCATAGAAAGATTTTCCCCATAATTTGTATAATTTCATAACAAATGGATTAAAATAAAATATAGTTATATCTGAAGATGTTAACACTGTCAAATATCATTGATAAAATCCAACAAAGAAAAGTAACAAAAAAGTAGAGAGTAAGAACAACTTGTGCTATGGATGAAGATACTCAGTAGAACTTTGTGAGGAAAGAATATGCTTTCTTTTCCTCATCAACCTAAATCTAGGATACCTAGCTTTTAAAAGAACACTTGTAGTCAGAACAGTAGAGTGACTAATTTAGACAGTAATTTATTACGTTTATTCTCTAATCTTATGATGTGATTCCTGAATTACGTGAGTGATCCTAGGAGATTTTCTGACCTCATTTTTACCCAGAGTTTCTAATTCCTCCCACTGGGCATGATTTTTCTACTACTCTCATTTTTCCTTGTTTCTGAACTCAACTCCTGTAATCTTTTTGTTCATGAGAAAGAGATGGAGAAATGTGAGGGTGGCCTGGAGTCTGTGCTAACTTCCACTCCAGCTTAGAGGATCTAGTGAAGGACTTCCAGCTGGGCCTCAGAATCAGATATTAATTGATCGCTTTTGAAATGGAGAAACTCACTCTCTCAGGCAGAATCTGTTATTCCTTGACTTTCTCTGAAGATATTTGGTACTAGGGCACAATTCAGAGAATGAGCTTTCCCACCACCCACCACAGCCTTGACAGAAAGAACAGATCCAAAACTGATAGTGGTTTCAGTTCCCACAGGGCCTCATCAGGGACCTTCTGGTGGGAATAGAAACTGGACAAAGTCTAAGATGGAGATTAACTGAGACTGGGCCTAAGGGGGACACTAAAGAATTTCCCTTTCTTTGACTACAAGTGAGCTGTTTAGTGAGACATGACACCTTCCTTCATATTCAAAAATGCAGTAGGTCAATTATGTTACTGCCACTTTGTAGGAGGTCATTTTCCTTGAAGGAGAAGGGGTTAAATGTTGTGTCCACCAGTTTTCTCTCTAGTCTGTTGTCTCTCCCACGCCTTCCTTATGCCAGGAACATATTGCTTCATTCCTGCATTCAACTACTTGTCCTGACTCCTAAGCAGAAATACCATAGGCTATCCTTTTGCTAGTCTTTTACATTTGTGATAGAATAGACCCAGGCTCTGCTGCTGCCAAGAGGTGACAACAAGAACAGATTTGTACTGAAGATCAATCATATTGAAAGAACCATTCTATGAGGTCTTTCCTGACCACATTTTTGAGGTTTCCACTGAAAATTGATTGAACTCACTAGAAGCTCAAAAGTTTCAGTTTGTGGGGTGGTGGATACTGGTGATTCACGTCTATAATCCTAGTTAGTCATGAGGCTGAGATCTGAGAATTATGGTTCTAAACTTGCCTGGGAAGAAAGCCTATGAGATTTGTCTGTAGCTAATCAATGAAAAACCCAAAGTGGTACTCTGTCCCAAAGAGGTAAAGGGCTAGCCTTGAACCAAAGAGCTGAGAGACAGTACTCAGGCCCTGAGTTCGTGCCCTGTGACCAACAAAATGTAAGTTTCATTTTCCTACCATGGTTTCCTCTTCAAACACACTATGTCCTTTATCTGTAAGTCTTTCTTAAGATTCCTGTGTGTCACTCAATCAATTTTTGTCTGTCAACAATAAGAAAGTCTACCTAGAATGCAACCAGTAAGTTTACAATAAATATTTGTTAAGTGTGAGTGTGCAGACATTAGACTAATTCTTACTTTAAAGAAACCATGTTGGTGTTTATTCCGTTGGAACAATTGTATGGAAAATAGATGTATCTCTGGATTCCTTTGGTTCTTTGTAGAATCTATATTCTCTAGATTGTTTTTCCATTGATACAGAAAAGTTTTAATTTGTGGCAACTATTATTTATTGTGTTGCTAGTTTTAAGCATGGGAAAATGGATCAAAGGGATTTCAAACTTCAGTTATGTGAAAAATGTTCATTCATTATCTAAATTCAAAAAAACATAAATTACTAAAAGAACCTTTTCTTTGGTAAAAAGAAGAGCATGGGGGTCAGAGATAGTCTCTTCCATATAGTAGACTTTGAGGTTCTGACCATACTGTGGTCTGACTTTGAGAATTAAGTTGCTTTGAGAATTAAGGGTTTTTTCAACACTCTTGTTTGGCACTAGAGGCCTAGCGAAACAAACACATTTGTCTCTGAGTTTCTTTCAGGAAGTCCATGGTTGACATTGATTGTGAAAGATAAGAATTGTCCTCCTAACAACTCCTTCTAAGTAGTTTTATTTATATTTGTGTTTTTGGGACTTATAGCAGCTTATATGTAACAGTCTCCCGTGGAGCAATTTAAAGAGAGAAACTTCAGTATCTATGTTATAATGTAGTGGTATTATAAGAGTTCCTTATAATTTACAATATAAGATAAATAACTGATTTTCTTAGCAACTCTAGCTAAATTATGTATCATAAGACATTATGATAATAGTGTCCCAAAGTTCACAGATCACTTTATTTATGTTTAATGCAGCATTATTTACCATAGTTAAGATATGTACCAACCCAGATACCCCTCAGTAGATGAATGCATCAAGAAAATATTGTTTATATACAAAACGGAATTCTAGGCCTCCATCAGAAAGAATGACATTGCCCCATTTGTTAGGAAATGGAAAGACTTGGAAAAAATTATATTAAGTGAAGTAAGCCAGGCCAAAAAAAAATAGGTCCCATGGTTTCCCTTATTTGCAATAACTAGTATATGTCTGAGACAAGCAGAAAAGGTCAGATAAGTTGATGTTAGGTGAAATGAACCCCAAGATAAGTATTCAAATATTTTTTTTCTTTCATGCAATTGTTTCTAACATATTTATAAGATGATTTCTTTGTTGCTTAGTATGTCCCTCCCATACTCTGTAACTCCTGTTTTCACTGTATTTGATGTTGGTATAATTTTTGGAGGGGAAGGGAAAAAAACAAATCATTTAAATAGGGATACAGGTGGACCCATTGCAACAATGAGATGTACAAATCATTATGTTGAAAACCGAACTTTACAATTTTGGCAGGGGGAGGGGGGAGATGGGAAGGGATGGGAAGTGGAAACAAAGGAGGAGGCAACAATGCTTGATAAGAAATGTACTCATTACCTTGCACATGTAATTGTAACCCCTCCATATGCTATTTTCACAATTAAAAAAACATAAAAAAGTAATCAGAATATTGATATTTTTGAAATGTATATTATGAGGCATGTATATTTCCAAAGGCAATGTTACCCCCAAGACATTTCCAGTTTCTTATTTTGTCATGTAGCTAATTTAATTTTAATTTTTGCCCAAATTAAAGCTTACTATATATTACTTTGCTACAAGAAATAGAGCACAAATTTAATTCATGTCTTTATTTTTACTCATTTTTATTTATCATAAAGTTGTTGTGTGAAGAGTTTTCAATTCAATGAGTTTGTTTATTAGTACAATGCATCTTGATTAATGTTCCATTGATCTACCCCATCTTTCCCAACACTACCCATCCTATGTTTCCTGGTTCCAATTTTGCATATATATCAGCAATATGATTGTATTTCCCATCCCTTCCTCTTTTCATTAATCTGCGCCCTCTTTTCTGAAACCTCTTCTGCAGCCAAACATGACTTCTCTTTCTTGAACCTTTCATTGTTTGTTAGTTATTCAGAGAACCGCCATCACTGAAATACTCGAATGAGCATACCGAGTATTGTTTTTCTAAATTTTATTTTGATTTCTACTTGTACACATGAGTTGACATTCAATACATGAGTACATGAGTATAATGGATATTGATCAATGTCACCTCTTTCATAATTTTCCCAACACAGGCACTCCCATCTTTTCCTCAAGTTTCTTCATTTTGTAGGATATTCATTAAGTTAGATCATTGCATTTTTCTCCAATTTATTGCTTCATTTATCTATTTCTCCCTACCCTGATCCCAGCCTGACCTGTGAATACTTGATTCCTAGTGTTTATTTTGTTGGAATTTGAGTTAGCTATTCTAAGGAATTACATTCTTTGAATTCTTTTCTGAACCAATCATATTTCAGTTCGTACCTAGGTGTATACTTGGATTCCACCCCAAAGTGTGCATATTGCAGTGATCTAGATTATATCTAACTTCCTATATAACAGAAAATATATCTCATTTGTCACTTTGGGTTTAACTTTCTTTCCTTACTTCACTTAACATGATTTCTCCCAATTTCTTTCCTTTCTTTGCAAATGATGCATTATCATTCTATCAAATGGATAAATAAAATTCCACTGTGCATGTACATGTGTACATATATAAGCATATATATGAATATGAACATATGTATGCATACTTATATGCATATAGCTATCATATTTTCATGATCTACCTGTCCACTGAGTGTCATAGTCCATGTCTAAATGTGATTTCTTGTACTATTATGCTTTTGCTTTCAATGTTTTAGTAAATAACTTAGTATCATTTACCTAATCTTGTGCATACAGTCTATTCTACAAAAAAAATCATTCTATTAATTTCCCAGTCTGGTGGTTTACGTTTCTATGTATGTTAGATCCTATAAATCACAGGGGTTCATAATTGCATATGAATCTGTTTTTAAGAGCAAGACTAAATGTTCACTTGCATATAGTTGATACTTGCTCATATGATTATATATACATATACATATGCATATACAAATTGACACACAAATATGAATATATATGCATACATATAGTATATATATATATATATATATATATATATATATATACATATATATATACACACACACACATTTACAATTCCTGTGTCCTAGTACTAGGAATTAAATTCAGGGCCTAGTTTCTTTTGCTTTTCCTTTTTGCTCAAGGTTAGCATTCTTCCATTTGAGCCACAGCTCCACCTTGAGCTTTTTGGTTCTTAGTTGAAGATAGCAGTCTCATGATAGATTTTACCTTGTCTGTCTTGAAACAATGATCCTCAGCTTTCAGCTTTCTAAATATTTAGGTTTAAAGGCATGCAACACTAAAACTAGCCCTATTATATGCGAATTAATAATAAATTTAAAGAATTATAACTTGTAGTATTTTCAAATAAATATCTTTAAGTTAAAACTAAAACACACTGCTTAATTTTTTTTCTTATTCCAACTCACCTACCAAGAAAGAAAAGGAAAAAGGCAAAACTGAAGAACCCCTGAATGTAACAATTCTCAAGCCTGCTAGCCACAGTTTCTTTGCTGGGAAATAGAACAGGATGCTATGGACTACAGGCAAAATGGGAGAACATGCTCTTCACTGAAACTGCTGAAAGGCTAATAAAAATGAGGACAAGCAACTTTATCCAGGAAATGTCACAAACAGTATGCTGTGGTCAGCTGACTCTAGTGGATATGTGTAGCCAATCTTAGAGGATGTTCATAGATATGAGGAGAATAATCTAAGATGAATATGTCATTAGAGAGGTGTACTTTCTTGAAGATGAATGCCCTTGATTTTGCTAAGCGTGTTATCCATATTGAAGGTTCTTGTCTTTCTGCTGCCACTTTTCAACTGTTCATACATTTGCTTCAACTGGACCTTCTTTTAACTTAACAGGATTATTACCTCCATGTGGTCCTGGTAATTTATGAAAACAGGAAATTCCAGTATTTCTCCATCTCTCCTTTTTTTACTTTTTATTTGTTCAACTATGAGAACTTGAACTCAAGGCCTGGGCACTGTCCTTTAACTTTCCTGTTAAGACAAGTGCTCTATAACTTGAGTTAAAGCTACATTTACATGGTTTTTGAGGACTAAAGGGAGATTTTTGTTTGGACTGGATTTGAACTTCAATCATCAGTTCCCAGACTTCTGAGTAGCTAAGATTACAGGATTGAGCAATTAGTGTCCAGCCTCCAAAACTATTTATTTCTTTAGCCACAAACATGGAGTGACCCCTAAAGAGTTTTGTAATTGATAAATTCTCATCATACATGATAGTTAATGAAATTTCAAAGGGAAAGTTTGGAAAGTTAAGAAAGGTTCAATAAACAAATTCAAAATGTGGTTTGTTCTTACTTTATTGACGCAGAAGCCCCACTGACTTCTCTCATGGATATCTTCTATTCTAATTTACTTGGGAATTCACAAGTGGATATGATTCAGTTTCATTTAACTACATGAACACCACTCTTGTTACAGGTATTATGGAGCTACATTACATCTGAGGCCTAGTGACTACCTGAAATCATCAGCTTCACCATAGATGACCTCTGTTCTTGTGTAATAACTAGACTGCTTCACTAGTCTGAGACACCAAGATACTTCAGGACACACAGCCCCTCTTGCTGTAAGACCTGCCAATGCAAAGAAAGCAACTGTTTTCTTCAACCCTTATATGAATCATGCCTGTAATATAAGATTCTCAGCAGTAAGAAGGGTGTTCAAACTACACCTGCCTGGACACTGCTGGCTCACTTTCTGAAACTTCTCAGGTCTTTCTTCAATGATGATGTCTGATGTCTATAGAACTGTTGTCCATCTACACCAGCCATCACCACAGCTCCTTACTCTCTTGACTGAATAAGATCCACGAATCGAGTCTGTCTACAATCACCCACCGCTTTGCTGATAGTCACCTGCAGAGAAAAATGCATTTGGATTTTGAAGATAGCAAAGAAAATGGTGTCCTTCCCTCCTATTAATGGAGTGTGAATTTCATTCATTTTAGTCAGTATCTTTCAGGACTTACATCTGTGTTTCTTGCTTTTAGAAACCTAGTGTTCAACAACCTCAGACATTATCATACCTTTGCTGAAGTAACAACTCTAGGTGACCAAGAGGACTGTTATCCATTGCAAATCTTTTTTTACCTCATAAACAAGAAAGGCTGAATATATTTAGCACCACCTAAATTCTTCTGCTTTATGTACTTTCAATATTTATTTTCCATTGATGATATTTTTGTCTATTAAAATTAATAAAATTCTTCCATCATTAAGGCCAAATGTCCTGTTTATTTCATTTAAAAACTAATTCACATCATGTTAAAACCAAACGTTTATAATACAACATATCAGAAAGATTAAAGGCATTTATATGATGGAGGATTCATACATAGTAAAATAAAAGAAACCTTAAACCAAGGCCCATCACTCATTTGATCCCACACTTCTAATAGAACAGGGTGATTTTGCCTATAAATCATGGAAATGTCACCTCAATCCATTCTACTCTTCACAGGCTAACTCTGAAAGACCCAATGCTCCATTGCTTACAAATAACTCCAGCAAGTAGATTTACTAAGGATAGGAATATCCCCCCAACAATGATAAATGATTATGCTAATAAATTTCAAATTAAATAGTTCAAAACAGCCTGGCTAGAGTACAGAAGGATTCTGAGGTCTTAAAAAACTTGAAATACTTCTAGTTAAAAAGGGGCCACACAAGGTCCTTTGCTAAAGTTTTAACATGCAGCTCATAAATAAGAAAGCAAATAGGATTTTCTTCTTTATTTCACAAGGGAAATATATATATAGGAAAATATCAACAAATTTGTGTATATTACAACATAAAATCTTTTGGTCAGTAAGTGACAGCAAGAGAAAGAAAACGATGTTCACTTAAGGCCAAAGACACACCCCCACAACCCCTGTACTAAAATTGTGTTCCTACAGTTGAGGAAGGAAAAGGAACCACTTACCTTGAAAAAAAAAAAAAAACGACAGATGATATATGCACCTGGGCCAACTAGGACGAGGAATCAGGGAGTTCCCAAGGTGAAGAAAGATTAGTACAACACCCTACATCTTATATATACAATTCTTTAAAGTTGGGAAGGGGAAGAAAAGTACCAAAATATTGAAATAAGGTTACAAGTTGAAACATTATACCAATGAGATGTACAAGAAAATGAACTTTATATCTTTGAGTGTGGGGAAAGGGAGGAGTTGGTGAGGTAAGGGGGGAAGGGATAATAGGGTAAAAACAAATGAGGGGGTAACAATGTTCGATAGGATATGTACTCATTACCTTACTTATGTAATTGTAACCCCTCTGTAGAGTACCTTTACAATAAAAAAAGCCATTATGACCCTCATCCTAAAACCAGGCAGGGACTCATCAAAGAAAGAGAACTATAGACCTATTACTTGATGAACATCCATGCAAAACTCCTCAAAAAAATCTTGGCCAATCAACTTCAAAAATTCATCAAAAATATCATACACCAAGATCAAATAGGATTATTCATTTCAAGGATGTAAAGGTGGTTCAACATAAGCAAATCAATAAATGTAATTCATCACATCAATAAGGGCAAGGATAAGAATCACATGGTTATCTCAATAGATGCAGAAAAAGCATTTGACAAGATTCAACACCTCTTTATAATGAAGGCTCTGGAAAAATTAGGAATCCATGGAACATTCCTCAGTACAATAAAGGCTGTATATGACAAACTGAGAGCCAGCATTACACATAATGGTGCAAAACTAAAGCCATTTCCTCTTAACTCAGAAACGAGACAAGGATGTCCACTCTCTCCACTTCTCTTCAATTTAGTATTAGAATGCCTAGCTACAGCCATAAGACAAGATGCAAACATAAAAGGAATCCAAATAGTGAAAGACAAAGTAAAACTCTCCCTCTTTGCAGATGACATAATCTTGTATTTAAATAATCACATGGACTCTACTCCCAAATTACTCGAGCAGCTTCGAAAATTTGGCAAAGAAGCAGGGTATAAAATTAACCCTCAAAAATCAATGGTTTTTCCGTATGCCAACAATGAGAAGAGCACAGCAGAAATTAAGAAAGCAACTCCTTTGTAATAAGCCCACAAAAAATAAAATACCTAGGAGTTAACTTAAAAAGTGAATGACCATTAAGATGAAAATTATATAAACCTGAAAAAGGAAATCAAAACAGAACTTAGAAAGTGGAAATCCTCCCTTGCTCCTGGATCAGAAGGATTAATATCATGAAAATGGCAATACTTCCCAAGGGTATCTACAAATTCAATGTGATTCCTGTCAATATTCCACCCTTATTCTTCAAGGGAATAGAAAAGGTAATCCAAAATTTCATATGGAAAAATAAAATACTGTGCATAGGAAAAACAATCCTTAACAGAATAAAACAGCGCTGGAAGAATATCAATAGCAAATTACCAATTCTACTACAAAGCCATAGTAATCATAACAGTGTGGCAGTGGCACAAGAAGAGACCTCAAGACCAATGGAATAGAATTGAAAATTCAGAAATGAACACACAGATCTTTGGCCACCTAATTTTCGATAAGGGAGCTAAAAAATAGAATGGAAGAAAGACAGCATCCTCACGAAATGGCAAAATTGGTTAATCACCTGTACAAAACTAAAGTTATATCTGAATATATCACTCTGCAAGCGAATCACCTCCAAATGTATCAAACACCTAGGAGTCAGAGCAGACAAACTAAAAACATTAATTTACAGAATAGGAGAAACCCTAGGTCTTCTTGGCATAGGTCAAATTTTTCTTAATAGAGATCCTGAAACACAACAAATCAAAGAAAGGTTGCAAAATGGGATTGCATGAAGCTGTACAGGTTCTAAATGGAAAAGCACATAGCTAACAAGATCAATAGGAAGCCCATGTATTGGGAGAAGATCTTCACTATCCACACAACCGATAAGGATCTCATATCTAAAATATACTTGGCGCTCAAAAAATTAAATCGCCCAACAACAAATACTAAAAGAAACAATTGCCCGATAAATAAGTGGCCTAAAGACTTAAAGAGAAGCTTCTCTAAAGAGGAAATAACAATGCCCAATTGACACAGGAAGAAATACTCAACCTCTCTAGACATAAAAGAAATGCAAATGAGAACAACATTGATATTCCACCTCACCCCAGTTAGAATTGCTATAATGAAGATCTCTGATGGAGGCATAGAATTCCATTGTGTGTGTGTGTGTGTGCATTTTTTGGGGAGTGCCAGTCGTGGGGCCTGAACTCTGGGCCAGAGCACTGTCCCTCAGCTATTCAGCTCAAGGCTAGCACTCTACCACTTGAGCCACAGCGCCACTTCCGGCTTTTTTCTTTTTGCTTATGTGGTGCTGAGGAATCAAACCCAGGGCCTCATGCATATAAGGCAAGTGCTCTACCACTGAGCCCCTTCCCAGCCCTATCACAGCATTTTTTATCATAGGTAAGATATGGAAGCAGCCCAGGTGCCCTTCAGTAGAAGAATGGATCAAGAAAATGAGGTATATGTATACAATGGAATCCTACGCCTCCATCAGGAAGAATGATATAGCCCAATTTGTTTTTTTTTGTTGTTGTTGTTGTTGCTTTTGTTTTTGTTTTTGGGTCCAGTCATGGGCCTGAACTCTGGGCCTGGGGGCTGTCCCTCAGCTCTTTAGCTCAAGGCTAGCGCTCTACCACTTGAGCCATAACGTCACTTCCTGCTTATTTTCTGCTTATGTGTTGCTGAGGAATCGAACCCATGGACTCATGCATGCAAGGCAAGCACTCTACCACTGAGCCACCTTCCCAGCCCCTCATAGCCCAATTTGTTAGGAAAGGGAATCATTTGGGGAAAAAAATTATATTAAGTGAAGTAAGCCAGGGCCAAAGAAATATAGTTCCCTTGGTTTCCCTTATTTACAATAACTAGTATATACTAGGACAAGTAGAAAACATCAAAAGCTATATTCATATGACCTGATAAGAAGAAGTTAAGTGAAATGAGCCCCAAGATAGGGAGACAAGTTGTTTTACTTCTCTTAGTGCTATTGTTTCTAATGTATCTATAAGGTACCATGTGATTTTTTGCTTGCTTTGTATGTCCCTCCTCCACGGTATATCCCCTTTCACTCTATTTGATGTGGGTATAATTTGGGGAGGGGAAGGGAAAAAACACAATGTTTAAATAGGGATACAGGTTGACCCATTGTAACAATGAGTTATACAAAATACTATGTTGAAAAATAATCTTTACAATTTAGGCAGGGGCTGGGGATGTGTAGTTGTGGAAATGAGAGGAAAGGGATGGTAGGGGGAAAAAAGGAGGGGGCAACAATGCTTTATAAGAAATCTATTCATTACCTTTCTCATGTAACTGTAACCCCTCTATACAGTATTTTAAAAAGTAAGGAAAAGCTGTTCATCATGCTCTGTAGCAGGTTAAGCACTGGTTTGGAAGGACAGAATCATTGCAGGCTCTAAGCACATAACCCAGGGCAATGAAGTCTATAGCCTGGAAGGGACTACTGAAATACTCTGTGTATGGTCTTCCTTCCTTTGGAACCCCAATTTAACAGGAAGAGGCAAATGTGTGTACCTCAAACTTGGGTATGCACAGTTACAATCACATACCCACAAAACCTCACCCGGGAATTGTTTCCCAGAAATGAGGAAGAAGGCCCACTTGCCGCAAAATTGGGGTAATTGGGATAACAGTACCTGGGACTACTGGGACAACCAACAAGATGGCAGTCCACAAAGTGGAGAACAGGTAACTTGGCTCCACCTTGGGACAGTCTGCCAGACCTGGCTTTCCTTCTCCTGGGTCCAATGTAGCACCTGTCTGGCCTCTCTGGCACAACCTGCATGCATTCCAGTAAACATATGTATACATGCACACAATCCCTCACCAGCAATTTGTTCCCTCAATGGTAGAGTGGAAGGGCACCCACTTATGTCATACAGCTGCAATGCCTCTGGAAGTTGCTTCATAAGAACCGGTGACTACTGAGGGCATGACCAAGAGGGGATGGGGGTGAACTCTAAGCCCCTATCTTCCTTCTATAGAGGAGGTTCTTCCCCTCACCAACAAATCTTCCTACACTGAGAGAGGAGGGGCCTAGTTGAGAGTTAGGTTCAGACTATCAGGGGTGGAGAGGAAGATATTGGGGTGAGTGGTGCCCCGTATCCTTGAAACTGGGTCTTCTAGGATTGTCTTTGGCAGCTGAGTCTCAACATTCCTAACCCAACAAAGGTTTGTGGGGCACTGGAGGATCAGGGAACAGGGCAGGGTTGGCCCATGTGTTGAGGGGTAGGGGATGGGGGAGCTGAGTGGTGGTGGAAGGAGGAGCCTGGGAAGGGATTTTGGGGCCCAGGAAGAGGGGATGGCACACTTCAGTTGAAACCGCGCTGAGATGGGAGGCTCCCATAGGGGAGCAGAGAAGAAAATGGAAAATAGAGGGGTTTAGGGAGGGGGGCTCTCACATAAAATCGAGTTCATCATGGTATAGTGCTGGCAGCTGGGCCCACACTGCGTAGAAAGTTGGAGGTCCACACAGTGAAGCCAAAGATCCCTCAGGAAGGCACAGCACTGGTTGAGGAGATGAAGGCGAGGACTGCATCTCCAGCCCCACAAACACAAGTGAAGTCAGGTTAACCAGAGAGCCCTGGGGCTGTCCAGGCTTAGCCACGCAGGGAGGAGAGGAAGACTCTGACCTGAGCTTTCCTTCTCTGCAGCAGCCATAGCTCATGTTTGGAACATTCTGGCACCTGGCATTATGTAGTAAGTGCTGGGCATATGCACATTACCCTTCCCACTCCTGTGTTCCCACCGGAGGTTTGGGCAGGCAGTACGGGGACAGCACAGGGGCCATAAAGGTTAGGGCTAGAAGGGGTGGGGCCATAAAGGTGGGGGTGGAGCTAAACGTTGTGGCTGGGAGAGGGGAGGGTCAGCAGAATGAGTGGGTTCTTGAGGGGTGTCTGACCTCAAGAAGGGGACTGATTCAAAACGGGGTAGTAGGGCACATAGCCTATAGTAGGCACAGCTTACCAGGGTGGTAGGCTGGGGAAACATGGGGTGGCGATGGGCCAGTGGATGGGGGCAGTGATGGTATGATGGGAAAGTGAGGTAATGGACAAGGAACCTAGCATAGTGGAGGAGTGGATAGGGGAGCAAGAAGAGGGGTTGGGTCCACTTAACTGGAAACAGTGCTGTCCAGTATGGCTCTCTCTATGTGCTGTGTGCTATGCTCATCTGTGCTCTGTCGGGGGTAAGCCCAGCTTGTTAGAGTCCCCATGCCCCACAATCTAGACTAAAAGAAAGAAACTCCAACTAACTATTCGCCTGGCAGGGGCAAAACTCTCTGGTGCCCTGGAAAGAGGTTTATAGAGAAGACCAGTTGATAGAATGGGACATATCTGGGATAACAGATTTATATCACCCATACCCATGAGGCATAGTTAATGTATAAAATGCACTCAAGAAATAGATCCTTCTTTTTCCTTTTCCTTTCTGTTTTTTTCCCTTTCTTTTCTTTACCTCTTTGTTGCTCCAACACTGGGACTTGAACACAGCTTCTAGGGCCTACAAAAATTCCCTGCCCAAGGGCCTATTATTCTTCACCTCCTAGTTCTCCATTTTCCTGGTCCCTGTCAGCCCAGGTGCAGGTACCATGGCCAGATGCCACCTTGCAAGGTAAGTAAGTCCCCATCAGCCTTCTCCCTGTAGGAAACAAAAGGAGGATTAAGGGTTTTGTTCTTTTGTATGTGCATTCACATTAATATTTCCTTCCATCATTGGACAATTCTAAGGACTTAATGTCTTACTGAACTTCAGTTAAAAATCATTTGAAAATGAAGGCATTGAGCAGGAAGGGTGGAAAAAAAAATCAAACAACAAAACAAACGACAAATCAAACAACCATTGGATATATACAAAGATGACTGAATGAAGGCAACTAAGACTCAACCTAACAATGTATTACCAAATCTCTTATGCTTGAATGGTGAGAGCTCCATGGAGGAAGATGTCAGTCAAAGCAGCCAGGCTTTATGTTTAAGGATTCTATCATTAACATTTAATCATTTGCTCATTCATCCAGGAAGGGGAGATCAATTATGGCAAGCTGCCATAATTAAAAATAAGGCTCCTCTGCCCAGCAGCAGTTATCTTTAGTTCATTTCCAAACCATATACATCATAACCATATCCAAAGAATGCAAGGAAGGGAGGTAAAGAATCTGTGTTCTGACGTATTAGCTGGCATTAACACACTGTTCAGTTTGAACTGTTTATCCTCTGTGGTATTACTTTCTTCCTGTTTTTGGATGTGATCTGTGTGCACATATGGACTATGTGCATATATCTGCATACACATTCTGACTGAATATATATGTCCATAAACTTAGGTGTTAGCTTGCAAAGGTTCATTTTAACTTGTAGAGCAGCAGGGTGTCAATGTAATTTCTCCTGTGTCCCATGTGTATCTCTCCAAGTTCTACTCAAGATAATGTCATTCACTGTTTTACTTATATGGCTGCTGCCATTACTAGGATTCCTTCTCCCCATTTTCCCTCCCTCATCCTTCAATACCCTGCAGTAAACCATAGTCTTTATGGTTTTGTTTCTTCAGTTTTGATTACTTGAGATTTGATTGGTCCAGGTATAACACACTTGGTAGCTATGGCAGGTGCCAGGGGTGGCATTTCTTCTTCTTTTCCTAACACATACCAGGAGAGTTGGTCCGTGTTTCAGGAGTTTTACTTCAATTACTTTCCACTTTCTGAATTTTAACCTGATTTTGTATCTCCTTTTGTATTAATGAGGATTGAACCCAGGATGTCTCTTTAGCTAGTCAAAAACTCTCAATGAACTATAAACCAGCCCCTGAACATCTTTTTAAATTCTCCCTACATCTGAGTGTAGGATAGAAAAAATGGTTTATTCCACTCTATTGGAATGTTTCAAATTTTTAGGTTTTGAGGAATCTAGTTAGATACAGTCATAGTCTAGAAACAGATATGTTGGTAGAAACTGATAAGACAGGCTTTCCCTCACTATATAGTTGTTGAGGGGAAGGGCTTGCCCTACAGTATAACCTTGGAAATTTAGTGGTGATGCCTTCAACATCAACTCATCGGGGAAATGAGTTCAACCCAAGTGAGTTGCTGTGGTCTGAAGCTACCCCCAGTTTTCTCCTTTTCCACCTTGCATACTACATTCCATACTAGCAATATCTACCATGCTCAGTCTTACTGCTTAGATTTGTTGAAAGGTTGTGAGTGAATGTATGTATCATCCTAGACAACTTAACATTGAGTGATGTGAAGAACTTGACCACAAAAGAGATCAATTCAGTTGCATTGATGATTTAAGATAAATTTTCATATGTTGACCACAACGCCTCCTCTTTTATGCCAAAAACTTTAACTTGAGCCAAAATGATGCTATGGCAATAATGATCTTATAATAAATCCAAAGACAAAGTTCTTTTGCTTAAGGCAGAATGAAGTATGCCAGCCAATATATTCCCAGAATTTTTACCTGTGTTTTGACCATATAAAAAAATTCAATTTTGGTCATGAGGATTGAACTCTGGGCCTAAGCGCTGTCTCTCAGTGATTCAGCCCAAGGCTGGTGCTCTACCCATTGAGCCACAGCTCCACTTCCAACTTTCAGATGATAAGAGTCTCACGGACTTTTCAGCATGGGCTGTATTTGCACCACAATCTCATATCTCAGCCTCATGTGTAGCTAGGAGTACAGGTGTGAGCCACCGAAACTTGGCAACCATGTAAAATTTTAAACATAATTGAAAATGCTAATATATATCTTTTTAAAAAATGTATTTCTTAAAAATGGAAATATTTTTAAATTCTCATTCACTCTTCCCATTAGGCAGTTCAGATGATGTTAATTTGAATTGTTGTCAGAGTTATGTGTGTATATGTGTGACAGTCTTTGAGGTTGAAGTTTGGCCCTGGGTGCTCTCCTCTCTCCCCACCCCCCTTTTGTTTTTGCTTGCTCAAGGTTAGCACCTTCCCACTTGAGCCACATCTTCCAGCTTTTTGTTTTTCAGTTGGAGATAAGAGTCTCTCTTTTTCCTGTTTGAGCTGGTTTTCAACGATGGTCCTCAGATCTCAGCCTCCAGAGTAAACCACTTATATTTGAATCAGGAGATCTACTGAGTGTTTCCTTGTCCTTTTTTGTCAAAATGCACCCCCCAGCCTCAAAGACAAAAGAACAAGTTAAAAGTTGTTATGATACTCCCAACATAAAGAAGATACTTGATATACTTAATTTCAGTACTAAGATACAAAATTTGGAGTTTTGTAAGACTGAATGTCTTTAGTGTCATTTTGGGAAAAGTGAATCAAACATTCAGAGCATTCCTAGATAAAGAGAATAAAGTAGACCTGTTTTATGAGGAGTATTAATGAGAAGAAAAATGTTTTTGTGTCATTAACTTAGCCTAATTGAAACTTTTTCAAAGCACAGATTCTCAGGTATATTTTCTGTGTAGTAATCACTGAATTCTAAAATTCTTTGTTGTCCTCAGCATTCTCAGTTTGTCTTCATCAGCTATCTAATTTGAAACATACACCTTGGTACCAGGGGTCTTCTGTACTTATTTTAAATTTTAGGAAAGTAATTTTAAGTTTTTAAAAATCAGAAAAGCTAATAATGATAATCATTTTCTGATGTCCTTCACATTTCTCCACATTTCATTATATTGGTTTAATATACTATTAGTATATTTATTGGCTATCAAGTTTGATTGTGGTTTTGGATTTTGTGCTGGTGTTGGGGCTTGAAATCATTGCATTGGTCTGTCACTAATGCCAGCATTGAAGGCTCATTCCTGTAATTTTGGCCATTCAGGAGGTTGAAAACTGTGGATCAAGGTTCAAAGCCAGGAAAGATCATGATGCTCTTGTGTTCAATTAATGACTAAAAAGCCCAAAGTGGAGTGTGGTTCAAGTGGTAGAGCACCAGGCTTGAGCAAAGAAGCTAAAGTGCAGTTATGTGTAGTTCCTGCCAAGGGTTTTTCTCTCTTATTATGATGAGTTCCTTTTCTTTCCAGGTAAACCTGAACATTGCATGGCTTTCTGTGTGTACCCACATGTGAATAAGGCTTTTGTAAAATGTCAGCCATTGCAAACTTTATTTTTCTCTTCTCACCATTAGTGAGTTTGTTGGCAGCCAGCATTGTTCTAAGAAAAATGGAATTTTCTAGAAATTGTTATGGGATGTTTATATATGTAGGTCAGAATTTATAGTTCTTTTGCTCTAGTGAATTGAGCAAAATCTATGTGAATTATAGATAAACTTTTGTGAAATTTTTTCTATGGTATAGATGAATTTTGGATATGATATCTCTATGGAAGTCCAAAGATATCTTTAAGTAATTTGTCCAAATGAAACAGGAATAGAAAACACTTTAATTTTTTTTAGTTTTAATCAGAGTCTTGTATTGATTTGGGATATAGGAATTTTAAGTGATGCAATCAACTAATTTCATTTGTAGGAAACGTGACAGATAGGAATGTAACTGAAGATATATCATAACTTTTCCCTTTTGATGAGTTAAAAAGTTTAAGTTTAATTTCAACTAAGATACAAATACAGTTTCTGCAATTAAGTAGATTAAATTAGTAGAAACGGTACTTTGTTTGCAGTAACAATTACAATATGATATATAGAAAAGTGTGTGGCCAACACATTTGTGTAGTTGTGTAGTTAGATATCTTGATGTTGGAGTTATAAAATATAATAAATTACTTCACACAAGGAAAAAATTGAGAGATGTTAGAGTTTTACACAGAGCACAGAAAATACCAGGTGGTCTTCAACAAATGTTTTCATTTTTCTATTATTTTTTGTGTTTTTTTTTTTTGTATGTGTATGTGTAAGTGCTGGTATTGGAGTTTCAATTTAGGGTCTTGTGCTTTACTTATCTTTTCCCTTAAGGCTGTTTCCCTACTTCTTAAGCCATACTACCATTTCCAGGTTTTTGTTATTTATTGGCAATATGAATATCACAGATATTGCTGCTTGAGATCCCTTTGAATCTGAATCCTCAAATCTCAGTCTCCTATGTAGCTGGGATTAAAGGTATGAGGCACCAGCACTCTGAGAGATGCATTTATTTTGTCATGTTCTGTTTCAAATTACCACAAATTTATTTGTTCGTCCATCAAATACCAACTATTTTAGGTTAGAAGTTTGGGCTGGTAGTTTGGGTGTGGTTTGTCTATAGCAGCTGCTCAGTTTCTAGCAGGGGGCCAAAAAGCTATAGTCTCTCATGGAATGTGTGGATCTCTTCCAAGATTAAAGGATGCCTGGCTGGGTTTAGGTCCTGTGGTTGTGAGACTGTGGTTTCTGCTTTCTGGTCACCTATCATACAGCCACTCTTGTCAGCTCCTAGGCATCCTTATACTTTCTTGACAAACATATTCTCCTTACTGTTTGATTCATTCTGTTGGCATCACTGACTTCTAGAAAATCCTTAATTTGCACTCACACCTTGGAAATAACTCATATCCAATTCTTGTGGGAACTAATTACATTTGTAGAATCTCTTTAATTTTGTTATCTACCAGAGTATATTGTAGGTTTAGATCCTGCCCAGACTGGAAGATAAAAGACTTCCCAAGGTCTGAGTTGTTGTGTATCACCTGATACACATGAAAAGCTATTTATTAGATGGGAACTGATGGCTCATTCCTGTAATCCTTGCTACTCAGTAGGATGAGATCTGAGGCTGTCAGTTCAAAGCCAACCCTGCCAGGAAAGGCTGAGAGACTATTATCCCCAATAACCTCAGAAAACTGGAAGTGGCACTGTGGCTCAAGTGTTAGAGGACTCGCCTTGAGCTGAAGAGATGAAGGACAATGCCCAAGGTCCAGAATTCAAGCCTACAGCTGAAAAAAATGGAAAAAGCTCTTTATTATTCTAAGTGTCCTCAATTTCAGACACTGATAATGTTGAGTTATTGTTTGATTTTAGCCAATGAGGTCTGAAATTTAAGAAAATGAAAGATAATTCCTTGGGTCGAGTGGAAATTAATTCGGCAGTTATAGGATATGAAAAGTAGTTAGGAGTAAAACTGAGGATATATTCAAGAGCAGTGGCAGTGGCTTCAGAGATGGGACAGAGGTAAACATGTTAGAAACAACGAGGGGGCAACAGTGCTTGATGAGAAATGTACTCGTTACCTTGTCCATGTAATTGTAACTCCTCTGTACAGTATTCTCAAAATAAAAAATAAATACACAAACAAAAAGACATATTTTAGAAAGAGAACATGTGGCTGGGAATGTGGTTCAGTGGTACAGTGCTTGCCTAGCATGCATGAAGCCATGGGTTCAATTACTCAGTACCACATAAACAGAAACAGCCAGAAGTGACGCTTTGCATAAGGTGCTAGTCTTGTGCAAAGAAGCAGCTCAGTGACAGTGGCCAGGACCTGAGTTCATTCCCCAAGACTGCCAAAAAATAAAAAAAGAGAACATGTTAACAATGGATAAGGGAGGGATACAGAGACCATATTCCGCACTGAATTTTTCCTCTATTTCAAAATCAAGACATCATTCCAGAGAGAAAAATGGGGCATAAAGCTGGTCCATATCTTATGAAGAAATAAAAGATTTTTTACTGCAACTGTCCTGTAGAGATAATCCATTAGACATAATGGTGACTTGTAATAGCACAAGAGCTCGTTGTAATATCACAAGTGCTATCTGGAGATTTTGTACGGGTGCTGGTCCTGAGCCTTAAAAAGAGTCTAGGTGCTATTTCTATATTTTTCCTCAATAATATTACTCTATTACTTAAGCCACAGCTAGACTTTTGACATTTTTGGTGATTAATGGAGGTAAGAGTGTCATGGACTTTTCCTGGCTCACCTGGATTAACAATGTTATCCCAAAATCTCAGCATTCTGAAGATCTAGGTTTACAGTTGAGAGCTACGAGCACGCAGAGAAGCATTTCTTTTTTAGTGAAAGGAATTAATAATACAGATTCTTCATGAAGATTCACCCTCAGTACTAAGTAAATCACCAAGAACAGTTCTCGTGAATACACATACACACACACACACACACACACACACACACACACACACACACACAAACACACACACACACAAGCACACACACATAAATACATAAGCATCTCAGGGGTCTGTATCTCTTTCCCCAAAAGAACAGCATATTCTAACGGGCAAACTGTGGTGTTACAGGCCTGTAATCCCATATATTGGGAGTTAGAGATATAGGAGGATGGGATACTGAAGGTGGCTTGAGTGAAGTTAGCACAAGACCCTATATAAAAAGTAAACTGAAATAGAAAAAAAAGCGTTGGGGGTATGCAGGCTCAACTGGTACCATATCTGCCTAGTAATTGTAAGGCCCTCAGTTTAATCCTCAATACCATGAAAAAGATAAAAAGAATAGCATCTCATCCATTTGGTCATGGTTTAACAAAATCCTTGAAGCTGTACACTTCATAAGGAATAAAAGGTCTATTTCAATCACAATAGTAGTGGCTGGAAAGTCTAAATAGCATGGTAATACATGGGACAAGGCTCCCTAGGTGCATCATATCACAGAGGATATCAGCATCATGGCATGTGCTAGAATGACAGAGAGTAAGGGGCATAAGTTGCCTTCAAAACTGTTAATAGTGATAATATTAGTCGCTTGAGAGTTGATTAGATGGCATTAATCCATTTATGACTGAAACCTCTCTTAATGGTTCCACCTTCTGACACTGCTACATTGAGAAATTAAGCTTCAGTGTGAGCTTTGATGGTGACAGACCATCACCACGCTTCTGACAGAGGCAGGTGAGACCATTGAAAGCTGAGGACATTCATACAACCAGGCACCTGGGACAACTGCTTCGATCTCATTGATTCTGATTTTTGCTGTATTTGGGGCCATCTCAAAGCCAAGATCCATCGAGTCCATGTCTGTTCCATGTGCCAGATGACTGTGATATAAACTGCTAGACAATAGGGAGAACAAGGATGGACATGGGCACAAAAATGGAGGTTTGGCATTCTTCATGACAATTAACATTAATAGATTTATGTATGTAAGTCATTAGAAAGCTCTATGTCATTACACAATACTTACATAGAGCCATGTAATAACTACTATATGACCCGGAATGATACCTTATTGAGCAGCTGGTTTACACAAAATAAACACATTCCTATGAACACAAAGAATGGAAAAAAAACAAGTTCTAAATCCTGTCCTAGCTACTGCAAATAGAATGATATGTTATCTTATGTGAAAACGTTCATATTTTCGGGATAAATACCAGCAGTGGTAAAATTTTTTTCCAGTCCTTGAACTCTGGGCCTGGGCCCTGAACATGATTATGCTTGTAGCGTTAGTGTGAGCTTGTTTAGTTATTGGATTACTGCCCATGAGGGGAATTACGGGTTCCTAAGAGAGATTTTTGTTTAGTCTTTTGAGGAAACTCCATACTGCATTCCAGAGGGGTTGAACAAGTTTAATTTCTCACCAACAGTGTAATAGAGTTCCCAATTGGAGCCGGGAGCTGGTGGCTCACGCCTGTCTGTAATCCTAATTACTCAGGAGGCTGAGATCTGAGGCTCATGGTTCAAAGCCAGCTCAGGGAGGTTCCCAATTGGCTATACTCACGGCAGCATTTTCTATTAGTTTTCTTCATAATGGCCATTCTAACTGGGAAGAGGTAGAATCTGTCTTGTTTATTTGTAGATTTGTAGGCACCTTCTAGCTACCATAAATGAATGAATCCATGAAACCTGTATTTTCTGAGTCTGCATTCCTTTCTCTTAGTATAATTTTCCCAAGCCTTTAATTTTCCTTAAGACTGGTGAAAAGTCATCCTTTCTAATGGGTGAATAGAATTCCATTTTGTTTGTGTGTGTGTGTGTGTGTGTGTGTGTGTGTGTGTGTGTGTAAGATGACTATAGGCTCATGAGTTCATTTCTAAGCCTACGTTTTCATCTGTAATTTTGTAATTTCATATTAAATTTGGATTGATTTCTCTACTGCATTGAAGAATATTGTTGGGATTTTGATGGGTATTGCATTGTCAATTGTTTGGGGGCAGTAGTCCAGTGTTCACAATGTTATTTGTGAAAACATTAAAAGACTTTGCATTTCCTTGAATCTCCTTCAATTTCCCTTTTTATATTTTTAAAGTTTTCTCAGTAGAGGTCCTTCACATTTTTGGTTAAATTAATTCCTAATTTTGTTGTTGTTGTTTTGTTTTGTTTAGATGTGATTTGATTTTGAGGCTAAAGCATATGAAGTTGTTTTATGGATTTCAGGCTGGATGTTCCCATTATTGGTAACACAGAAAAACTACTGGTTCTTGTGGGTTTCATACCCTGCTACATTGCTAAAGGTTAGCAACACATTTGCTAACTTGAGGAAGGAAGGTATAGGGTCTTTAAATACAGGATCATTTCATCTGTACAAAGGGATCGTTTTACTTCTTCCCTATTTGGATCCCCTTTATGATTTCTCTTGCCTATTGCTCTTGCTAGAATTTCCACTACTATATTGAAGAGTAGGAGAGAGAGTGGACATCCGTGTCTCATTCCAGATTTTATTTTATTATTTTTTTGAGTTTGCAAAATCTGGTTTAATTCAAACTGAGGAGCACATTGTGAAAATACATACGCATAAAAATCTGATAAATGCTAGACAAACAACATATTACTTTACAATAGAATAACCACAAATTTGAAGGCTCAAATTGTGTCTGTCAGCTATAAATACAATTTTATATTTGGCTCAAGTGGCTACTCAATTTCAAATGGTGCCAAGTTCCTCCAAAGCACCTCTTGATCCCCTCAGCCTGGGGAGGAGTTTCACCACTGTCTCAGACGAAATCCCAGTCATCCCTTCAACTCTTGGGGCCAATGGAGTCATTGGTACCCAAAAACAACTGGAGGCCAGGGATTTCCAATAGCCAAAAGTTACTGCACAGAGAAGTCCATTCTAAGCCAGATTCATGGCTAAGAAGGTGTGAAATTAGCCCTTTAAACAGTGGTATAGCATTAACATGGTCTATGTTGAGAAATAGCTCCTTAGTGAGAATGTACCAATTACTAGTTATCACACCAACAGAAAAAGGCAACGTGGGAGCTTCACATTTCACATGAAAGACTAGCATTAACTGGGTCTGGCTTCACTCACATGGAGTGATTGTTTTATTTTAGAACCAAGAGAAAATGAGATCATACCAGTCATTTCTTCACATAAGATTTGTGTAGCATTAAAATTGTTTTATGCTAATGATGAGGCCATGCAGGCAAAAATGTGTAATTCTCCTTTGCCAAAACACAAACACGCCATTTCAACTCCTGTCCAGTTTCCAAAAAAAAAAAAAAAAAACCAGTATGTACATACACTTTTGTACACTTTTTCACACAAATCTGTCTGTGTATGTATTTTATATATTATATATATATATATATATGTATATATATATATATATATATATATACTTAAATACACTACACATAAAAAGACTATGGTACTTTACAGAATGAATACATGTTTAACAAAGATCATTCATTACACCACAGATGTTTAACATGATACAAAACCCTTAAATCATTTAATGTAACATTGGGACTTAAAACACAGTTTTAAAGCATCCACAGACTCCAAGACAAATATTTCTGCTTTAGGGTTCATTGAGAAGCCCAGCTTATCACAAAATTTTAAGCAACACATGCAGGCAAAATAAATAAGACTTTTCTGGTATCAGCAATTGTTTTATTAGAAAAGAGGTGTGGGTCAAGTGGTTTTTAAAGAGCTGTGTAGAAGATTTTTAGTCTAGACTTCATTCCAGATTTTAATGTCTTCATGTGTCCACTGCTAGGTACATGCTTTGTCATATGCATACTTTGTATTATATTGAGGAAAGTTGCATGCATTCCTAGCTTCTCAGAAGTTTCAAAAAAAAGAAGTTTTAATTATAAAGGGGTATTGGAGCTTATTAAAAGTTATTTCTACATCCATATAAATGATCATGTGGTTCTTGTCTCTGCTTCTGCTGATGGTGTGTGTTACATTTATTGACACGTATTTTGAATCCAATTGTATCCTATGATGAATCCTGTTCATTATATCTCAAGCAGCACCATTGGTTGTTACTGCAAGTAATAGTTACTGGATGTAGAAACTGATCCCAGGAGAGGAATGGAGCATAGAGGAATGACAAAGTTCAAGTTAATATGTGCTTTCCTTTTTACTGTACAAGAAAACAATCCCAAGGCTTGAAGGAAACTCTGTCCCTGACTTTTTTGAGTGTGTTCATTACTCACATAAAACTTTTCTGTAAACTTTTAGTTGAGTATTACAAAAAGAAATAATGTGCTATTTGAAGGCCAGCATAGAACAGAAAGAAATAACGTTGCTTTAAAAGTGTTCTACTGCAAAGAAACAAAGATATGGAAGTTTTAAATTGCATTATGTATGGATATTTCACTCCTGAGACGATCCTCTTGTTGCAGGAATCAGTTATCAATTCCTTAGTCTGGTCCTGAGTTCTCCACAGCAATAAAGATTCCAAAAAGCAGGATCCAGTGAGCATGATTAGCAAAGGAGCCTCTTCTCTTACAGGAGTACTCTTTTAAGGAGGGTCCCAAAGAAATATCTGTGTTGCTTTTCTTTGCTTGTTTAGTTTGTGTTGGTTGTGGGGCTTGAACCCAGAGGCTGGACACTGTACTTGAACAATTTCCTTTCCTGCTCACCTGCCTGCTTGAGCCAAATCTCCACTTCTGGATTTTGGGTGTTTAATTAGATATAAGAGTTTGACAGACTTTCCTGCCTGGTTTGACTTTGAGCTAAAATAGTAAGAAAGCTATGTGATATCAACTGTATAGACTTCTCTTTTGAAATGACAAATATTAGGTGGAGTTTATTGTAAAGCTAATATTTGACAATTTTTAAAAGAAGAGAATATATCCAGCAAAAAACCATAACTTAAATAATTCAGCAAAAGTAGGTACACTGAATCATTTTGGAATTATTTTTTCTGCTTGGAAAGATTATTGAACTTGTCGTTCCTTTTGTGGAAACTTAAAGTCAGATCTCACTTTTTTTGTTGGTCGTGGGGATTGAACTCTGATCCTGGGCACTGTTCCTCAGCTCTTCAACTCAAGTTGAGCACTCTACCACTTTAGCTCCAGCACCACTTCTGGGATTCTGGTGGTTAATTGAAGAAAAGGGTCTCATGGACTTTCCTGACCAGGCTGGTTTTGAACCACAATCCTCTAGTCTCAACCTCCTGAGTAGCGAGCATTACAGGCGTGAACCATCAACACCTGGCTCACATTTGCATTCATGTGCACTGAATGACACTATGTAGACAAAGCATGAAATTTTGAACCAAATAATGACATTGCAGCTTTTCAGAAAAATTGAGGTAGCAATAAATATGTCCTCCTTTTCCATGTTGTTACATTAATGACTCATGGGACCCTTACATTAGCATCCTCTGCCATCTGTATAGGTGTATTTAGTATCAGGAAATGTTCATAGAGAAATACAGAAATATTGAGATTTTAGAAAGCAAAGGAGATTGAGTAGGAAAGAACAGCATAGAAGGAGATACATTTATCACACAGAGATTAAGAACTAGCCTAAAAAATTTAGAATTCTAAAGGCAATGAGGAATAAGCTTAGTTGATCGCTAGTTCTTCAATAACAAAAAATGGTTCTCTAGAACAGTTTCTGGTACACCTTAATTACTATCATTTATTCCTTCCATCGAGTTATTCCTTCTCTTCTGTCACAACTGTTAATTAGCCTCTGCGTTTTTGGTACCATGATTGACCAAAAAGATTTCCAAATGTCACTTAGACTATGCTTCTCTATGTGGTTAGCAGTGACCACACAAAATCCTGGAATCTTTGAATTTCCAGAATTAATCTTCACCTGACATCTAAGCACATTCCTGGCATTAGTTGCTTTGACCTAATTACTAAAACTTTTTTTTTCAACAGAGTATGCTAATATAAGTAAAGTACATGAATAAGGGACTATTGTCAGGTGTCAGTATGGAAAGAACAATTATATATTCAAAGTATGGTTTCTTTATTTTGCATTTACTAAGTAAATGGTTTTTTATTGTGAAAATACTGTACAAAGGAGTTACAATTACATGGACAAGATAAAGAGTACATGTCTTATCAAGCATTGTTGCCTGCTCCTTTGTTTCCCCTTCTTATCCCTTACCAACCCTCCATCCTTACCGCCCCCCCACCAAAATTGTAAAGTTCGTTTTTCAACATAACGACTTGTACTTCTCGTTATTGCAATGGGTCCAATTGTATCCCTATTTAAACGATTTGTTTTTGCCATTCCCCTCCACAAATTATATCAACATTAAATACAGTGAAAGCAGGGGTTATATCGTGGGGGAACATACAAAGCAACCAAGAAATCATCTTATAAATATATTAGAAACAGTCACATGAATGAAAAAAATTTGAATACTTTATTTATTGCCAGTCCAGGGGCTTAAACTAAGGGCTAGGGGATTATTCCTCAGCTTTTTTTTTTCTCAAGGCTAGCACTCTACCACTTGAAGCACAGCACAACTTCCAGAGTTTTTCTGTTTATGTGGTACTGGGGAATTGAACCCAGGGTTTCATGCATGCTAGGCAATCACCATACCATGAAGCCACATTCCCAGAACCGTAAATGAATTTCTTAAGATGGCATTACATTTTGATTCTGTAACTATGTATCATAATTTTGTCCATGTGGTAGAAAATGATGTAGAAAACAATACAAGAAGTCCAGTCAGGCTGGATGGAAAATGAATAACGGTAATGGTCTAGCCAGGGTACAGAGGGGCTTACGTCATGGATCTGTTTCAACAGGTTGAGCGAGACAGGTCCTGACCCACAGCCCACCTCCAGAATGAGAGGGCCACCATGGGTTCTAGCCACATGGGGACAATGGGCTACCTCCTCCAGCACACATTCAACCAGTTCATGTGAAAGAGAGGGAGAAAGAAAGTGAGAAGTACACTTAAGCCATGTGCCGGTGGCTCAGAACTCTAATCCCAACAACACAGGAATCTGAGATATAAGGATCATAGTTCATAGCCAGCCCGGGAAGGAAAGTCTGTGAGACTCTTATCTCTAAAGATCCACCAGAAAACTGGAAGTGGTGCTATGGGCTCTAGTGATAGAGCACTAGTCTTGAGCTGAGGAGCTCGTGAACAGCGCCCAGACCTAGAGTTCAAGCCCCATGACTGACAAGAAATGAACTTCCCACTACAAGTAGTGGACTGAATAGCACCCATTTTCCTAGGGAGCATGGTAGAGAAGTCAGGCTGAGCTTCCTGTGAACTTGAGGTCATAAGTAGATCACCCAACTTCTCCATGCCTTGTTTTCCTCAGTTGCAAAACTCAACACAGTGAAGGATACCCTTCCTCATGGGGATAGGGTAATGATGAAAGAGAGCCATGTTTTGTTTCATAATCCCACACCTGTTGTCCGATTAATAACAGGGGCCACCTGAGACCTTTCCAGGTATCTTCCTGTCATATGCTCACAGAATTGTGGAGAACCTTACCTGAAGGCCACTCCCTCTATTCCTAGCCATGTTCCAGAGATCCCTCTGTATAAATCCCTTGTTTCCTCACAACTATCCTGTGAGGAGACTAAGTTCCAATGGTTGCGGCCCTATCGAGAGCTTTATCTGTGGTCAAGAACCGGCTGCCATGGACTAAGAGTTGGTGATAATCCATCTAAACTGATGACTGAGCATGGCTCTACATGTCTAACATCCCAACTACCAAGGACCAGGTCTGTTGGAGCATACTTGTCACAGATAGGAGGACAGCCTGAGCTCAGCCCAGCCTGAGCATATATTGTTTGTTTCTCAGAAATGCACAAGACAGAAAGGTGGCTCCTCAGAACCAGGGAGAGGAAACAAGCAGGGGGTCATGGTGCTCCCAGAGGGGTTTCTGACCCAGGTTGGGAATGGTGTTGGGGCAGCCACTCACCTGTGCTGTTGGGAGAGCAGGGATGGCAGCGGCATTTCAGACACATGGGCCCAGAGCAGAGGACCAAGGGCAGGGACCAGGTCAGGGCCTTAGGCCGGCTGAGATTTGAAATCCAGCACCACAGGAAGTGGGGGAGGAGGCTGGGGCATCTCAATTTCCTACTATACTCTAAAGTTGCCTTGAGTCTCTTGCTCACCACTCAGCCACCTCTACCTTCCTTAACTGCTGGTATAGTGTAAACTAAAAGAGGGAATCCTGGTGCTACCAGGCATCCTGGAATGTGGGCGTTGCCGCCATTCTTGTATCCCATTGGTCAGAAAGGAACATGAAATAATGGGGGTGTGGCTAGAATCCTGTGATGCAATCAGCATGGGCAGAGTCAAGTTGACAGCGGCTCTCTCAGCCCTTTTCCCAGGGAACTCTTTCCCATTCAGTTGGAGACAAGAGGGAGACCCGCTTTAGCTGGATGGCTGCACATATTGTTGTTTATGTCTGTTTATTGCCAGTACCGAACCTTGAACTCAGGATCTGGGCACAGTCTATGAGCTGCTTTTGCTTAAGGCTGGCCCTCTACCACTGGAGCCACAGAGCTTCTGGCTTTGTTGGCACTGAAGTTGGACAGGGATCTCAAGGACGTTCCTCCTGAGGGTGACTTTGACCATGATCCTCCCATCACAGCCTTGTAAGTATCAAGGAGGACTGCTGAGAGCCACTGGTGCCTGCATAATCATTGGTCTTGCTGATGTTCTTGGACAGACCAGTGAGTTCCCTATCCTGGGGTTTAAGTGGTGGGAGCTGGAGCCCACAGTTCGAATACTGGTCCTACCACCTCCAAATGGCAGGAGATCCTCAGAAACTTGTCCCATCCATATGGTTACCAATGTAATGTGATGTATGTCATGATTGAATGGGCAGTTCTTGAATGAATCTAGGATAAAATTATACACAATTATATTATAGGACACTAATCAATTTTATTTAATACTTTATTAATCATTTATACAATCACATTAATAAAATGGAGGAATAATGAAATACCTAAGAATTGGGCCTCACATACTATAAAGGTGCCATTTTTCTGCCAAGACTGGGATTTGAACTCATGGTCTGAGTAACACTGTTGTACTGTGTAGGAAGGGGAACCTGGCCACCTTGAAGTCAAGAAATTCAAGTCTGTTTCTTAGGCCTGAAATTGATTCCCACCTATTCATGTACAATTTACATATATGATTTATATTTATATTTATATACATACGTTGACTCCATATTGCATTTGGTGTAGTTATTTTTTTTGTTTTATTTATGTATTGACCATATATTTTATTGACTATTATGTCACATAGAACATTGGTTACATTGATTACATAGGAAATACGCCTGCATATGTATTCCACTTCATACCTGACCCCCAGGACATTCACAGAAAAAGAAAACGTGTCACCATAAGCGTCTTACTCAACGATTCATTGTTTGGGAGTGCTGGTATCTGAACTCATGGCCTACAGGGCCAAATTCATGAATGGATGAGTGTGAACACGCCCTCCTGGGGCAAATTGAGCAGACAGGCTGTTCCCAGGACCTGAGATCGAGCCCAGGAGTCAACAAAATATGAACAGATTGACATGCAGATGACAGTACACTAATAAATATATATCTTTATAGAGTGCCAGAGATGTCTATACATTATTCAGTTCTATATACTACATTCCTACTAATTCTTGGGTATATATTATGCGTCCATGTAGTTAATGTTATTGTTTTCATCCTTAAACTATTAATGAAATCACTCATTTTCCTGAAATTATTGCATTCCTGTAAATAATAATATTCTTTTAATGCTTAATAAATATTAAATAAAATCAATCAGACTCGTGAAATCATGCTGTCTAATTTTATAGGAGCATCTTTCACGATCAACTCATTCAACTGTAAAATTGACAAGATTCCATTGTTATTCCTATGGAAGGGAACCAGTTTGTTAATATCTCCTGCCATTGGTTGGTCAGGTCCTATGTTGCCATGTGGGCCTATGGCTTCCCTAATGGTCCACCAACCTTCAACAATGCAAGGTGATGTACCCTTTGCAACAGTGTCATTCAGACCCAGGAGGGTCACCGTGCAAAGGAAGAAAACGTAAAAAAGCCACATTTTTTTCTGTACATTCTTTTCCCTGAAAGGCCTGAGTGTCTAGGATCCCATCAGCAACAGTGGGTCCAGTGGCTGAACCAAGGCCTAGAGTGATCAAAGCTGAGGTACAATTGCCACGACCGGACTTCAAGCCCTGTGCTTTACAAAATAAAATAGACATACATACATACATACATACATACATACATACATACATACATACATACATACATACATTAAAAATATTTAAAATATTATGAGGATCCTTGGCTTGTAATTCTTGCCATTTTTTCTGCCAGTCCTGGGATTTGAACTCAGGGTCTGGGGAAATCTGCAGCACTATGGGTGATGGGAAGAACACCGTGTTGGAAGACAAGAAAGAAAGGCCTGTTCCTAGGGCCTGAATTCAAAAATAATATTCGCATACATTTTAAATACCTGATTTATATTTACATGCACATGTTTACTGCATGTTGCAGTTAGTGTATTCATTTTTATGTTTTATTTATTTCTTATGCATTTGAGTGAGTATGATAAGACGTATAACATTTTTTGCATCCTATTACATAAAACATAGATTTGCTTATGTATTCTACATCATTCCTGAGGCCCAGGACTTTCACTGATAAGGAAAACAAGTGGGACAATTGGCTTTTCCACCAGGATTAAGTTTTTGCCAGTTCTGTGACTTGAACTCAGGGTCTAACAGGCCCACTTCATGAAAGGGTAAATGTTAGCACACCAGTCTGATGCAAGTGAAGTTACTGGGCAAATTTGAGGACCTGAGATCAAGCCTAGGAATGGCCAATATATAAACAGATAGATGTTTAGATTGCAGTGTGTGTGTGTGTGTGTGTGTGTGTGTGTGTGTGTGTGTGTGTGTGTGTGTGTGTGCATGTGTGTGTATTAACATATGTATATGCATCTACAAAGGTTTACAGAGAGAGAAATTTATGTAGATTCTAGTGTATAACCCTATATAAAGAGTGATGTCTATATCTTATTTTTACATAAGCTATTACTACCAATTATTTGGTTTAAAATTATGCTTCCATTAATTAATCACAGTAGAATACTTAATAAAGAATTAATCAATGACCTATATTTATTGTATGCAATCTTATACTGTAATGACTATCTAATTACTACTTCAGTTAGTACATTTCAAACATTCTATTAGTGTTCCTATAGATAAGAACAAGTTTCCTAAGATCTTCAGCCATGTGTAGGTGGCAGGTGTAGGATTGATCTCAGGGCCTAGGTATCTGGGTTGGACTCATGCTTCACTGACAGCCCCCCAGCCTTCATCCATGCAAGGTCACATACAATTTTCAAGCCAAGTCATTGAGACCCAGGAGGGTCACAGTGCCAAGGAAACAAAAGTAAACCTGTTGTGTAAAATTACCTGGTTTTTCCTCATCCATTTTTGTTGGTTTGCTTTATTTTTGCCAGTGCTGGGAATTGAACTCGGGTCCTAGGATCCCTGGATCATCTGTGGGTGTAAAAGCTGCATCCCAACCTAGGGTAATCGTGGTTTAAGTCACAATAAAATGCTTCTTTGAGCAAAAGGAGATCAGGGAAAATGTCTAGACTCACAGTTCCAGCCTCAGGACCTGCCACAAAAAAGAGCCAGTAACTCCATGTGTCTGTGTATGTATGCATGTATTTGAATTGGTGAAGATCCAGAGTTGCTATGAAGAAAGGCACCTAGCTAATAAATTTGGTTTGAATAGAATGATTTCTTAGCAACAGAGTGTGCATTCAAGACAGTGCATGTTCCAGAGCTCCCCTCACTGTTCCCAGTTAACCTTAGGGGGTCTCCATACCCCAGGTTGCTCGAAGAAATCTGCCTCATTGTTGGAACAGGCAGACAAAAAGCCTCACTCTTGTGCATCTGGGTAACAAACAATTCATCCAAGCCAATTAGTGAGGATGAGTGTGCCCAGGCTGTTAAGGTTAGGAGAAAAAGCCCTCTTTGTACTCCAAGCTATCTCTCTTCCCAGTGCTCTGTTTTGACTGGAAGCCTTCATTTGTGTCACCTGCCATGGCAGACCAAGTTCCCTATACTCATCCTGTCTTTGTAAAACTATGTTTCAGTGTTGAAACAAAGTGCTACCATTAATCCAACAGTCCTTCTGGTAGACAATTAGGGAGCTGAACACAATGAAATGATTCATTATTGGCATCGGTGCCTCCGTGTGTGTGTGTGTGCGTGTGTGTGTGTGTGTGTGTGTGTGTGTGTGTGTGTGTGTGTGTGTGCTCGCACGTGCACTCACGCATACACCAGTCCTGGTGATTGAACTATGGACCTAACCACTGTACCTGAGTTTCTCCTGAATAAGGATCATACTCTACCACTTGAGCCACACAGCTACTTCAGGCTTTTTTTTTGTAGGGAATGTGGTACTGAAGATTCAAACCCAGGGTTTGACACACACAAAGCAGTCTACCCCTAAGAAACATTCCCAGCACTCCACTTCAGGTTTCTTTCTTTCTTTTCTTGTAAGTTGGAGGAGTTGAAGTCTGGGCCTGGGTGCTGGCTATGAGCTCTTCATCTCAGTCTAGCACACTTCCACAAGAGCTACAATGCCCCTTCAGGCTTTCTGGTGGTTTATTGGAGATAAACATCTCAAGGAATTTCCTGCCAAGGCTGACTTTGGACCGTGATCTGGGATAGTTTTGAAATGAGATTCTCAGCTTCTGGAGCAGGCAGAATGATAGACCTAAGCTAAAGATATCTAAGCCATGACACTTTGCTGCAAGTGGGTCCTTGGCTCAGCATGGTAGAACATTAGCGATGAGCCCAAGAAGAAAGTCAGCATCTAGGCTCTGAGTTCAAAGTTCATGATGGAGAAACCTAAACCAAAACAACTGTCTGAAGCAGACAAATCACTAGAGTTTAGTACATATATAAATTTGACCCTGCCTTGGGGACATATCTGAGCCTCAACTTTCTCATCTGCACAATCATCTTACTTGTGAAATTCTTATAAGGACAAGATGAAAGAATACAACTCATGAAGGACTTAGCACATAGCACCCTGTGAAGGACTCAGCACTCAGTACCCCATGATCAACCCAGAATTACTCAACACCGAGCACCCCAGGAAGGACTCATCACATAGCTATGTCCCACAAACTGTCATTAGAATTAGGGTGCTTTCATCAGTATCACCATTCCTTCAGATACACTTCACAAACCTCACAAGTTCACATCTAACGGTTTAGAGGGGTGTTTTGTGTGGGGAGAGTCATCAGCCTCAGGGATTTCACTCATAGGTTGGAGGTACTGTCCTAAGATCTTTTCCTCAAGGCTAGATCTCTACTACTTTGAGGCACAGCTCAGAGTCTAGCAGACTTCCTGCTAGGGCTGAGTTTTCAACCCCCAGTGTCTGATCTCACCCCCTGAGCAGGTAGAGGTGAGCCAGCAGTGTCTGGTTCCATGATGCTGGGCTGCAGCTGTTGACCTCTGGCTAAGTCAGGTTAGATGACAGCCGTCAGTTTCAGACTCCCAGGTTGCTCTGTGATGAGGTATTTGAATTCCTGGCTTTCTATAACTGCAGACAGAACATTCTAATTTGTTTTTGGTGCCAGTCCTGGGGCTTGAGTAAGGGCCTAGACACAGTCCCTAAGCTTTCATTCTCAAAGCCAGTGCTCAACTACTTGACAGCATATATATATATATATATATATATATATATATATATATACACATGTGTGTGTGTGTGTGTGTGTGTGTATAAAACAAGACAGAGATGTCTGTATATTATTCAAGTATATATATAATATTACTACCAATTATCAATAAATTATTCCTTCCTGTATTGAAATATTATGGTTGAATACATAACAAAGTATTAATTGAAAATTTTTCAATGTAGTATAATTATTGTGTATAATTTTATAATATAATCATACACTTACGTAATTGTTACTTTACAACATTCCATTCATAAGGATGTATATCAGAATGCGTTTCTTAGGATATCCCACCATTCATAGGTGGGAGTCCTGGGATTCACACCCCAGGCCTAGGTTGCTGGTTGGGGCTATGGCTTCCCAGATAGCCCACCAAACTTCAGCAGCGCAAGGTCATGTACACTTTCCGAACCCTGTCATTTAGAGCCAGGATGGTTGCAATGCAAAAGTAAAAACAATGTAAAACCGCCTTCTGATACTTCCCAGTTTTAACCTTCTCCTTTTTTCCCCCTCTCTTTTTTTCTTTTTTCTTTTTGGTTTTGGGGCCAGAACTCTGGGTCTGGGTGCTGTCCCTCAACTCTTCAGCTCAAGGCTATCGCTCTACCACTTGAGCCATAGCACTAATTCTGGCTTGTTTCTGCTTATGTGGTACTGAGGAATCAAACCCATGGTCTTATGCATGCAAGGCAAGACTCTATTACTGAGCTACCTTCCCAGCACTTCTCCTTTTTTTTGCCAGTCCCAAGATTTGAATTTGAGTCCTAGGGTCTCAGGATGGGCTGTGGGCCCAGAGGCTACACCCCAGCCTAGGATGATCGAAGGTGAGGAAGAGTTAGCAAGAGCTGAGTTCAAGCCCCAGGGCTGGCCAAAAAAAATTAAGGCCCTGGCTTGGAATTTGCACCAGTTTTCTGGCAGGCTTGGGATTTGAACTCAGGGTCTGGGTAACTCTGTGGCACCTTGGGGGAGCAGAAGCTCACCATCATTAAAGACAAGAATTTCAGCCCAGTTTCCAGGGCCCAAATTCAAGCCCCAGCACTGAAAAAAATAATATTCATATATGAGATCTATTTACATACATGGGTTTACTCCATAGGACATTTATTACCCATATTTTTTATTTTACTTAGTATTATTACATATATAACATTTATTACATTTATTACATCTTATCACATGGACTTATTTGCATATAGATTATACATCATACTGAGACCCAGGACTTTCACAGAGAAGGAAAAATGTGTAAAAATTGGGTTCTGAATCCACATATAAAATTTTAGCCATGCTGGGATTTGAACTCACAGCCCACAATGCCCAATTCAAGAAAGGATCAGTTGTAGTCCAAAAGCCTTTGGCAAACTGAGCTACCAACCATTTCTGAGGACCTGGGAACAAGTCATAGTAGTGGCTGATAGATATAGATATAGGAGTAGATATAGATATGGGTATAGATATAGATAGATAGATAAATAGATGTGTAGTTTGAAATATATATGAGAGAGAGACTGTGAGGATATTAAATTATATATGCATATTATGATTTATTATTAAATTATGCCTCCATTTAATGAAGTATCATTGTTGAATACTTTTTTTTTTGGTCCAGTCGTGGGGCCTGAACTCTGGGCCTGGACGCTGTCCCTCAGCTCTTCAGCTGAAGGCTAGCACTCTACCACTTGACCCACAGCGCTACTTCTGGTTTTTTTTTTTCTTTTTGCTTATGTGGTGCTGAGGAATCAAACCCAGGGCCTCAGGCATGGAAGGCAAGCACTCTACCACTGAGCCACCTTCCCAGCCCCTTATTGTTGAATACTTATTAAAGCATTAATGTAAAAAAAGTAGTCAGTATTCTTTAATTGGGAGAATCATACAAAATAGCTAGAATGGAAGACATAATCCAATACTTTTTGTGTGGCCTTCTATAAAACAATCATGAACTAACTGCAAATTCAATTGTTACTTTTATATTATTCCATTAAACATTCACATGAATAGGAAAGACTTTCTCAAGATCTCCCTCCATTTGTAGGTGGCAGTCCTGGCATTGGAACTCCAGGCCTGGGTAGTTTACTTCAAAATGCAAACCACTAGGATGACATTATGAAGATTTCAGTTTGTCACAATGAAAAAAAGAACAAGAGGAAAAGAAAGCCAGGTATCATTTGTTCCTGCCTGTAATCCTAGCTCATCAGGAGTCTGGGAGGTAGAGAATGCCAGTTTGAATTCAGCCAAGATAGGAAAGTCCACAGCACTCTTATTTCTGACGGATCAAAGTAATAAAAACTCATTATGAGTGGGGCTGTGGTTCAAGGGAAGAGCCCTACCCTTGAGCAAAAGGAGCTCAGGGACAGTGCCTAGGCTCATAATACAAACCCTGGACCTGCCAAAAAAAAAAAGCAAAATAAAAAACAAGTAACTCCATGTTTCCCCATGTGTGTACGCATGCATTTCTATCAGTAAAGGTCCAGAGTCCCTATGATGAAAGGCATCCAGCTAGAAAATTTGCTTTGAATAGAATGGTTTCATAGCAAATACGATGCTTTCAAGACAGTGCACGTTCCGGGGCTCCCCTTACTGTTCCCAGTGTAGCCAGAGGTTTTCTGCACACCCCAGGGTGCTGGAGGAAGTCTGCTTCATTGTTGGAACAGTCCAACAAAAGGCATCACTCAAGTACAGCTTTGTACCAAAAAACTCCATCCTGGCAAATTAGTGAGCAGGAGTGAGGGCAGGCTCTAAAGGCCAGGAGAAAAAGGTCTCTTTGTACCCCAAGCTATCTCTCTCCCCAGTGCTGTATTGACAGGAAGTCTTCATTTGTGCCACCTCCTGTGGCAGGCCAAGTTCCCTGCATTTATCCTGTCTTTGTTAGACTATGTTCCAGTGTTGAAATAACCTGCTACAATTATTTCAAGGGTCCTTTTGGTAGAAAACAAGGGAGCTGAACCTAATGAAATGATTCATTATTGTCAATGGTGGCTTTCTTGGTTTCTGGAAACTTGCTATATCTAAGCACAGGTGTAATATCACAATACTCCCTGTCATTTAGGACTGGTGGTGCTCATCAGGTTTTGAAAGATTTGACCTCTCCTAGTTGGGCCCCGGATGGCTAGGTTTTGGGGTTGAACACATGGCCTGAGTGCTGACCATGAGCTCAGAATAGAAGCTCAGTGCTTTACCATTTGGTGTCACACCTTCACTTCTGGTATCTGTATTTGTGTGTGTGTATGTGTGTGTTTGTGTGTATCTGTGTGTGTATGTCTCTGTGTGTCTGTGTGTGCATGTATTTGTGTGCATACACTTCTCCTGGAGCTTGAACTCAGGAACTGAACACTGGACCTGAGTTTCTCCGGTACAAGGATAGCATTCTATCACTTAAGCCACACAGCCACTTCAGGCTTTTTACTAGTATGTGATACTAAGGAATCAAACCCAGGGATTCATACAGACAAAGCACTCTACAACTAAGACACATTCCCAGCACTCCACTTCAGGTTTCTTTCTTTTTTTGGAAGTTGGAGGAATTTATATCTAGGCCTGGGTGCAGTCCTTGAGTTCTTCAGCTAAAGCCAATCGCTCTACCACTTGAGCTACAGCACCCCTGGAGGTTTTTGGTAGTTCACTGGAGAAAAGCCTCTCAAGCAATTTCCTGCCCAGCCTGGCTTTGGACTGTGATCCTCAACTCTCAGGCTCCTGAGTAGCTAGGATGACAGGTGCGAGTCACTGGCTCCCAGCTTCCAGTTCATGTTTCTAAGTGGTGAAAAGGAGATAATAGTCTCATGGGATCTTTTGGATCTGGGATAGTTTGGAACTGATATCATATCTCAGCTTCCTGAGTAGGCAGCATGACAGACCTCAGCTACAGATACCTATACTGTAACACTCTGTTGCAAGGGGGTCCTTGGCTCCACGTGGTAGGGGGCTAGCCATGAGCCCAACAGGGAAGGATCAGGGGCTAGGCCCTGACTTCAAGGTTCATGACCGAGAAAAAGAAACCCAAACAATTGTCTGCAGGAGACAACTCACTAGAGTTAGGTACAAACATAATTTTGGCCCTGATGTGGGGACATATCTGAGCCTCAAGTTTCTCTACAGCACAACCATCTGACTTGTGGAGCTCTTACAAGAACCAGATGAAAGTAGGACTCAGCACACAAAACCTCATGAAGGACTCATCACATAGCTGTATCCCACACACTATCATTAGAATTAGGGTGCTTTCATCAATATCACCATTCTTTCAGAGACATGTCACAAACCACACAAAGTTCACATCTAATGATTTAGAGGGGTTTTTTTTGGTGGGAAGGTGGAGTCAGCCACGGGGATTGCATTGAAAGCCTAGTTACTGTCCTAAGATCTTTTGCTCAAGGCTAGAGCTCTATCACTTTGAGCCACAGCTCAGAGTTTCGCAGACTTCCTGCCAGGGCTGGGTTTTATACTCACCAGTGTCAGATCTCAGCCCCCAGGTATCTTGGATGACAGGAGTGAGTGAACCAGCAGCATCTGGATCCGTCCAGCTGGGTTGCAACGGTTTACTTCTGGCTAATTCAGGTGAGACAGCAGCTGTCTGCACAAGACTCCAGACTTGCTCTGTGATGAGGTATTTGCAGTGATGTCCTTATATAGCTGCAGTCAGAACATTCTATCTTTTTGGTGCCATTCCTGGGTCTTGAGAAAGAGTCTTGACACACAGTCTCTAAGCTTCTATGCTCAGCTAGTGCTCAGCTGGTTGAGCAACAGCACGACTTCCAGATTTATCTATGCACACAGTAGAGAGGAATCGACCCTAGGACTTTGCATGTACTAGGCGAGCACTCAACCACTGAGCCTCAGTAGTGACAAGTGTATAAACAGATAAATGTGTAGATTGGTAGATAGAGAGATAGATAGATAGATAGATAGATCGATAGATAGATTGATGTAGATGCATCAAACAAGAGACAGATGTCTGTATACTATGAAATTGCATATACAATATTACTACCGATTATTGGCAATTAAATTATTCCTTGCTTTTTTAACTATCATGGTTGAATACATAATAAAGGATTAATTGAAAATTAGTCAATGTAGCATAATTGTTGTGTATCATTTTATAATATAATCATACATTACCAATTTAATTGTTACTTTTGTAATATTCCATTTGTATGGATGTATATGGGAATGGGTTTCTTAGAATCTCTGCCATTCATTAGTGGCAATCCTGGGATTTGACCTCCAGAATTAAGTTGCCAGTTTTGGTATGATTTCCTTAATAGCCTGCCAAACATCAGCAATGCAAGGTAATGTACACTTTCTAGGACTGGTCATTTAGACCCAGGATGGTCACAATACAAAGGAAAAGAAAGTAAAACCACCTTCTTGAACTTCTCAGTTTTATTCTTCTCCTTTTTATTTTTTTTTTTGCCAGCCCCAAGATTTGAACTCGGGTCCTCGTTTACAAGGGTCAGCTGTGACAGAAATGCCAAGACCTGAGTGCAAGCCCTGTGCTCGGCTAATAATAATAATAATAATAACAACAATAATAAAACCCTGGTTTGGAATTTGCACCATTTTCCTGGCAGGCCTTGTATTTGAACTCAGGGTATGGATAATTCTGTGGCACTGTGGGTGAAGGGCAAAGGCTCACCGTGCTTGAAGATAAGAAATTCAGTGCAGTTCTCAGGACCTGAATTGAAGCCCCAGCACTGGAAAAAGTAATATTAACAAATGAGATCTATTTACATACATAGGTTTACTGTGCATGATGCTTATTACTCTTATTTATTTAGTATTATTACACATATAATATTTCTTTTATTACATCATATCACATAGGATATATCAGCATATGGATTATGCATCATCCTGAGACCCAGGACTTTCTCAGAGAAGGAAAAAATGAATATGTCAAAATTGGCTTCTTAATCCACGAATAAATTTTTGGCCATGCTGGGATTTCAACTCACAGCCTTCAATGGCCAATCCGTAAATGGGGTCACAGTCTTAGCACACCATCCACCGGCAAACTGAGCTGCCAGGAGTTCTGAGGACCTGTGATAAAGCCATAGGAGTGCCAGATAGATAGATGGATAGATAGATGGATAGATAGATAGATAGATATGTAGATATAGATATGCATACAGAGAGATGGAATGTGAGGATATTAAATTATATATGTATATCTATATAATTACCAATTATTCATTACTAAATAGTGCCTCCATTTAATGAAGTATCAAGGTTGAATACTTATAAAAGCATTAATTAAAAATTAGTCAATAGCCTTCTATTAAGGGAATTATACCATAGTTCTGGAATGGAAGATATAAATCCAATAATTTTTGTGTGGAATTCTAAAATAGAATCATGGATTAACTGCAAGTTTATTACTTTGATAATATTCCATTAACATTCCAATGAATAGGAAGGATCTCCTTCCATTTGTGTGTGGCAGTCCTATCAATTGGACTCCAGGCCTGGGTAGTTTACTTTGAATGCAAACCATTGGAATGACACCATGAAGATTTCAGATTGTTACAATTATAAAAAATAACAACAAGAAGAATAGAAACCCAGGAGCCATGGGCTCCTGCATGTAATACTAGTTCCTCAAGAGGCTGAGATGTAGAGAATGCCAATTTGAATTCAGCGGGGGCAGGAAAGACTATGAGACTCTTATTTCTAAGATATCACAAGAAAAAATGAATGGAGCTGTGGCTCAAGGGCAGAGCACTACCCTTGAACAAAAGGAGCTCAGGGACAGGGCCTCAGCTCATAGTACAAACCCGGAATTGCCCCCCCCCCCCAAAAGGAGGCAATAACTCCATGTCTCTGTATATGGATGCATGATGTATGGATGATGGACATTCAGCAGGTTGCCCATGGCCAGCCTCCCAACCTTGTCAAGCTGGGACAAGCCCTGAAGAGTACTCAGTCTGAGCCTACAGCTTGACCAAAGCATCCTTCTCTGCCATTTAATAGCTGAAGACTTATGTTCTGGCTGAAGTCTCCCATCGGGACACCTAGCAGCCAGCCACTGCCTAAAGGGAGACTACAGTTCCTAGACTGTAGGAGTTGTCGAAGTTTCTGGCTCCATAGTCTAGACCTCTGGGGCCTGGTGGCTCTCACTCATTTATCATTCCTCATTGCTGAGTCTCAGGCTGGTCCCAAATCTTGGCAAAGATATTAAATAGTCAGCAATTTCTATGCCCAAAGGGGCATGCCAATAAATCCCACCCTCATAACTCCTGTTAGAAGTGAACCTTGGGCTGTGAATGTGGCTCAGTGGTATAGTGCTTACTTAGCACACACTAAGTCCTGGGTTCAATTCCTCAGTACCAAAGAAACAGAAAAAGCCAAAAGTTGCACTGTGGCTTAAGTGATAGAGTGCTAGACTTGAGCAAAAGAAGCTCAGGAACATACCCAGACCCTGAGTTCAAGACCCAAGACTGGGAAAAAGAAAAAAAATGAGCCTGGTATGACATATTCTTGTGGGACTCAGAGGAGGGCCATGGTTATAGGTAAGAGGTAGGGTAGAGGGCAGTTGCTCGTGGCTCACCTCTGTAAGCAACTCAGGAGGCTGAGATCTGAGGATCCCAAATGGAAGCAGGGAAGTGTATATGAGACACGTTTCTCTAATTAAACACCCATAAAGCCAGAAGTAGAACTGTGGTTCAAGTAGTGCTAGCCTTGAGCACAAAAGCTCAGGAATCGGATAGAATCCATGCCATGAATTCAAACCCTAGGACTGGCACACACAACACACACACACAACACACACACACACACACACACACACACACACACACACACACACACCAAGATAGAGCATTTGCCAGTCACCCTGCACAAGTTCCATCTCTAGCAACTCAATATTAAAAAAAAGAGGGATAAGGGAAGATAAGACTTGCTCCAGGAGGTGATATAACCAATGCCAAAATTCCACAGGAGTTCTAAGATGTGGATACAGGACAGAGAGCCTCAGGCAGAAGGTACAGCATGGGCAAAGGTCTTGAGGCGTGCTGTAGAACAGGTGGTGTGGGTGGAATGAAGGTTCTGTGGCTTCAGAAGAGTCTGGCAGGACATTCAAGGCTGGGCCTAGGTTTGTACTTGAGTCACAGGGCAAAGGGTGGGGTCCCAGAATGGGGCCCTGGAGAAGAATAAATGGCTTTTCACCATGGACTCCTGCCATTTCTGGTGGCTGGAATCCTATTTTTCACAGCTCCTGACCCTCAGAATTCCTTTGCCTGGAGGAGTCAGTACAAACGCATAGAAGAACTCTTGCCTAAGAAAATCTTCTAGCCCAATGCCACCAGTGGCTCAACCCCTGTAAATCTTAGCTACTCAGGAGACTGAGATAGAGATAGTGGGTTAATCCAGCTCAGGTGAGGAAAATTAGTGAGACTCTTCTTGCCGATGAACTACCAAAAGCCAGGAATGGAGTTGTGGCTCAATTGGTAAAGAGCTGTCCTTGAGAGAAAAAAGTTAAGAAACCAAAGCCCAGACTCCTGAGTTCAATTCCCAGTACAGGCAAGTAAAAAATAAAGAAAAGCTTTCAAGGGCTACTAGTCCACTGTGGTAAAAGGCCATATCAGCCAGGCCCCAGTAGCTCACATCTGTACTCCTAGCTCCTCAGAAGGTTGAGATGTGAGGATTGCGGTTCAAAGCCAGCCTGGGCAGGAAAGTCTGGGAGACTCTGATCTCCAAGGAACCTCCAGAAAACCAGAAGTGGCTCTGTAGCTCAAGTGGTAAGCTGAAGAGCTGGGGCACAGTGCCCAGGACCAGAGTTCAAGCCCCATGACCAACACCTAGCCTGCTTGGTCTTACTCTGTGGTTCTAGGAAAAGTATTTTCCAGTGGGCCCCTGAGGGTCTCCCAATGTCTAGTTGTCCCATCAGTCTTCAGAGCAGCCTCTTTGGAGGTCTTTGCCTACAGAGTAGGCCACAGTATCAGAGAAGGGTCAAGCCTTGGGGCACAGAGGTCATAGGTCAAGTCATCAGAATGGCATCTGTCATGGGTGCAGTATGGATCTGAGCAGTAAAGCGATATACCAGGGTTCTGGGCTAGGAGGGGTAGGAGCTGCAATATGGTACAGCAGGTAATGCCTACTCACGCAGGTATCACAAAAGTGCGAATCTGTCAGGCACACCTTTGATGGGTGTTGAGTTGGGCTTATGAAAGACTTGTAGGCTCAGGAATCCACAGGCGGCTGGCTGTTGCTTGTAGCAGTCACTACCCTGGAGTCCCAGGGCTTGGAGCCCTGCTTTCCTCAGGGGCTCTGGGACAGATGAAGGTCTGCAATCATGGGCCAACTACAAAGGAGCATCCATAGTGTCCTTCCCTTGGTCCTGTGGCCTCGTGCATGGATTGAGGGGCAGGTTCCATGGAACTTACTGCCATGACCCAGCCCCCTCAGCCCAAGAAGGACTTAGGGAGAAACCACTTGATTTGCATTGAGAGTTTACTATGATTATGCCTCAGGGCTTCCCACAGTTCTACCTCAGCTCATCATTAACATCTCTGTGTGTGTGTGTTTGTGTGTGTGCATGTGTGCATGTGCATATTGGTACAGGGGCTTGAATTCAGGGCCCAAGGTCTGTCCCTGAGTTTTTTCATTCAGGGCTAACACTTTACCACTTGACCCGCAGCTTTTCTTCCAGCTTTACATGGTTATTTGCAGAAGAGATTCTCACAGATTTTTCTAGCTGGGCTGCCTCTGAATGGCAATCCTCAGATCTCAGCCTCCTGAGGAGCTAGAAATATGAGAGAATGAGCTATTAGTAAGTATCTGACCACACTTTCCTTCTTGGCTAAAACAGAGTGCCTCTCTTTCCCAGCCGAGCACCTATGTACAGCTACCCCTCCTACCTCAAGCTTCAGACAAAACATATCCTCCAGTGAGGACAAAGAAATGGGATCAGGTTTGAGCTTTATGTTCTTCAAAAAGTCAGGGGCTGCTAGGAGCTGAGGTAGAGGTCAGAGAACTAGGCCAGGGCAAGTAGACAGCTGTTAAAACAGATGAGCATATGAAAAGACATCCTTGCAGCTGGGTGTCAGTTGCTTATGCCTATAATCCTAGATACTCAAGGCTGACACCTGGGGATCAATCAAGTTTCAAAGCTAGCCGGGGCAGACTTTTATCTCCAATGAATATAGCACCAACCTTGTGCAAACAAGCTAAAGGATAGCACCAGGGCTCTGAGTTCAAACCCCGGTAAACACACACACACACACACACACACACACACACACACACACACACACACACACACACACACACATACACACACTAACATCCTTAGCAGGTGCCAATGTCTCATACCAGCAATCCCAGCTCCTCAAGAGACTGAGCTCTTAGGATGGCAGCTTGAAGCCAGCCCAGGCAAGAATGTCTGTGAGTCTCTTATCTCTACTAAACTACTAAAAAAGATGAAAGGTGAACTCTGATTCAAGTGGTAGAGATTTAGCTTAGGGACAGTGCCTCGGCCCTGAGTTCCAGCTCTGAGATTTTTTTTAAATAAACACCCTTTGCCATCCTCAACCCCACAGGCCATAAATCCAGATTTTGGTCATCCTAGATCTCACTTCCGTTCCTGCCACTTCCACAGCACTGCCACAAGTTGCCGGTGTGTGACTAGCACTGTGTTAAGAATTGAACTTATACAAAGGAGACATAGCAGGTCAAGGCTAACGCCCCAGAACATTGAGGTACTGGCCATACCAGTCTCTCACCCCCTCTTCCCTGGCCCTGGAATCTAGTCTGTGCCTCTGTATTATGGTTATCTGGAATTGTTTAGAAGGACCTGAGAGGCCCAGCTGGGTTGGGGGAAGATAGACTTTCCTGCGATAAGGTACGTTTACATTTCCTAGACACCAATGGATACTTCCAAGACACCTTGGCCTCACCTCCCATGTAGCCCCAGATCATCCTTGTTTGGGCGGCCTTCAGGCAGCTATCAGGCTGATGTTGGCCAGAGCCATTGGCAACCACCCTTCCCCCACTCCACTTCCAGCCTGCTAGGAGGGACATGCATCCAGAGGCCCAGCTGAGGAAAAGGAAAGGACATGGCATGACTGAGCCCCTCCCCTCTAGGGGCAGGGGAGAACCTATTCCAGCTGGCCCTGCTGACCCAGAGTCCTCTGGAAGCGGCCAAAGTTATGGACAGCTGGACTTGGGCCCCAACGAAAAGCTGGAATATACAGGTCTCTGGCAATTTAGGACTCATTATAGACCCTGATAGAGGGCTAAAGGCAGGGTGCCGTGGAGGAGGGGCTCCCTCTGAGGTCAGGAAGAGGCTGACAGGCGCCCAGGAAGGGGACAGAGAAAGATGAGGGAAAAATACACACACACACACACACAGGGGTAGTCCAAGGCCTCAGCAGTCCCTGAACACCTGAACATCCCAATCCCCAAGAAGATAGCACTACCATCCTCAAGCCAATTGTAGACAAAACTCAGAGTCTCTCACACGCCTGGAATGGATCATAACACAGCATGGCATTTCCTACTGTACACACTGCTATGCAGAAATTCAGCTACCTTATTTTTGGTTGTTGGTCATGGGGTTTGAACTTTGGGTCTGCACACAGTCCTTTAACTCTTCAACTGAAGGTGTGTGCTCTACCATTGGATCCACAGCAAAACTTGTGGCTTTGATCCACGATCCTCAGATCTCAGCCTCCTGAGTAGCTAGGATTACAGTTGTGAGCCACTGGCAGCACCCGGGTTCAGTTACCTTCTTATACCCAGGGGAAACTCAACTTGTCAGGCTACAAATCACATGCCATCCTTCACTTCAGACTTTGACACCAGCATCCCAAACCATACTTCCAGGGATGGAGAGAATAAAATTGAAACTACCCTCCCACCCCTGCTCCCATTCACCCCACTCCCTGCCTAAGACAGGCCACAACCTCTGGAGTTCTTGGTAAGGCAATGCCCACCCTACTGTGATTTCACACTTGGGAAAACCTTGGGAGATCTTAGAAATTTCTGTACATTGAGGCAAGCACCTGGTCTCCCAACCACAGCACCCCCACTCCTTCACCATCTCTTGAAGGCAAGGGGTGTCTTTCTGGTTTTTTTTGGTTGAGGGGCTTGAACTCAGGGCTTGGGTACTGTCTCTGATGATGATTTTTGCTTAAGGCCAGTGTTCTACCATTGAGCCATGGAGCCACTTCCAGTTGGAGTTTGGAGATGAGACGCTATGTGACTTTCCTGCCTGGGCTGGGAAACGAGATCCTCTGGATATCAGCCTCCTGAGTAGCCAGGATGACAAGCGTGAGACACCAGCCCAGGGCTTATGGTGTCTCATTCATTAGAATTTCCCCCCTAGTCCTCTTCTAGACACTCCTCTACCGCCCTCAGGGACAGCAAAGGGAGGCTTGGAATCTGGGTAGGGCCATGGGCATTAAAGGGTACCCTCCACATCTCTACCCCTCTCTAAGCTCCCATCTGCCTCCTGTGGATGGCCTGGCCATCCGGAGCAAATCAGACCCACTAGGACTTCTGGGGCCTTCCCTGTATCCCCCTGCCCCACCCAACAGGTACCTGGGGATTTCTGGGGCCAGCTGCTCCATGTCCTGGTGGAAGATGTTGGAAGGGTTGCTGATAACCGGGTCCAGGTTTTCAGGGAAGAAGGAGTGTCCAATTCCCCTCTGTCAAAGAAGGAGTCACAAAGCATGGATGGATCTACTAAGAGCTCCAGGGCATAGCCATCCACCCATCACCAAGGTCCCTTTGAGTCCTGGAGCTTGATCTTGGGGCCTGAGCATTGTCTGGGAGCTTCTTTTGTTGGAGGCAATCGCTCTTCCACCTGAGCCAAGGTACCATTTCTGACATTTTTCTGTGTATGTGGGACCTAGGAATTGAATCAAGGGTTTCATGTGTGCTAGCGAGCTCACTACTGCTGACACAATCCCAACCCTGGATAGCTGTTTTTCTGTGACCCCTCTGGCCTGTGTGGGGACACTCTTGCACATCTGTACTGAGTTTCTCAGCAGCAGCCCTGGCTGTAGATGAACATGCTCAGCTATGTTGTCCTTTATCTACAGCATCTTTGCACTCTGTGATTCCTGTCTGATCCTCCTTGTTAAGTAAGATCCCTTTCCAAGTCCTGCTTCTAAGAAGCCCACTCCAATTGCACTGGCAGAGAAGGATCTTCACTCTGCAGGCTGCCAGCCTTGTCACGCTCTGCCTTGCAGCCGGTGAGCATTGAAAGCACATGAAGGAGAAGGCCTGGCTTCCATCACCCACTTTTTGAAGGCTCTCATACACTATCCTGAGACCGGTGATGTACCACACTACATGAGAGGGCACTCAAGGCCCAGTCAGTCTGGGGCAACAAGATGGGGCCATTTTTTTGTGTGGGCTTCAACTCAGGATCTGGGAGCTCTCTCTCTTAGTTTTCATGCTCAAGGCTGCTGCTCTATCACATGAGCCACAGCTCCATTTCTGGCTTTTTGCTGCTTCCATGGAGAGAAGAGTCTCACCAGCTTTCCAGCTTATGGCTGGCTTTGATCTTTGATCCTCAGATCTCTGCCTCCCAAGTCGCCAGGATGTCAGGCTTGAGCCTGAGCCAGAGTTGACTGGCACCAGAGCCTTTCTTTTGAGCTTCTGTTTATCTCGTGTCAACTAGCAAGCCCCAGTTAAAATAGTTTTAGGGGTTCAAGATTCTCTCCTAGATCACTTAATCGAAGGAGATAAAGTGTCTTTGGAAAAGGCTACTTTGAATTGGCCTAGGGATGTGTGTGTGTGTGTGTGTTTGAGAGAGAGAGAGGGAGAGATTAGTATTAGTTTTAGGGATACCTACCCCCATCTCTGCGTTGCCTCATCCTCTCAGTGGTGAGTCCATCCTGGATCTCCACACCAAGGAAGGTGGGTAGGAAGGGTACATAAGGTCACATAGAGTGGGATGATCTGAATTCTATCCTGCAACTGAAGCCTGGAGAGATAATGGAAGAAGGAGAGGTTTAGAGGAACATCAAAGGAAGCCCCCTATCTTTGGCTACAAGTACCAGAGAGAAGACTGAACCCATCATTTTTGGTAGTAAGATAACAGGTATCCACTATGCATTTATTTTATTATTTTTTGTGTGAGTCCTAGGTCTTGGATTCAGGGCCGGGATGTCATCCCTGAGCTTCTTTTTCTCAAGGCTGAGGCTCTACCAACACGAGCCACAGCACCACATCTGGCTTTTTTGTGCGTGGGCGGAGGTTGTTTATGGGAGATAAGAATCTCACAGACTCTCCTGCCCGGGCTGGCTCTGAGACACAACCATCAGACCTCAGCCTCCCCAATAGCTAGGATTACAGGCAGGAGCCGCCAGCACCTGACTGCCACCATCCATTTATAATCCCCTAAGGCCAGTTCCTGGCCAACCTCATTGCACCTCCCTTGTGCTGAGTGGGAAGCCAATGTGGGTGGGTTTTATACTTCAACTGCCTACCTACCTGTGAGCATTGTTCTGGGTCAGTCTGATGGCAGCTTCCTCCTTATTGACAGCAATGGTTCTGTCACAAGAATAAATGTCGCCCAAGAGGTGTCAGGTCTAGGGTCTTTCCTCTGCATACTGCCCCTCCACCATGAAACAACACACTCCAGCAAAGCGAAGTAGACATAGAGTGGATTCACTTTCGTATAACAAGGTTCTGGTGAGATAAGTGGTGGTGAGGATCAGAGGCCCGGGATCTTGCTGGGTGGGGGGACAACGCTACACCTCCTTATCCACTTTCCTTTAACTGTCTTCACAGAGGGTAATGGGGAAAGACTCACTGGAAGGATGGACGATGACTATCAGACACAGTCTAGCCCGGGCACAGAGGGGCTTACCTCAGGGAGCTAGTTCAACAGGCTGAGCGAGACAGCTCCTGACCCACAGCCAACCTCCAGAATGGGAAGGCCACCTTGAGTCCCAGCCACATGGGGACCCTGGGCCACCTCCTCCAGCACGCATTCAACCAGTTCCTATGAGAGAGAGATAGGGAGTGAGAGAGAGAGAGACAGAGACAGAGACAGAGAATGTGAGAGAGAGAAAGAAAGAAAGAAAGAAAGAAAGAAAGAAAGAAAGAAAGAAAGAAAGAAAGAAAGAAAGAAAGAAAGAAAGAAAGAAAGAAAGAAAGGAAGGAAGGAAGGAAGAAAGGAAGGAAGAAAGGAAGGAAGAAAGAAAGTCCGAATTACTCTTTATCCGGGTGTCGGTGGCACAGGACTATAATACTAACTACACAGGAGGCTGAGATATGAGGATCATGGTTCATAGGCAGCCCAGGCAGGAACGTCTGTGAGATTCTTATCTCCAAAGAACCACCAGAAAATTGGAAGTGATGCTGTGGCTCAAGTGGTAGAGTGCTAGCCTTGATTTGAGGAGCTCGGGGACAGTGCCCAGGTTCAGAGTTCAAGCCTCACAACTGAGAAGAAGTGGACTTCCAACCACAAGAATTGGACTGAATAGCACCCACTGTCCTCGGGAATATGGCAGAGAAGTCAGGCCGAGCTTGCTGTCAGCTGGGGGTCATGAGTAGGTCACCTAGCATCTCCGTGCCTCGTTTTCCCCAGCTGCAAAACTGAACACAGTGAAGAATCCCCTTCCTCATGGGGATAGGGAAAGGAAGAAAGAGAGCAATGTTTTGTTTCATAATCCTGTACCTGTACCACGATAAACAACAGGCCCATCTGAGTGCTTTCTGGGTATCTTCCTGTCATATGCTCAATTGCCAAGAACCTGACGGCCTCTCCCTTTATGCCTGGCTCTGCCCCAGAGATCCCCCTGTATTGATCCCTTGTTTCCTCACAACTTTCCCGGGAGGACCAATGGTCAAGCCCCAACCCATAGCTTCACCTTAGGTCAAGAATCAGCTGCCATGGACTAAGAGTTTGGGACAATCCATCTAAACCAATGACTGAGCATGGCACAATATGTCTAGCATTCCAACTAAAGAGGACCGGGCCTGCTGGTGCACACCTGTCACAAATAGGATGGCTGCGATCTAGCCCAGACTGAGCATATATTATCTATCTCGGAAATGCCCACGACAGAAAGGCTTAGCTCACATGGTAGAAGACCTGACTGGCAAGCCTAAGGCCTAGAGTACAAACACTAATATACCAAAAAGAATCAGAGGCCTGGTGCCAGAGTCTCATGCGTGTAAACCTAGCTACTCAGGATGCTGAAATCTGAAGATCACAGGTCAAGATTTAAAATAGGGTTGGCCTCACCCATGAAACGTCATTATGAGAAGACCCGGACTCTGAGCCATGCTAGTGCACTCCATACTAACAGGGCTCAAATCCGTACTAAGGGCTGGCTATGCTGTCTGTCCCCCTGGGGAGTCACCCCCTGCGGGCCCCACCCCCAGGTCCTCCCAAGCTCTCTCTGCCACCAAAAGGCCTAAGGGAGTAGACATCTCCAGGGCACATAGATCCTTTGGTCTTATAATTTAATGGTGCTGAGTCCCCTTTAAGCGTTTCACCCTTCCAGGCTCCCAAACCTCTGCCACAAAGCCCATTCATCCACCAAAGATAGCAATTATAAGTCAACAAAGGGTACAGCGCTCCATTTTACAACCCACTTCTACACACACACACACACAAACACACACACACACACACACAAAGCCGGCATGGGTTGCTCATGTCTGTCATCATAGATACTCAGGAGGCTGACATCTGAGGATCACGGTTCAAAGCCTACCCATGCAGGAAAGTCTGTGAGGCTGCTATCTACAGTGAACCACCAAATAGCCAGAGGTGGAGCTGTGGCTCAAGTGTCAGAGCACTAGCTTTGAGCACAATAGCTCAGGAACAGCACCTAGGCCCTGAGTTCAAGGCCCAGTTCTTGTACCTCCAAACACACACAGACACAGACACAGACACAGACACACACACACACACACACACACACACGGACAGCCCAAGGCTTCAGCAGTCTCTGAGAACAGAACCATGAACTCCCTCCATTAGGATCACATTCCACCCCTGAGAAGGTGGCACTCCCGACTTCAGACCCACTGTAGACAAAACATTGAGCTTCTCACATATCTGGAATGTCTCATAGCCCAGCATGGCATTTCCTACTGTAAACATTGCTATGCGGAAAACTTAGTCACCTCTTTTTTGTTGTTTTTGGTCATGGGATTTCAACTCTGGGCCAGGGCACTGTCCCTCAGTTCTTCAGCTGAAGGTGAGCCCTCTCCCACTTGAGCCACAGCACCACATCCTATTCTCTGGTGGTCCATTGGACATCAAGTCTCACAGAACTTTTCTGCCCAGGCTGGCTTTAAACTGTGAACCTCAGATCTCAGTTCCTGAGTACCTAGGGTGACAGCCATGAGTTACTGGCACCCTGCCAAAGATATTTTTCCATGCCTTTCATCCTATCTCCTCAGGAGACTGAGGTCTGAGGACTGCAGTTGGATGCACGCTTCTCATCAAAGTCAATGAGAGCTCTTTATCTCCAATTAAACACCCAAAAAAGTTGGAAGTGGAGCTGTGGCTCAAATGGTAAAGTGCTAGCTTTGAGCATCAAAGATAAGGTATAGGACCCAGACCTTAGTTTCAAGATTTTCTAGCAAAGACCGACCCAAGAAAAGGAAGCAGGTGGGCACACTGGAGCTCAAAGCTCACACATAATACTCAAGAGTCCCAGAACAGACCCAATCCTGCTCTGATTCTCTAGATTCTATGTCCTACATCATGGCAGTCTTAGATGGGACTGACCATGCACCAAGTTAGGACGTTCAAGTACAATCTCATACTGAGCATCTCCTGACCTTACCAGAGACTCAGGATCTCTCACTGTCCTGCATTGACACTGGACAGTGAGGTGAGGTCTAGTTATCCAACCACAAGATGTGGGAACAAAAGGATTTCTCAGCCAAGGGACCCAGACTGGAGGGCTCTACGTCCTTCTCTCTCGGAAAGGAGAAAAAAGTTGATCCATCCCAGCAATGTTCCTGGGTTGTGAGTATCCTCAAACACAACCCTGCTCAGAGGCCAGGGCCTCTGGTTTTCCCACCAGCCTCTACGCAAGCCTGCCCCTCCTTCAGTTGGCCCTCTATGAATCCCAGATCTGCCATCTAGACTAAAGGCTGAGCCAGAAAATATACCCACTGCTGCCACTGAGAATGGCAGTCAAGAGTTCCTAGTGCCCCCTAGAGGAATTCTCGGGGCTACATGGTTCCCTTCTCCCTCCCTCATTCCCGGTCTGTCCTGTGCCAGTGGCACACTTACATCTGTCTCTGGTGGAGGAATGAACACTGGGGATGTTATAAAGCCTAACTCGGAAATCCTTATCCAAAAGACCAACAGAGACCGTCACCAATGTAAAAGCAAAGGAGTCTTTATTGGAAGCTTGAGCTTGGTCCCCACAGTGTACATGGAAGCAGCCCATGATGCTGAGAGACCCCGAGCCCATGGTTACAACACTTTTTATACACTTTTTTTAGGGAAGATGGGCCTTGCATACATCATAATTTATTGTAATGAATCACTACAAACCCCGGGAAAATCACAAAACACCTCTATAGTATGCTTGGCACACTACAGAAACAAGTTGTTGATTAGATCAAAGGGGTTGACTTTCTTTAAACTTGTTGGCTTGTACCAAAGGGAAATCTCAAGAGGATACATGCTAAATTGCAGAGTTCCGTTCTTAACCAAACACCACCTGTGGCCTGACTGCAGGGTCACCAAGCCACCTAGCACCTGCCTGCCTGCGGTTTTCCCAAGGATTTATTATGTTCCTAGTCACCTGGGAATTGCTTCTTCTGTTCATTCCCAGGTCGGGTTCATGGTCAGCTGCATAAGTCATACCTCAGAAGATGCTCGGTAGTTCAAGATGGAGTGACCCAGGCCTCAGTCTTCTCAGTTTCATCTTCAGATTGAGCCCAGGGATGTCCAAGTCCCCAAAGATGTACTGCACAGGCATCCTGCGGCAGATGACAGCCAGGTGGTCAATGGAGAACCCAAGGTGCCAGGACTTTTAATAGCCATGTGGCTGGGTAGAAGGCTCTATCACTGATGGTCGAGGTTGTCAGGCGAGGTCATGGCTCTAATGTCCTGACACAACTGACATGGGATCTTCCTCCCTCTTTATTTTCCTGCTTATCCCTTGCCCCTCCCCGCCTTGACACTCCCTCACTCCCAAAACCTCCCTAGATCTTGGACCAGAAAATAAACTTGTTGGGGCTGGGGATGTTCGAAACCTGGTGACACACTCTGAGCGCTAGGGTCTACCTGAGTCTGCTTCCCTTTGCAGTCAGTGACTACAAAGCTCCTGGATGTGGTAAAGTTGCTGAGGGGTCAATGGCTTGGTCCTACATATTATCTTTAAGCTCTGAAACTGTACCCACAGAGATTGTGAATGGTTGGCTCCCTTGATCCAGGGACTCAAAACCAAGGCTCGCATGCTCCCTTCTTCCCTTCCTTTCTTCTTTTTCTACCATCATCCTTCCCCCCTCTCTCTTTCCTTTCCTTCTCTGACTCCTGTGCCTTGAACTTGGAGCCTGGGTGCTGCCCCTGAGTCTTTTTACTCAAGGCCAATGGACTACGGCTTGAGCCATACATCCATTTCTGGCGTTTTCTTTTTGATAGTTAGTTGGACATAAGAATCTTACAGGCTTTCCTGCCCAGAACTTAATCCTCGATCCTCCAATCTCAGCCTCCTAAGTAGCTAGGATGGCAGGCATGACACAACAGCATCCAGCGCAAACCAAGTTTTTTTCATGTGTTGTGGAACCAGCACTGGAAATTTTCATCATCTATGGCCTCCCCGAAGCCTGGTGCACACTGTAACTCTTTGTTGGATAAATAAATGAGCATCTGTCTATGACAATACTACAGAAAAGCCCCATCTGATTCTGGTAAGCATCTTGGGGGGGGGGGACAAGCCTGATGTAGCCCTCACACAGTTCTCCCTATTTCCTCTTCTTGCCCTTCTGGTGCCACTGCACTTAACTCTTTGGGCTCTGAGGACATGAGACACAATGTACTTGCTGGATTCTGGGGACTCTGGGATGCCTATCTTCTCAAAGATCTCTGTCCAGCAGCTGACCAGCATTGTGGCATTCAATTCCTCACTCAGGTGTGAACAAGGTTGCCGTGAGCTGAATGCCTGGCTAAAGGGGCCTACTCTCCACCCCCAGCGGCCAGACAGGATAGTCCACCATATGTGGCCCCCAAGTTTCATGTTGCAGAGAAAGGATCCTTGAGGCAACCCAGGTCTCTGAATCTCCCAGAGTCCAGTACAGGTGCTGGGAATCATCTCTGCTCACAGATGGCAGGCTGGGGATGGTGAGGTCACAATTTCTGCTCCCAATGATATTCTCGACTGTTGTGGTCACCCTAGAGAGAGCTTGAGTCTAATCAGTAGCTGCTGGAGAAAGGTGGTCAGGGTACAACGTTCATAGCAGGAGACCATCTGGCTAGGGAACTCTGCCTGTGCTGCTTTGAACATCATTGTTTGGCAGCTGAAATGGCCCATCTAATTTAACCCATAATCCCAGGTGTTAGTGGAAATTGCCAACTTCAAGAAAAAACGATGGAGCAAAGAGTTCCAGGGAGATGGTGGAGGAGAAGCTGGAGGCTAAACAAGCTCTCCCCTAGAAACAGTTTTAGAGTTCCAGCGAACAGTCCTAAGCCAGAGAACCACACCAAGTGTGCCTTCACAGGAGAGAGAGTTAGGCCAGAGAAGGAAAATACAGGCAAGGAGACAGATCTGAGCACTTGCCAACAGCCGCCGCCGCAGCCGGGATGAAGGAACCAGACCCAGCAGGCGAGCGGATTCTACTGAACACCAGCAAGAACTGACAAGGAGCAGACATCTTTATCCTGCAGTTCGTAAAACAGAGACTACCCAGGAACCAAGACTTGGCGTGAGTAGAAGCCTGACGTCCTCACTCCTTCTCAGGGAGAAGAGGAGGGAAAGCCACCCCTCTTCCCCCCCAGTACCGGAGATCTCCATCTTGGATACCAACAAAACTCGGCAGAGCTGCTAACTCCAACTCAGGCCTTGGAAATAAACTAGAGTCATTTAGCAGGTCACAGGAGCCTAACCTAACCTGCCAGACTGAGTTCTACCCAGGGAAAAGTCACCCAGCTCGGGCTCCAGCCCCAGGAGTGGCTTTCTTCACTGGGTAATCAGAGCCCGAGGCTGCCCCTCCGTTTAGCAGACTTGACAATCAATTGAAATTAAGTAAACATAAACCCTGAGAGTGGCTCCAGACTGGGCTCTGTGAGTTTCTCACAAACCAGCCCCAGGGAAAAGCTGCTGTTTGCTGAAAGGCGTCAACTCTACCCAGAACCTAGCCTCATCACAGCATCTCCAAACTTGAGGAAAAATCCATCTCCCTCTTTTGTGATACTAAACACAGATCTGTCTCCCATTGAACTAACCTGGGAGGAGGATGGCAAAACCCTGGGTAAAGCAGAGCATTTTTCTGCCTGTTCAAAGAAACTGACTTAAGAAACCAACGAAGCCACCGGAAAACAAGCAGACCAGAGTCTCAAACAAGAGGCTGGTTAAGGTCACAAGGGAGATACAGGATTTTTCCCACCCCTCCCCCAAAAAAATCAGAACTTTTTTTTTGTACCTTTTATAAAAAATTTTTTTTCTAAATTTTTTTTTAATCTTTAATTTTTACCTTTTTGGAAAAAAAATTGTTTTCTAGTAATTTTTTTCCTCTTAGAATTTTATTTTAGTGGTATAAATGTGTGTGCACTTTTCTTTCTTTTTTTGTTTTTTTTGTTTTTGTTTTTTGTTTAGCTCTAATGAACTTCTGTTCTTTTTTTCTCTCTTTCTTATGCTTTTCACCTGCTCTTCTCTTTCGTTTTTCTTTATGTGACTTAATTGCTGTTCTACACATCATCAGATAAAACCTTTGTCGATTTGTAGACCTTATCCCTCATTGTGTACACACTTAATCCACAAATTTATAACTCAATTCAAAACCTCTTAAACTTAAATTCCTTAATAGCAGTACCATTATACCTATATAATATTTTAAGTATTTTTATTTTTAAGTTTTTCACATCTCCTTTATATCCCTCCCCTTCACCCATTATATTCACGTTCTTCTCTCAATAGTTTGTTTTTGAATCTGTATAATATTTTTAATTTTTAGCTTTCTATTTTTTTCTGGTCTCTTTTTATTCCCTTTCTCTTCTTTTTTTTTCTATCTCTCTCTACTTTCATCCTGTCCAAACTATATCCTGCTTTGAGATTAGGACTTAGTTAACACTCCCTGTGCCTGCCCACATCACTCTATTCCTATTTTTTACCCTCATCTCTTACTAAACCTAATAATTTCTGGTTTACCAAATTTTTCTTTGCGGTTCGTAGCCCATTAATATATATTTGTTTGATGTTGAATAGATGTATCTGTTGAACTAGATGGTATCTGCAGACTATTGTCTGTGCAAATACAGACTTTGGTTGATGCTTGCCTTAAGATAGTGTTCTAGCACAAAACTGGTGTTAATTTCATCCCAAATGGGCAGAAAAAGCCGGAAAAACACAAGAAAAATGGCAAATCCGGGTATCTCAACTCCCAATCATGATAATCAGGGGACAGAACAGATAATGAATAATCCAGAGGAGAGTTCCCAAGTAGCTCTATAAACACTGCTGGCAAACATGATAAATGAAAAGATTGAAAACATACAAAAGACTCTGTATGAGCGTGATAGAGAGAGAGAGGAGGCAATCCAAAGGTTTATACAGGAATATCATAAGCGTAAGGAAGCTACTCAAAAACTGATACAGTATTTGCATGAGCAGCTTTAGAATCCTCAAAGAGAAAGACCAGAATGGTGTGAGCAGACTGAGAACACAAAGAGAACTACATGAATCACATCACAGTGAGGAAGCTAAGCAAATTAAAAACAAACAAACAAACAAAAAAAAAACAACTTTTTGAGAACACAAAAGTTAAAAGCAGAGTATATTAACATGTGCTATTACACTGCTCAAATCCCTCATTCTTTACCCCGAATAGTTATTTACTCAAACTGAGCCCTGCCTAGATGACAGGTGGGTTGAATCTACATAAAAGCAATTCACCTACTGCATATTCTTTTCTTGTCATGCTTAGTCAGCAGAAGCAGACTTAGGTCAATTTAAACACAAAATTGAGGTGCTTTGTAATTGAATGTATCATGATTAAATGTAGTTTTATGATCTTGACTAACTTAAATGTAACACTAAATAAGTTGTTATTGCAAGTATAGTAAAGACTATGTGGTTGAATTATGGAAAAAAGAGTTGTTCTGAGAAGGAGTGTGGGGTATGATATCTGACAGTATGCTCTTTGGCTGTTACTGAGTTCAGCTAGATATTATTGACCTAATCTTTTGAACCTCTTTCTTGTTGCTAAGCAACTCACTTGTTCAGTATCCAGGCAACATGTTCACTCTCCTTGTCACTTCACAGGAAGTGGAGTTGAGTGTGTTCTGAATATTCCATTGATCACGATTCATTTAGTTTGAAAGGCAACTAGGTAATGTCATCATTGTAAATCCACCATGCATAATATAGCATCTCCTTTCAGATGTGCCATTCAAATATTGGGAATACATTTGAATAAAAATATCTTTTATATAAAAAAAAGAACAACACAGGAATTGTGAGAGCAGGATGAGAATACACAAAGATCACTAAAGGCATTCATGCAATCCATTAACAAAGAGCTGAAGGAAGTCAGGGAGACCACAAAGGGAATGCTGAATGGAACCCAACAGAAGGAATGAGAGTCCAAGGAAACGATAACCAATCAACTAAGTGATTAGAGAATAAACACTGAACACCAAATTAAGGAAGTAAAGAAGATACAAGATCTAAAACAAAGATAAACAAAGAATTTGAAGCCAACAAAACTGACCAATTAGAAGGAAAAGAAATAAAATACAAAGTAGAAAGTCTTGACAGCATGTTAGACCATGCAGAAAATCAAATCTCGGGGATTGAATACAGCCTAGATATTATAGAGAAAGAACATACAACCATCCAAGACAAGTCCAAGAAATAGGATAGATCTATTCACCACTTGGAAGACAGCATCAGAAGGCCTAATCTGAGGATAATGGGTGTAGAGGAGCACCTAGAGACAAAAGTTGATGGTCTGGGAAATTTAACAGGATCCTAGCAGAGAACTTCCCAAACATGCAAAAAGATAGGCCTATTCAGATACAAGAAGCTTTTAGGACTCCAAATAGACCAGACCAGAGTAGGATATCACACCACCACATTGTAATCCACACAGGATCAACTCAGACCAAGGAAAGGATCCTTAAAGATGTGGAGGAGAAAAGATTAATCACGTATAAAGGGAAACCAATTAGAATCACCTCAGATTAATCAGCACAGACAATCAAAGAAAGAAGAGCCCGGAATGATGTATGCCATGCCCTAAAAACAAACAACTATCAACCAAGAATACTGTACCCAGCTAAACTCTTCTTCATAACTGAAGGCCAAATAAAAACCTCCCATAACAAAGAAAAATTGAAACAATACATCTCCACTAAACCAGCCCTACAAAAGATTCTTAAAGATGTCCTACACATAGAAAACAAACAAGACCACAATAAAGGCCAAGAAACTGCTCCAAAACTGAGAATCCAAGAACCATAGGAAGAACCCAGTTTTCGCAACCCCCAAGAAGATGGATCACATGGCAGCAACTCCAAAATATCTCTCAGTACTATCTCTTAACATTAACGGAATGAACAGTCCAATTAAGTACATAGATGGTCTAGTTGGATGAAAAAAAGAAGATCCTTCTATCTGCTGCCTTCAGGCGTCACATCTTGCCCGTAAAAACAAACACATTTTCAATGTTAAAGGCTAGAACAAAATCTACCAAGCAAAGGGCACCCATAAAGAGGCAGGAGTTGCAATCCTAATATCAGATAAAATAGGCTTCAAATTAAAATTAGTGAGAAGACACAAAGAAGGTCGCTACATACTAATTAAGGGATCTCTACTTCAGGAGGATATTACAATTCTAAATATCTATTCGCCAAACAACGGAGCACCCAAATTTATCCAAGAAACACTACTTTCCCTCAAATCCCAAATAGATCCAAAAACATTAATTGTTGGGGATTTTAACACATCACTCTCCCCACTAGATAGATCAACTTGGCAAAAACTCAACAGAGAAACCTCAGATCTAAACAACTGCATAGATCAACTGGATTTAGCAGATATCTACCGAATATTTCACCCAACAACATCAGAATACACGTACTTCTCAGCAGCACAAGGAACATTTTCTAAAATAGACCACATTTTAGGCCACAAAGCAAACTTGTCCAAATGCAGAAACATTGAATTTATACTTTGCATTCTCTCAGACCACAAGGGGATAAAATTAGAATTCAACATCAAAAGCCACCAAAGATTGTCCAGTAAGACTTGGAGGCTGAACAACACACTGCTGAATCACGAGTGGGTCATGGAAGAGACTAGAAAGGAAATCCAAATGATCATGCTATTCAACAAAAATGAGCACACAAATTTCCAGCTCCTCTGGGACACAGAAAAGGCAATACTCTCAGGCAAGTTTATAGCTCTGAGTTCCTATATAACAAATTGGAGAGATCTGAAACCAACAATTTAATGAGACATATGAACTTCCTTGAAAAAGAGCAGCAAGATAAACCCCAATCCAGTAGACAGAAAGAAATAATTAAAATTAAATCAGAATTAAATGAATTAGAATCCAAAAAACTATAGAAAAAAATGAACAAATCAAAGAGTTGGTTCTTCGAAAAAATTAACAAAATTGACAGACCCTTAGCAAATCTTATCAGAGAAAGAAAGGAACACACCCAAATAAATAAACTCAGAGATGAGAATGGAAACATCACCACAGAAACAACCAAGATTCAGAACATTATAAGGGAATACTTCTCAAAACTTTATGCTAATAAGCTTGAGAACTTGACAGAAATGGACCTTTTCCTAGCAAATATTGACATGCCAAAACTAAACCAAGACGAATTAAACCATATTAACAGGCCCATATCAAGCAATGAAATAGAAACAGCAATAAGAGACCTCCCAGCTAAGAAAAGTCCAGGACCAAATGGTTTTACAGCAGAATTCTACAAGGCCTTCAAAGCAGAGCTCACACCAATACTCCTCCAACTCTTCAATGAAATTTAAAGGGAAAGTTCACTACCGAACACATTCTATGAAGCCATCATCACCCTCATCCCAAAACCAGGCAGGGAATCATCAAAGAAAGAGAAGTATAGACTCATTTCTTTGATGAACATGGATGCAAAACTTCTCAACAACATGTTGGCTAATCGATTTCGACAATTCATCCAAAAAATCATACACCACAATCAAACAGGTTTCATTTCAGGGATGCAAAGCTGGTTCAATATACACAAATCAATTAATATTAATCATCACATCAACAGGAGCAAGGATAAGAACCACATGGCTATCTCAATAGATGCAGAAAAAGCATTAGACAAGATCCAACACCCCTTTATGATGAAGGGTTTGGAAAAATTAGGAATCCATGGAACGTTCCTCATTACAATAAAGACTGTATATGACAAACCTATAGCCAGCATTATACTTACTGGTGAAAAACTAAAGCCATTTCCTCTTAACTCAGGAACAAGACAAGGATGTCCACGTTCTCCACTTCTCTTCAACCTAGTATTAGAATGCCTAGTTACAGCAATAAGACAAGATACAGATATAAAGTTGATCAAAATAGGGAAAGAAGAAATAAAACTCTCCCTCTTTGCAGATGACATAATCTTGTATTTAAAGAATCACATAGACTCCACTCACAAATAACTCAAGCTGATTCAAAACTTTGGCAAAGTAGCAGGGTATAAAATTAACCGTCAAAAATCAATGGCTTTTCTGCCAACAATGAGAAAAGTGGGGCTGAAATTAGGAAAGCAATTCCATTTGTAATATCCCCACAAAAAATAAAATACCCAGGAATTAACCATAGAAGTGAAGGACCTCTATGATGAAAACTTTAAAAACTTGAAAAAAGAAATCAAAATAGAACTTAAAAAATGGGAAAACCTCCCATGTTCCTGGATTGGAAAGATTAACATCGTGAAAATGGCAGTACTTCCCAAGGCTATCTACAAATTCAATGCGATACCTATCAAAATTCCAACCACATTCTTCAAGGAAATAGAAGAGGCAATCCAAAAACTCATGTGGAACAATAAAAGGCCCCGAATAGCAAAAATGCTCCTCAACGGAAAGAACACTGCTGGAGGAATAACAATATCAAATTTCAAACTCAACTATAAAGCCATAGTAATCAAAACAGCTTGGTACTGGCACAAGTACAGACCTCAGGACCAATGGAATAGAATTGAAAACCCAGAAATGAACTTACATACCTATAGCCATCTAATCTTTGATAAGGTAGCTAAAAAAAATAGAATGGAAGAAAGTCTCTTCAGTAAATGGTGCTGAAAAAATTGGTTAACTACTTGTATAAAACTAAAGCTAGATCCTTATATATCACCTTGCACCAGAATCAACTCCAAATGGATCAAAACCTCGGAGTCAAAGCAAACACTCTGAAAACATTACAGGATGGAATAGGAGAAACCCTAGGTCTCCTTGGCGCAGGCCAAAATTTTCTAATTAGAGACTCGGAAACACAACAAATCAAAGAAAGTTTGGACAAATGGGATTGCATGAAGTTGCAGAAGTTATGCATGGCAAAGGACATAGCTAACAAGACGAATAGAAAGCCCTAGATTGGGAGAAGATCTTCACTAGCCATACAACGGACAAGGGTCTCATATCTAAAATATACTTGGAACTCAAAAAATTAAAACCCCCAACAACAAATTCTCAAAGAAACAACTGCCTAATAAATAAGTGGGCAAAAGTATTAAAGAGAAACTGCTCTGAAGAAGAAAGGAAGATGGCCAATAGACACATGAAGAAATGCTCAACCTTCCTAGCCAGAAAAGAAATGCAAATCAAAACAACATTGAGATACTTCCTCACCCCGTTAGAATGGCAAAAATCAAGAACTCTAAGAACAACAGATGGTGGAGGGGATGTGGACAGAAGGGAACCTTACTTCATTGTTGGTGGGAGTGTAAACTTGTTCAACCATTTTGGAATGTAGTATGGAGGTTCTTCAAAAGACTCCACAAAGAGCTCCCCTATGATCCAGCAATCCCACTTTTGGGCAATTACCCAAATGCTTACAAACAAGACCACACTTTAGCTACCAGCACAAGTATGTTTATTGCAGCATTATTTACCATAGCTATGATAGGGAACCAACCCTGATGCCCCTCAGTAGATGAATGGATCAAGAAAAAGTGGTATATATACACAATGGAATTCTATGCCTCCATCAGAATGAATGACATTGCCTGATTTGTTAGGAAATGGAAATACTTAGAAAAAATTATATTAAGTGAAGTAAGCCAAGCCCAAAGAAACATAGGTCCTATGATTTCCCTTATTTGCAATATCTAGTATATGTATGAGTCAAGCAGAAAAGATCAGATAAAGTGATGTTAGGAAAATGATACCAAACATATGAATTTAAATGTTTTTTTTTCTTTGATGAATTTGTTTCTAAAGCATTTATCAGATTATTTCTTTGTTGCTTTGTGTGTCCTTTCCCCACAGTATAACCCCTGCTTTCACTGTATTTGATGTCGGTATAATTTTTGGAAGGGAAGGGGAAAAACAAGTCGTTTAAATAAGGATACAGGTGGACTCATTGCAACAATGAGAAGTACTAGTTGTCATGTTCAAAATGAACTTTAAAACTTTGGTGGTGGGTGGGGAGGATTGGGTGTTGGGGCAGGGTAGGCTGGGAAGGGATGGGAAGGGTAAACAAAGGAGGAGGCTACAATGCTTGATAAGAAATGTACTATCTTTCCCATGTAATTTTAACTCCTCTGTACAGTATTTTCATAATAAAAAAGAGAAAAACCCTGGAAAAGCTGACATTTCACTTGTCTCAATCAAACTTAAAGGGTTCCAAAGTCAGTGGGCCATTTTTCTTCCAAACAACCTACAGCAGGTTACAGAAACTGACATTCAGAAGCCCTAGCTAACTCCCATGTCCTGATACTGAGTAGGCTCCAGCAGGGAGAACCCACTTGCCTACCACTGCCCAGCTGGAAACAGCCCAGGTGGGACACAGATCAGAGTCTTGAGGACTCCAGGGAGGAATGCACAACAGTGCACTGACTGGAAGGGGATCTACGCTACCAGTGGGGGCCTGGAGCTCCTTGCACAGATGCCCAGAGACACCATCAATGCCCTTGGTAAGCTTCCCCTCTCATCCTTTGTCGTGATGAACCATCTGTCATATCACACCGTTGGCCACTTCCCAAACTCTCCTAGCTTCACAGCCCCTGCCCTCCCCCCCATATCTCATTCCCTAATTGTTTGGCAGGCACATTCCCAAGCCTTGAATTAGCTCCAACTATACAAACGAGAGCAGAGTGTCTGGCTGGAAGAGTGCGGCTGTGGTCACACTCATGAGCCTTCTGGCTGAAGACAGAAGGACAGGTGTCCACTTTGGTCTGTGCTTCCCACAGGGCTCCTAGGGGAGACCCACACAGGTCCAGCAGCTACAGTTGGCTACAGGAAAGGGGAAGATGGAGGTGGAAAGAAGTGGAAAGGAAATCTACTGAAACCTTCTCCAAAGGAGCCGTGAAAATATGAAAGAGAAAACAAAAATTGTGGCTGGGCTTATACTGGGCATTCATGAAAAAAGAGCAACAAATACTCACATACACACAAATAAAATGCTTTTGCTCTTTTTAGACATGGTGACATAAATATATTTTCATTGTTCTCATCTCCCTACTCTCCCAACACACACACACACACACACGCACACTCACACACACACATATCCAAACTGGTGACAGAAGACTCATCCATGCAGCATCTGCAATTTATCACCTGATAATTCACCTGAGCACGGTCAGGCTGTACAAGGAGAAAGATGATCTCTCTCTCTCTCATTCTCTCTCTCTCTATCTCTCTCTCTCTCTCTCATACACACACACACACACAGACTCAATGCATTGTGTCTCCTGAATTAGTTGGTTCCTCATCTGGGAAATGTACAAGCTCTAGCATTGGGGTTCCCTTGCCAGAACCAGGGGATCCCACCAAGGGGAACATTGCTCTAATAATGCAGAACCACCTTGCCTCTCTCTTTCTCCAGGGACAGACCCTTCCCCTTGGGAACAACCAGCCTTGAGTCTCCATTCACTAAAACCTTAGGCTAAGACTCTGAGTGAAGGAGTCCCGAGACAGGTGGCTCCTCAGAGCCAGGAGAGAAAACAAAGAAGGGGGGTCATGGTGGCTTCAGAGGGGTGTCTGACCTGGGGTGGGGCATTGTTTGGGAATTTGATGGGGTCCTAAAGGCTATATACATGAATGGCCTCCCCACTTCCAGCTTAGTTGCTTCTGGGTGACTTGGTGGATTCTTGGGGAGGATGAGGAGACCAGATGGACTAGGAACACTAGCACAGCTGGCAGGGCTGAGAAATGTTATCACCCTTGAGAACTGTTAACAGCTTGGGTGGGGTAGGGACAGGATAGGTGTATGTGTGTCAGAGGGGGTATGTTCCTCCCAAATATTCACCTCCTATCTGACCCCCAGTGCCCTCACCTCCCTACTGGGTACTTCTGGGACCTCCTCAAGTGAAAGTGTGACCGAGCACAGAAGACAAGGGTTCCCACAGCAATGAGGGGCCCTATCTTCTGCATCCAACACCCTCCACCCCCCCAAAAAAGGAAAAGACTCCAGAGGTGCTGCAACCCACCTCTGACTAAAGCCATGAGGTTCCCACCAGGGAGAGGAACGGTGCAGATATGCAGCTGTGTGGCTCCCACTGCTCCAGGCCAGGAGGTCTGAGGTGTCCCCTCCTCACCTATTTCTTCATCTCCCCTTTTCCTGGGGACACTGGCTGCTAGGGATGGGGGTGGGATCCCAGGGCCGACACTCCACCTCAGCAACTGGGTCTCCTTTTTGGCAGAGCCAAGGCAGAATGCGGGGCACGGGGGAAGAGTTGGTGGGACAGGAGAGGGGAGGCAGGAGTCGCGGGTTTGGGTCCACTGAGAGGCTGTGATGGGGAGTCACGAGGTGCAGGGGTCATGGGGTGTGGTCCCAAGGGGAAGCCACTTATGTGTGCTGCTGGGAAGAAGCTGTAGGCGGCGGCTCCTGGTGATTGAGGGCCCTGGAGTCTGAGGACCAGGGGCCAGGATCAGGTCGGGGCTGCAACCAGGTTAGGGCCACACCATTTCTGCCAGGTAACTGTGAGAGGCACCAAGGATTTGAGCTGGCAGCATCATGTGTGAAATGCGGCACTGCTGGGAGGGATGGGGGCGTCTGTGGGTGCCTGGCAAGGCTGTGAGCTGCCTCTGCTCCTCCTCAGCTGCTGCTGCTGCTTGTTCCTCAGCAGCCTCTGCCACCACCTCAGCAGCCTCCTCCCCAGCCGCCACTGCTTCCACCACCGCCCCCACCTCAGCAGCCACCGTCTCCATTGCTGTACCTGAACCACCACCGCATAGCTCCCCCCACAGGCATCTCAGACTCAGGGGTGCAATGGCCCCCTCGCCTCCACGGGGCTGCTCGGCAATGTGCCTACCGTGCTGGCTCCGCAGGACCCCCCTGGCCAGGACCCCCACTATGATCCAAGTGGCACATAGCACAATTTCGACGTACTCAGCACAATCACACTGTGGAAAGTCTTAGCAAACAGCATGATTTGAAGGACACTACAGAGCACCCTGTGTAAAGGACTCGGCACACAGCACTTGAAAAACTCACCTCATCCGTCTCTTCTCAAGGGCTCAGAACATAGCAGCACCCTTTGGGATGAATTAGCACACCACACCTTTTCAGGGACTCAGCATACAGTACAGTACATTGTGTAATGGACTCTGCAAACAGTACCCTTTGGAATACCCAATACGGTCCAACCTTCTTAGGGACTCAGCACATAACACCCTTTGTGATGACTCAGCAAAGAGCACCTATTTGAAGACTCAGCACAAAACCACCATGTGGGAAGGACCCAGAAAACAGCACCCGTTAAGGACTCAGCACATAGCTGTATGTCACAAGTTCAGCTGTCATTAGAATTAGAGTGCTTTCTTCAGTATCACCATTCTTCAGAAACACTTCACGAATCCTACTAATTCACATTTAGCTCACTTGTGTTTTATGGGGGAGGGTCAGCTGGGAGACTTGAACTCAAAGCGTGGGGACCCTGTCTCTGAGCTCTTTGGTTCAATGTTAGAGCTCTACCACTTTGAGCCACAGCTCCAATTTTGTTTTTTTTTTGGGGGGGGGTTGTTCTTTGACAGGCCTTACAGTGATCAGAAAGTGAAGTAGGGGTGTCCGTGGGCAAAGTCTCTTAGCTCGGTCTGGAGCTGACCTCTCCCTTCCTTGTGCCACTGGGAGCCGGGCCTTCTGGAGGTCTCTTGGCCTAGGGTGGAACAGACCTGCTCTGGCATCAGTACTCAGGGTGAGCAAAAATCAGCTTGGCCCTAGTCACTTTCCCAAATTGAACTGTAGAGGACGAGGGTAGGGGGCCGATGTCCCATTTCTGGCCACCAGGGGGCAGGAGTCTCCAACCATAGGGATTGTACCTGCGAGTTGTGTTTAGTCTTGCTTCCCTGGGGCCCCCATCATGCTTCAAATCCACCCTGGACAGGAAAGTCCTTGAGGCTCTTACCTACATTTAACCATTGAAAAGCAAGTGAGGCTATGGCTCAAGTGGCAGAGCATTAGGCTTGAGCAAGAAAACTCAGGGATAGAGCCTAGGCCCTAAGTTCACACACACACACACACACACACACACACACACACACACACACACACACACACACACACACACACACCACATGAATGCAAAAACAGAGATTTCTACACTGCAATCTTTGGGTATTCTCTATCTTTACCCCACTAAGCCTGGTGGCTGTTGGCCTAGGTGTTTGTTGCATACAACACCACCTGGCATCTTTAATTTTAGGGAACAGAATGACTAGAAGGTCAGCCTTCCCCCATCCCAGCTCCTTGGTTGGGTCAAGGTCTATCCAGGCCCTTTGGGCTCCTTTTACAGACTCATCAAGAAGCCTTCCAAAGGTATCACACGCTGGGCACTGATGGCTCACTCCTGTAATCTTAGCTACTCAGGAAGCTGAGATCCGCAGCATAATGGTTCTAAGCCAGCATAGGCAGGAAAGTGTGTGAGACTCTTATCCTCGATGAACCATCAGAAAACAAGAAGGGGCCCTGTGGCTCAAGTGATGATTTCCAGCCTCGAGAAAAAGAGCTCAGGGACAACGCTCACAGCCAACAACAACAAGGAGAGGTATTGCATGTTGGCTTTGGGATTGGCCAGGGCCAAATGTAATTGGAATTTTCAAGTGCTCCAAGACAAACAGTACCTCATTTAGTCCCATGCTCCTCCATCTTGTCTCACCCGCTGCCCTTGGCCATGCTTCGGGTTAGCATGGTCTTGGCTGGACGGGAGCACTTCAATGAGGAAGATCCCAGAGCAATCACCCCACATCTTTCTGCCCTGCTCAATCTGCTGCTTCTGCTCTTTGCCATGGACCTTTTCCCTGGAATCCATCTGTAAGGTCATCACCATCAACATAGTGGTGAGTTGTGGGTCCAGGCTAACTCGGGCAGTCAGAGGTGGAAGTGAGTCTGGGAGTAGGAGTTTCCACCCTGGCTGTGGGCTGAGGCCAGCTCTGAGCTTTATTTCATCCTGAGCCTTGCAGGGGTTGGTTAGACAGTGTAGACTCCATATTGACTCACATAAGATCGGAATCTGGAGAACCACTTGTGTGGGGAAGGATGTGGGGCACAGGGGGGCACTGTTTTTGGTACCCCTCTCTCAGGATTCCCCTCTCCCTCTCTCATCCCTCAATGGTAAAAGAGAAACTTCAACTAAGTGTGTGGGAAGAGGGGGAGGAGGAATATTTCTGTGTGAACCAGACTTGTGTTTCATATTCATCCTAGCCTCTACTTCCTATTTATCTAAGGAATGGCCATATAGGCTTGAGAGGACGGGGGATCATCCTAGCTGAGAATGCGTCTTAGCGGTAGAATGGTTGCCTAGCATGCCTGAAGCCCTGGGTTTGATTCCACACAGAAAAATCTGGAAGGAGAGGTGGTGCTCAACTGGTAGAGCAACAGATTTGATCAAAAAGAGCTCAGGGACAGTGGCCAGGCCCTGAGTTCAAGCCCCAGGACTGGAAGAACAAATATTAGTTGGAGGCTTTTTTCCCTTTGAAAACAAATTATTCTTTGTGATAAGCATAATATGGGCCTCTTCCCTGGCCACCAATGGGCCATTAGATGTCCCTTGAATTTGGGCCGCCTTCTGGGAGCCTCTGTCCTACCCGACCCACAGTTTACCCTTCCCATCACCTGGCAGTTGGAGGCCTGAGAGAAGGCCACCTGGCCACCAACATCTGGTGGCTGCTGAAGCTTTTGAGAGTCAGTATATCACATAGAGAGTTATCATCCACATGAGCCTACAGAAGAAAGGGAGGGAGTGGCCTTGCCCAAGCCTGTGTGCTGTAGGCTGCTCTGGGTGTGGGGCATCTGTGGCAGGATGTGTTCCATGGGGGAGTCCTCTACATGGTCGGGAACCCCGACCTCTCCGTTGGCAGTTTCCAAGCTGTCTTGAAGTTGCAATTCTTCAAAACCTTTCTGCTTCTCCCTCAGTTTGCCCACTCCGGAGCCTGAGGCGGCTGAAATGGTGGGGGGGGGGGCTCAGCCTGCGCAGGCATCTGGAGTATTCTGTCAGCACCTTCCCAGGCAAGGAGCAACAGCAGCTCCCGCAGCTCTCCCTTCTTCTTCATCTACTGGGAGAGCTGGCACACGTGCTTAGCTTTCTCCAGGATGAACATCTGCTCTTTACATGCCACGAGGGCCTCATCTATGGTGCAGATGTGTGCTGACAGCTGTCTGCATCGATGGTGAAGTTCATCTGCTGGACTATGGAAGTCCAGCTCATCATGCAGGTCGGGAACAAAGCAGATTTTCTCTTGGATGCCCACGTGTCCCACTTCCCATCCCCATGCCTGCTGTGGTAGCAACTCACAAGGCGGGGAGCTTGTGGCTCCAGCTCTATCTTGCACTGAGCTGCTGTGTGGGCAGAGCGCCTGCAGTGGGGCCACTGTTCCTGCAGCAGGAGTTTTCCCCCTGTGGATCTCAGCCTCTGAGAGTGCTCGCAGAGCCATGTTACTCTAGGTCTGGGGCATGTCTCCATCTTCGGTGATGGTCACAGTAGGAGAAGCCACCTCCTCACCCTTAGCTTCTCCAGGGTTCACAGCTTCCCCTCTCCAAGGAGGGGGGGGAGTGCAGCTGGGCCTGCAGGCTCTCCTCCTATGGTCTTGTCACTTCCAGGCACTTAAAAGTGTCCTGTCACTTTGGGTGCACCGCCTAGTCCCCCCAGTTGTTCGGGCCCTGCACTTGCTTCAGCTGCTCTAGCAGCGGGGTCTGCCTCTGCAGGGTCTATTGCAGGGTCTCCTCAGAGTTCAGCCATTCACTGGAGGCAATGTGCTGCTCACAGGTGGCTCTGAGCTCCTGCAGCTGGACCAGGAACTGCTCCTGCCGCTCCTGCCGCTCCCAAGAAGCTTGGATCTCTCTCTCAGCCACCTCTTTACATTCCTCTATCTTCTCTGAGTGGACTAGCTCTTCCCACAGATGTTTCTTCACCTGCTGCTCTGAGTTCAGGATGCTGGTGAGCTCCTCCTTCTCACCACTTAACCTGTGGAGAGCATCCCACAGCAGACCCAACTGTTCCTCTGGCTATGGGTTGCACACACATGCGCATCATGGGGTCTTGAGGATCTCCTGCCAATCCTTGGCCTTCTCCTCCAGTCTCTGTAGTTGCTCTGGCTGCTCCGCATTCTGGAGACAGAGCCTCTTGTTTTCCTTGACCTGGATGTGAAGTTGTTCCTCCAGGTTTTTCAGCTCCATCTGCCTGTGGTATGCCTGGGCCTGCAACTGCCTCTCAACCTGAGATGGATCTGCCAGCTTCCTTCTCAGTTCCCCCAGCTCATTCTCTAGGCCCAACACCTGCTTCAGACTTCGCTCCTTCTCCTCTGTCAGTTTGTTCGCCTGATCGGTGAGACACTGAAACTCCTCCTTCCATGCAGAATTCTCAATGCTCAGGTCATCCGTGAAGGTGTCTCTCTCCAGATTTGCTGAGGTCACCATCCAGCTCAAGTTGTCCAATTGTCTCTTCAGTACCCACGCCCTGCCAGCACTTGGAAATTGCAGATGCTGTCCTTCCTGTTACTCTTCTGTGTCCAGAGCACATCCAGCTTCTCCTGAAACTCTGTGTTCACTTGCTCCAGGTCATCGAAATTTCTGGTCTTTTCCTCAAGCTGAAGTGTCACATCTTTCAGCTCTTTGAAAAACATTTCTTTTTTTTTTATTGTGAAAATACTGTACAGAGGGGTTACAATTACATGGGCAAGATAGTGAGTACATTTTTTATCAAGCATTGTAGCCTCCTCCTTTGTTTACCCTTCCCATCCCTTCCCATTCTCCCTCCCCTTCCCCATCCAATCCTCCGCCCCCCAAGTTGTAAAGTTCGTTTTCGACATGACAACTTGTAATACTCATTGTTGCAACAGGTCCACCTGTATCCCTAAACGACTTGTTTTTCCCCTCCCCCCCACAAATTATACCGATAGCAAAAACAGTGAAAGCAGGGGTTATACTGTGGGGGAGGGACATACAAAGCAACAAAGAAATAATCTTATAATTGCGTAAGAAACTAATGCATGACATAAACCTACCCAGAACCTATTATCTCTAATGATTAAGAGTTACTATGTGATGAGCAGGTGTGTAGATAGGAATTCAACATGAAATCCCCTGCTTTCACTGTATTTGTTGTAAGTATAATTTGTGGAGGGGAAAGGAACAAATATTTTAAATAGGAATACTGGTGGACCCACTGCCACAATGAGTTGTACAAGTCGTTATGTTGAAAACGAACTTTACAACTTTGGTGGAATGTGAGGAGGATTGGGAGGGGGCGGGGGGAGAATGGGAAGGGAGTTTGTCAACGTCTAGTGTGTTAGGGTCCTGGGTAAGGGTCAGGAAATCACCAGGACACAGCTGATGCAGAATGCAAACAGCAATTGCCACTGCATGCTGTGCTTTATTGTTAGTGGGTATTTAAAGACAAGCTAGCATGATCTTTGCCAAGATTTAGTCAGGAGACATTCGCACAAAAAATTTCAACAGATACATTGTAACTTAACCTATGAGACAATGTCTTGGTATATTATTATCTAAACTATTAAAGAGCAAGCTCAAACCACTTCTCCAATCTCAGGAAAATGCTTGACTAGCTGTTCATCTATGCTCAAACAAGCAGAACTACTTCCTCAGCTCCCAGGAGTCTGTGACATGTGTTTTGAGATAGGGAGAGAGAACATTTTTCTTTCTCTAGCTAGGCATGCCAAGAGTTTTCCATATAGTCAAACATAGTCCTCAGATAATCCTGAGGCTGGAGCCTGCATCATTTTGCCCCTTCAACACAGACGTTGAGCCTTCACAGGAGGGGAAGGGGAAACAAAGGAGGGGGCTACCATGCTTGATAAGAAATGTACACATTGGGGCTGGGAAGGTGGCTCAGTGGTAGAGCTCTTGCCTTGCATGCATGAGGCCCTGGGTTCAATTCCTCAGCACCACATAAGGAAAAAGAAAAAAAGCTGGAAGTGGCGCTTTGGCTCAAGTGGTAGATTGCGAGCCTTGAGCTGAAGAGCTGAGGGACAGTGCCCTGGCCCAGAGTTCAGGCCCCATGATCAGACCCAAAAAAATAAAAAAAGAAAAGAAAAGAAATGTACTCATTATCTTGCCCATGTAATTGTAACACCTCTTTATAGTATTTTCACAATAAAAAAATTAAACAGCAAAAAATAATAATATAGGATATTGACTCATTTTTCATTAATACTTTTTTGTGTTGAAACATGATACATAATTAAATGGAAGCATTGTCATGGTCTTCACATCTTTAGAGTATCTCCCAAGTATGAGCTTTGTCTTCTGTATCTTTGGACACCTTCCTATAGAGATTTCTTTAAATGATTTATACTCAGAATCCTTTTCTTGAGGTTAGGCAAGTTGAGGGATAAAATTGTATGGATGAGGCTGGAAATGTGGCTTAGTGGTAGAGAACTTGCTCAGCATGTATACATGCCAGGGTTTGAATCCTCAGTGACACATACAAAGAAAAAGCCAGAAGCTGTGGAGTGGCTCAAGTGGTAGAGTGCTAGCCTTGAATAAAAGAAACTCAGAGACAGTACCAAACCCTAAGATAAAGTCCCAGAACTGTCAAAAACTATTGGCCAGATTCCAGTGGCTCACAACTGGAACACTAGCTTCTCAGCAGGGTGAGATCTGAAGAACACAGTTCAAAGACAACCTAGGCAAGGAAAGCCTGTTAGACTCTTACCTTCAATGAACCACCAAAAGACCCCATGTGGTGCTGTGGCTCAAGTGGTAGAGTGTTCGCCTTGAGCTGTAGGGCTCAGGAACCGTGCCGAGGCTTGAGTTCAAGACACACAGCTGGAAAAAATGAGGGTTAATCAAAATACTTTTCCTATTTGATATTTAGGAGAACATTCTGTGGAAAATGAATCTTGATGTACACCAGAATTGGAGTCAGAGCTCAAGGTTCAAGTGTAGCACATCCATATGACCAGACTTTCAGGCTGTAGCATTATATCCTTGTGTCCTACGGGGTTCTGAAAGGTCCAATATTGAAAGGCTTAATATGCTTCACAAGCCCTTTGTGATAAGCATTTGACTTGATTTGTTAATGTCATTACAGTTCTGAACCTAGCAGAGAACCACTAGCTCACGCCTGTCACCCTAGCTCAGGAGGCTGATGTCTGAGATCACAGGGTGAAACCAAACAGGGAGGGAAAGTCTATGACACTCTGACTTCCACTGCTGAAAGGTCAGATATTCAAAAGCTTCCTGGGTTTTCCTTGGTGATAAGTTACTTGTACTCTAAATTTTCTTAGACTTCTTGAGCTATAGAAGCAGGAAAGAAACATTGTTTACCCATCCTGGGTTCAAATGATATTCTCAGGATCCAAGCCTTAGCCCTGTTAGCAGGAAGAACTCCAGTGTAACACTATATTTGAAGGACAGTAAACAGTTTCAAAAGCCAGGCTGGGTGAAGAGACCCAGGCCTGCAGGATTAGGAGGCAGAATGTACACACTAAACAGGGAAAAAATCACTGCAAAACCACTTCAATCATTCCAAGCACGCCAGCAATGAGGGGAAACCTGAAACATTTGTAAGAGTTACACCAGGGTCACGCTTTACTCAGTCTCTTCAAACAGTTACTAACTAACCTTCCTCCCTCGGGTGAAGGGAGCCTCAGGCTCTCTTTAGGCTAACAATTTATTGGGGTATAGGGGAGGAACAGAATACAAAAACCCTGCTCTCTGGTCTTAGGGAGTGGGTTTTTGACTCTGTCAGATTTGAAGGCCCTTCTTCTACCTCTGCCAGCCCATTCTCCTTCCTTCATTCTCCACATAATTAATGCAAATCTCCAGTCCAAAGAGAGTCAGGGCCCTTTCTCTACTGACTCCAAGCACCTGAGTTAGAACCTGGCTCTGCCCTCTTGGCTTTGGTTCCTTCGGCTGCCTGAGAAGTGGGACAGAGTCAGTCTTCCTGCTCTATGTTTGTGTGAAGGCGATACTAGTGTCCTGGCACACTGCAGAAGGCCTCATGACTGAGAATTGTTCCCTTCTATCCTCCTCAAGACCATATTCATGTATCATCTATCTATATCTATCTATCGATCTATCTATCGATCTATCTATTGATCTATCTATCTATCTATCTATCTATCTATCTATCTATCTATCTATCTATCTATCTATCTATCTATCTATCTATCTATCTATCTATCTATCTATCTATCTATCCATCCATCCATCCATCCATCCATCCATCCATCCACCTACCTACCTACCTACCTACCTACCTACCTACCTACCTACCTACCTACCTACCTAACTAGCTATCTCTTTGCCACTTCTTGTGTTGAACTCAAGGCCTGGGTACTGTCTCTAGCAGTCTGCTACTTGAGTCACAGCGTGAATTCTTGTGTTTTTTGTGTGTGTGCTACTGAGGAATCAAACCCCAGGCTTCTTGCATGCTAGGAAAGCACTCTCTAATCCACATTCCCAGCCCCCTCATCTTTTTCTTAGTGGTAGATTTTACATAAATATGCTACCATCTTATATCTCCAAGTTTAATTTCCTGAATACCGGTTATTTATACGAAACCTAACCTTCTCTTCCCCTACCTGATTTGTGACTGTACCGGCCTTGGCATCATAATAAAATATAAATAAAGACTGCTTAGAGTTAAAGTGCATCATATAAGGACACAAGCCTGGAACCCTAGAAAAGAAAAGCATTGTGCCTGAAATAAAGAGAATGGTGTGATACGTGCAACAAGCATATCTGAAAAATAAATCAGTAACTAAAAGCACAAGCATTGCATATGGTCTGTTTGCACTCAGGGAGGTAATATACACACATAAGTAGGTAGAGCACTGATACATAACATGGCCTTCTCTTTTTGAATTTTTATGCCCATCCCAGGGCCTAAAGTCAGGGCCTCATGTATTCCTCAGATGTTTTGCTCAAGGCTGAGGCTCTACCACTGCCACAGCTCCAATTCCAGCCATCTAGTCATTAAATGGATATAAGGGCCACCCAGGCTTGCCTGGTCAGGCTTGTATTTCCTGCTAGTTCTCTCAAAGCTGGAGCTCTACTGTCTGGGCTACTGCTCCACTTTTGGTTTTCTGGTGGTTTATTGGAGATAAGAATCTCACAGACTTTTTTGCTTGGGTTGGCTTTGGATGGCGATCTCCTGAGGAGGCTTCAAGTGGCTTTCCTCAGGGATTTGCCAAGGAGCCGCTCCACACAAAACCTTAGACTAAATCTCGGGAGGTACTACAGAAAAACAGAAACATGAAGTTGTTTCTAGTGTGTTCTAGATACTTCAGGTTGGAGACACATAACACTCATAACTATTATATCATTTTATAGGCAAAAGAACCAATGAAGACAGTGTGAGGATCACTCCAGCTTTTGGTCCTCTCATCCAGAGACAATAAATTTACTGCAGTTCAAAGCTAAGTGACAGAGCTGGCATGAACTATGGACCTTAGCTCCCAAATCCTATGACACTTATTTCTCACTTTTGGCTTCTAACTACCAGAAGGGAAGATGATAGCAAATCCATCTCAGAGAAAGTAGCTATAAAGAACATTGGGTAGTTTATATATACTCAAACCGTTGGAATGACCCTGTGAAGAAGTCAGATTGTCTAGATTAAAAAATGAAGAAGAAAAGAAAGGTAGGTGCCAGTGTCTGCTGACTATAATTCAAGCTCCTCAGACGTATGAGATGTAGAGATTATCAGTTTGAATCCAGCCCAGGCGAGAAAGTCCTTGACATGCTTATTTCTAAGAAATCACAGAAAAACCCAGAAGTGGGACTGTGATTCAAGGGTAAGGAGCTACCCTGGAGCAAAAGGAGCTCAGGGACAACCCCTAAGCTCATAGTTCAACACCAGTACCTGCCCCACCTAAAGAGCCTGTACCTCCATGTCTTTGTGTATGTATGTATGCGTTCCTATAGGTGAATCTCCAGAGTCTTTTTTGTGAATGTCACCAAGCTAGGAAATTTCTTCTCAATACAATGATTTCATAGCACAGAGATAGCCTTCATGACCATGTTTGTTCTGGTGCTCCCCTCACTGGGCCCAGTGTAGCTTGAGGGTTTCTCTGCACCCCAGGCCTGCTGGAAGAAGTCTCTCAAATTGTCTGAAGACTAAAGGCTTCACTCCTGTACAGCTATGTAACAAACAACTCCATCTGGGCCAATTAGTGAGAATGAGTGCGGGCGGACTCTGAAGGTAAGGAGAAAAAGGCCTCTTTGTACCCCCAAGCTCTCTCCCCAGTGTTTTGTTTTGACAGGAAGCCTTCATTTGTGCCACCTCCCATGGCAGGCCAAGTTCCCTGCACTTATTCTGCCTTTGTGAGGCTATGTTCTGGTGTTCATATACAGTGCTAAATGTAATTCAGGAGTCCTTCAGGAACACAACTAGGGCACAGAACCTAAGGAAATGTTTCATTGCAGATGATGATGGGTCTATGATGCCTCTCCTAGTTTTCCAGAAGCTTGGGAAATCCAAGCACCTGTCAGATATCACAATACTTCCTGTCATATGGGGCTGGTGAAGCTCATCAGGTTTTGAAACCATTGAAATCTCCTAGTTTTGCTGTGGATGGCTAGGTTTGATTGTGAACACAGGGCCTGGGGGCGGACCATGAGATCAGAGCAGAAGACTAGTGCTTTACCATTTTGTGTCACAGCTTCACTTCCGCTTTCTCTCTCTCTCTCTCTCTCTCTCTGTGTGTGTGTGTGTGTGTGTGTGTGTGTGTGTGAATAAATTAGTCCTGGAGCTTGAACTCAGGACTTGAGCACTGTACCAAGTTTCTCTTGTATAAGAATAGCCCTTTCCACTTTAGCTACAGAGTCACTTCAGGCTTTTTCTGGTAATGTGGTACTGGGAAATCAAGCCCATAGTTTCATATATGCAAAGCACTCTACCCCTAAGGCACAATCCCAGCCCCCTACTTCAGGTTTGTTAATTTGTGTTTGTTGTTGTTGTTGTCGTCGGTTGTAGGAGTTGAAGTCTGGGCCTGGGTGCTGTCCCTGAGTTCTTCAACTAAAGTCTTTTGCCTTATCGTTTGAGCCAGAGGCTAGTTTAGGATTTCTGGTGGTTCATTGGAGCTAAATGTCTCAAGGACTTTCCTGCCCAAGCTAGCTTTGAACTATGATCTTCAGATCTCATCCTCCTGAGTAGCTAGGATGACAGGCATGAGCCACAAGAACCCAGCTTCCACTTTAGTTTTCTTAGTGGTGAATTGGAGATATAATCTCATGGGACCTTTTGTGTCTGGGATAGTTTGGAACCCTGATCTTCAGATCTAAGCTTCCTGAGAAGGCAGGATGACAGACTTCAGCTATTCTCCCATAGGCCGTGGCACTCTGCTGCAAGGGGGTCCTTGGCTCCACGTGCTGGAGTTCTATCCATGAGCCCAAGAGGTAAGGGTCAGTGCTGAGGCTGCAATTTCAAGGTTCATGTCTGAGAAAAACAAAACAAAACAATTGTCTGCAGGAGACAACTCCCCCACTCTTTAGTAATACATAATTTTGTCCCTGCTGTGGGGACATATCTGAGCCTCAATATTCTTGTCTGCATAGTCACCTCAATTGTGGAGCTCTTACAAGGACCAGATGAAAGAATGCACCCTGTGAAGGACACAGCACATGGCACTCCTTGAAGGACACAGCACACAGCATTATGTGATAGACTCAGCACACAGCACCCTATGAAGGACTCAGCACATAGCTCTATTCCACAAGCTGTTATTAGAATTAGGGTGCTTTCATCAGTATCACCATTCTTTGAGGAACATTTCATAAACCACACAAGTTCACATCTCATGGTTTAGTGGGGTGGTTTTTCTGGGGGGATTACCCATGGGGCTTGTATTCAATGCATGGGGATACTGTTCTAATACCATTTGTTCAAAGCTAGACATCTACCACTTCGAGCCACATTTCTAGGAGTCTCACAGATTTCCTGTCAGGGCTGGGTTCTAAAGCCCCCTACTAGCCAGGATGACGGGGGTAAACCAGCAGCGTCTGGTTTCTTGGAGCTGGGTTGCAGCGGATTATATCTGGCTAAGTCAGATTAGGTGGCAGCTATCAGCACTAGACTCCTAGCTTGCTCTGTGGTGAGGTATTTGAAGTCCTGGCCTTTTATAGTTGCAAATAGAACATTCTACCTTTTTTTTGGCAGCAGCACTGGGCCTTGAGTAAGGGCTTAGATACTGTCCCTAAGCATTTGTGCTCCAGGCTAGCACACAATTGATTGAATGACAGTAGAACTTCTGGATTTTCTGTTTATGTGGCACTGAGGAATTGAACCCAGGGCTTCCTGCTTACTAGGAAAGCACTCAACCACCAAGCACCAGGAGTGAAAGAGGTATAAATAGAGATTGTTATATATAAATATTATGTACACAAAAAGAGAGATATCCCTATATTATTAACTTATAGATATTACTGCCAATTATTAGATATTAAATTATGTCTCCACTTAATGATGTGTCCCAGTTGAACAATTATAAAGCATTAATTAAAATTACTCAATATCCTGTTATTGTTTATCATATGTGTACATATACACATACATATATTTACATATTTTATAGAATGAGACAGATGTCTATATATAACTAAATTATGCATCATGTGTCACTACCAAATATTAGGTATTTAATTATGACTCCATGCAATTTTTATTCTGTTAATGCATAATAAAATATTAATAAAACTTAATACCCATCCTATAATTATAAGATCTAATTTTATTTACAATGATACACTAATTCAACCCTTCATCATTTATTGTAGTGACAATATTCCACCTATGACCTTTATTACATTTATGACATCCTATTATATAGCATATATATTTGCACCCGAATTATACATCCTACCTGACACAGAGCACTTTCAAAGAGAAAGATAACGTGACATGCTTGGCTTCTCACTCCAAGATTACATTTTTGTCAGTGCTGGGATCTAAACTCAGGGCATAGAAGTTCATGAATGGGTGATTTTCAGTGCAGCAGCCTCTAGCCAATTCAGCTCCTAGGCAGTTCCGAGGCCATGAGATTGAGCCCCATATGTTGACTCCATATTGTGCTTAGTGTAGTTATTCATTTTCTTTGTTTTATTCATGTATTTACCATTTATTTTATTGACTGTTATTACACATAGAATATTTATTACATTTATTACAGAGGATATAGATTTGCCTATGTATGAAACTTCACACCTGACACCCAGGATTTTCACAAAAAAGGAAAATATGTCACCATGGGCTTCTTACTGCATGATTCATTTTTTGTGAGTGCTGGCATCTGAACTCAATGCCTACAAGGCTCAATGCATGAATGGGTGATTGTCAACACGCCAGCCTGGTGCATATTGAGCTGAAAAGTAGTTCCCAGCACCTGGGAACGAGCCCCGTGGTTGATAAAATAAGAACAGATTGACATGCAGATGGTATTACACAAATAAATATAGTTCTTTATGGAGTGCCAGAGATGTCAGTTACATATGCTACATTCCTACCAAATCTTAGGTATTTATTTTGCCTCCATGTAATTAATACTGTCTTCATCCTTAATGAATTATTAATTAAATCAATCACTGTCCTGGAATTATTGTGTCCATGTAATTAATAGTAATTTTTTATTGTGTCAAAAATATGCAGTACAATCCATCGGCCTCCTAAAATCACTCTAATTTTATAATAGCATCATTCAGGAACAACTAATTGAACCTTGACATTCATAACCTTCCAATGGTATTCCTATGAACAGGAATGAGACACTTAGGATCTCCCTCCATTGGTAGGGGTCAGGACCAGGCTTCAAACTCAGGGCCTATGTCGCCATGTTGGCCTATGACTTCCCTGGAAAACCGCCAGCCTTCATCAATGCCAGGTTACCAACAATTTTCAGCCATGTCATTTAAACCCAGGAAGGTCAACTTGCAAAGAAAAAAAATGAAAAACCTGCAGCTATCTGCAAGTGGCCGTTTTTGGTTTTTTTCCTGTGTCTTTTTTTTTATTGTGAACATACTGTACAGAGGGGTTACAATTACATGGGCAAGCTAATGAGTACATTTCGTATCAAGCACTGTAGCCTCCTCCTTTGTTTACCCTTGTCATCCCTTCCCAGCCTCCCCCAGCCCCTCCACCAAATCCTCCCCCCCCACACCAAAGTTGTAAAGTTCGTTTTCGACATGACAACTTGTACTTCGCATTGTTGCAATGGGTCCACCTGTATCCTTATACGACTTGTTTTCCCCCTTCTCCTCCACAAATTATACCGACATCAAATATAATGAAAGCAAGTGTTATAATGTGGGGGAGAGACATACAAAGCAACACAGAAATAATCTTATAATTGTATTAGAAACAATTGCATGACAGAAAAATAAACATTTAAATACATACCTAAGGGTTCATTTTCCTAACATCACATTATCTGAACTTTCCTGCTTGACTCATACATATACTAGATACTGCAAATAAGGGAAACCATGAGACCTATGTCTCTTTGGGCTTGGCTTACTTCACTTAATATAATTTTTTCCAAGCCTTGCCATTTCCTAACAAATGGGGCAATGTCATTCTTTCTGATGGAGGCATAGAATTCCATTGGGTAAATATACCACATATTCTTGATCCATTCATCTACTGAGGGGCATCTGGATTGGTTTCAGATCTTAGCTATGGTAAATAATGCTGCAATAAACATAGTTGTGCTGGTAGCTTTCATGTGGTCTTGTTTGTAAACATTTGAGTAAATGCCCAAAAGTGGGATTGCTGGGTCAGAGGGGAGCTCTATGTGAAGTCTTTTGAGGAACATCCATACTGTTTTCCAAAGTGGTTGAACAAGTTTACACTCCCACCAGTGAAGTAAGGTTCCCTTCTGTCCACATCCCCTCCAGGATCTGTTGTTGTTAGAGTTCTTGATTTTTGCCATTCTAACTGGAGTAAGGTGGTCTCTCAATGTTGTTATGATTTGCATTTCTTTTATGGCTAGGGAGGTTGAGCATTTCTTCATGTGTCTATTGGCCATCCTTCTTCTTCAGAGAAGTTTCTCTTTAAGTCTTTAGGCCACTTATTTATTGGGCAGTAGTTTCTTTGAGGATTTGTTTTTGGGGGATTTAATTTTTTGAGTTCCAAGTATATTTTAGATATGAGACCCTTGTCGGTTGTATGGCTACTGGAGATCTCCCAATCCGTAGGGTTTTTATTGATCTTGCTCGCTATGTCCTTTGTCATGCAGAAGCTCTGCAACTTCATGCAGTCCCATTTGTCCAACCTTTCTTTGATTTGTTGTGTTTCCGGGTCTCTACTAAGAAAATTTTGGCCTGTGCCAAGGAGACCTACGGTTTGTCCTATTCCATCCTGTAAAGTTTTCAGGGTGTCTGCTTTGACTTCGAGGTCTTTGATCCATTTGGAGTTGATTCTGGTGCAGGGTGGTATATAAGGATCTAGCTTTAGTTTTCTACATGTAGTTAACCAATTTTGCCAGCACCATTTACTGAAGAGGCTGTCTTTCTTCCAGTATATTTTTTTGGCTCCCTTATCGAAGATTAGATGGCTATAGGTCTGCAGGTTCATTTCTGGGTTTGTATTCTACTCCATTGGTTCTGAGGTCTGTTCTTATGCCAGTACCAAGTTTTTTTTGATTATTATGGCTCTATAGTAGAGTTTGAAATTTGGTACTGATATTTCTCCAACAGTGTTCTTTCCGATGAGGAGAGTTTTTGCTATTCGGGGTCTTTTATTGTTCCGTATGAATTTATGGATTGCCTCTTCTATTTTCTTGATGAATGATGTTAGAATTTTGATAGGTATCACATTAAATTTGTAGATAGCCTTGTGAAGTATTGCCATTTTCACGATGTTAATCTTTCCAATCCAGGAGCATGGGAGGTTTTGCCATTTTCTAAGTTCTCTTTTGATTTCCTTTTTCAAGATTTTAAAGTTTTCATCATAGAGTTCCTTCACGTCTTTGGTTAATTCCTAGGTATTTTATTTTTTGTGTGGCTATTACAAATGGAGTTGCTTTCCTAATTTCAGCCACACTTTTTTGATTGTTGGCATATAGAAAAGCCATTGATTTTGGGGGGTTAATTTTATAGCCTGCTACTTTGTCAAAGTTTTGAATCAGCTTGAGTAATTTGGAAGTGGAGTCTATGGGATTCTTTAAATACAAGATCATGTCATATAAAAAGAGGGAGTGTTTTATTTCTTCTTTCCCTATTTGGATCCCTTTTATGTCTGTATCTTGTCTTATTGCTGTAGCTAGGCATTCTAATACTAGGTTGAAGAAAAGTGGAGAGAGTGGACATCCTTGTCGTGTTTCTGAGTTAAGAGGAAATGGCTTTAGTTTTTCATCATTAAATATAATGCTGGCTGTAGGTTTGTCATATACAGCCTTTATTGTATTGAGGAATGTTCCATGGATTCCTAATTTTTCCAAAACCTTCATCATAAAAGGGTGTAGGATCTTGTTGAATGCTTTTTTTGCATCTATTGAGATAACCATGTGGTTCTTATCCTTGCTCCTGTTATTGTGATGAATAATATTAATTGCTTTGCGTATATTGAACCAGGTTTGCATTCCTGAAATGAATCCTGTTTAATCATGGTGTATGATTTTTTGGATGAAATGTTGAAGTCCATTGGCCAACATTTTGTTGAGAAGTTTAACATCAATGTTCATCAAAGAAATGGGTCTACAGTTCTCTTTCTTTGATGAGTCCCTGCCTGGTTTTGTGAAGAGGGTTATGATGGTTTCATAGAATGTGTTCGGTAATGAACTTTCTCTTTTAATTTCATTGAAGAGTTGGAGGAATATTGGTGTGAGCTCTGTTTTGAAGGCCTTGTAGAATTCCACTCTAAAACCATCTGGTCCTGGACTTTTCTTAGCTGGGATGTCTCTTACTGGTGTTTCTATTTCAATGGTTGATATGGGCCTGTTGAGATGGTTTAACTCATCTTGGTATAGTTTTGGCATTTCAATATTTGTTAGTGAAAGGTCCATTTCTGCCAAGTTCTCAAACTTATTAGCATAAAGTTTTGAGAATATTCCCTTATACTGTTCTGAATCTTGGTTGTTTCCGTAGTGATGTTTCGATTCTCATCTATGAGTTTATTTATTTGCGTGTGTTCTCTTCTTTTTCTGATAAGATTCTCTAAGTGTCTGTCAATTTTGTTAATTTTTTCGAAGAACCAACTCTTTGTTTTGTTGATTCTTTCTATATTTTTTGGCTTCTAATTCATTTAATTCTGATTTAATTTTAATAATTTCTTTCCATCTACTGGATTGGGGTTAATCTTGCTGCTCTTTTTCAAGGAGGTTTATATGCATTATTAACTTGTTGGCTTCAGATCTCTCCAATTTGTTATGTAGGAGCTCAGAACTATAAACTTGCCTCTGATTACTGCCTTTGCTGTGTCCCAGAGGAGCTGGTAATTTGTGTGCTCATTTTTGTTGAATAGCATGAACATTTGAATTTCCTTTCTAATCTCTTGCATGACTCACTCGTGATTCAGCAGTGTGTTGTTCAGCCTCCATGTGATACCAGCCTATCTTTGGTGGCTTTTGGTGTTGAGTTCTAATTTTATTCCCTTGTGGTGAGACAGAATGCAAGGTATAAATTCAATGTTTCTGAATTTGGACAAGTTTGCTTTGTGGCCTAAAATGTGGTCTATTTTAGAAAATGTTCCATGTGCTGCTGAGAAAAACGTGTACTCTGATGCTGTTGGGTGAAATATTCGATAGATGTCTGTTAAATCTAGTTGATCTATGCAGCTATTTATATTTGTGGTTTCTCTGTTGAGTTTTTGCCGAGTTGATCTATCTAGTGGGGATAGTGGTGTGTTAAAATCCCCAACAATTAATGTCTTTGGATCTATGAGGGATTTGAGGGAAAGTAGTGTTTCTTGGATAAATTTGTGTGCTCCATTGTTTGAGTCTAGTTTATCTGGTATTAGGATTCCAACTTCTGCCTGTTTATGGGGACCGTTTGTTTGGTAGATTTTGTTCCAGCCTTTAACATTGAAAACGTGTTCGTTTTTCCGGGCAAGATGTGACTCCTGAAGGCAGTACATAGAAGGATCTTGTTTTTTAATCCAACTAGAAAATCTATGTCGCTGAATTGGAGAGTTAAGTCTGTTAATATTGAGAGATAGGACTTAGAGGTATTTGGGTGTTCCTGCCATGTTATCAACCTTCTTGGGGGCTGCGAAATCTGAGTTCTTTCTATAGTTCCTAGATTCTCAGTTTGGGTGCAGTTTCTTGGCCTTTATTGTGGTCTTGTTGGTTTTCTATGCGTTGAACATCTTTAAGAATCTTTTGTAGGGCTGTTGTGGTGGAGATGTATTGTTTCAATTTTTCTTTGCTATGGAAGGTTTTTATTTGGCCTTCAGTTATGAAGGAGAGTTTAGCTGGGTACAGTGTTCTTGGTTGATATTTGTTTGTTTTTAGAGCATGCCAGACATCATTCCAGGCTCTTCTTGCTTTGATTGTCTATGCTGAGGAATCTGAGGTGATTCTAATTGTGATTAATCTTTTCTCCTTGACAGCTTTAAGGATCCTTTCCTTGGTTTGAGTTGATCCTGTGTGGATTATAATGTGATGTTGGGATGTCCTATTCTAGTCTGGTCTATTTGGAGTTCTAAATTCTTTTTGTATCTGAATAGGCCTATATTTTTTCATGTTTGGAAAGTTCTCTGCTAGGATCCTGTTAAACAAATTTCCTAGACCATTAACTTCTGTTTCTAGGTCTCCTCTACACCCATTATCCTTAGATTAGGCCTTCTGATAGTGTATGCCAAGTGCTGGATAAATCTATCATATTTTTGGTTTTGTCTTGGATTGTTGTATGTTCTTTCTCCATAATATCTAGGATGTCTTCTATCCCTGAGATTTGATCTTCTGCATGGTCTAACCTGGTGTCAAGACTTTCTACTTTGTTTTCCTTCTGATTGTTCAGCTTTGATTGCTTCAAATTCTTTGTTGAAGCTTTGTTTTAGATCTTGTATGAACTTCTGTACTTCCTTAATTTGGTGTTCAGTGTTTATTCTCAAATCACTTAGTTGATTGGTTATATTTTCCTTGGGCTCCCATTCCTTCTATTGGGTTCCATTCAGCATTTCCTTTGTGGTCTCCCTGACTTCCTTCAGCTCTTTGTTAATGGATCCAATGAATGCCTGTAGTGATCTTTGTGTATTCTCACCCTGCTCTCTCAATTCCTGTATTACCCTTTGCTTAGCTTGCCTCCGACCCGTTAATGCCATTCCTGTAGTTCTCTTTGAGTGTTCTCACCCTGTTCACGCCATTCCTGCCTTTCTCTTTGAGTATTCTCAAGCTGCTCACACAAATCCTGTATCATTTTTTGAGTAGCTTCCTCAAGTTCATGATATTCCTGTATAAACCTTTGGATTGCCTCCTCTCTCTCCCTATCATGCTCATACAGATTCTTTGTATGTTTTCAATCTCTTCATTTATCATGTTTACCAGCAGTGTTTATAGAGCTATTTGGCAAACCTCCTCTGGGTTATTCATTATCTGTTCTGGCCCATGATTATCATGAGTGGGAGTTGAGATACCCGGACTTGCCATTTTTCTTGTTTTTTCCCGCTTGTTCTGCCCATTTGTTATGAAAATAACACCAGTTTTGTGCTAGAACACTAACTAAAGGCAAGCATCAACCAACGTTTGTATTTTCCCAGCCAATAGTCTGCTGATACAATCTAGTTCAACCGATATATCTATTCAACCTCAAACAACTATATATTAATGAGCTACATACCGCAAAGAACAATTTGGAAAACCAGAAATTATTAGGTTTAGGGAGAGATGTGGGTAAAAAATAGGAATTGAGTGATGTAGGAAGGCACAGGGAGAGTTCACTCAACTAAGTCCTAATCTCAAAGCAGGAAATAGGTTGGATAGGATGAAAGTAGTGAGAGAGAAAAAAAGAAGAAAGAGAAAGGGGAAAAAAAGAGACCAGAAAAAATAGAAAAGTAAAAATTAATAATATTATTCAGAAACAAACACAAACTATTCAGAAAAGAAGGTGAATATAATGAGAGAAGTAGAATAAAAGTACTTAAAATATTATATAGGTATAAAGAGGTAGTACTGCTATTAAGGAATTTAAGTCTCAGTGGTTTTGAGTAAAGTAATAAATTTGTGGATTAAGTGTGTACACAATGGGGAATAGAGTCTAAAAGTCAACTAGGGGCTTATCTGAGGATGTGCAGAACAACAATAGTCACATAAAGAAGAACAAAAGAGAAGAAAAGGTAAATAGGATAAGAAAGAAAGAAAAAAGATCAGAAGTTCAGTAGAGCTAAACAAAAAACAAAAAGATTTTTTTTAAAAAAAGAAAGAAAAAAAAAGAAGGATAAACGGACACACACATGTATCCCTAAAATAAAAATTATAAGAGGAAAAAAAAGTTACTGGAAAACAATTTTTTTTTCAAAAAAGGTAAAAATTAAAAATTAAAAAATTTTGGAAAAGAAAAAAGAAATATTTTTATATAAAAGGTATAAAAAAAATTCTTTGATTTTTTTGGGGAGGGTTGGGAAAAATCCTGTATCTCCCTTCTGTCTGTAACCACCCTCACGTTGGAGTCTCTGGTCTGCTCGTGGTCCTGTGTCTTGGTTGGTTTGTAAGTCAGTTTGTTTGAACAGGCAGAAAAATGATCTGCTTTACCCAGGATTTGGCGATCCTCCTCCCAGGTTAGTACAATGAGAGGGAGATTTACTTTGAGTATCACATTAGAGGGAGATGGCTTTTTCCTCAAGTTTGGAGATGCTGTGATGAAGCTAGGTTCTAGGTAGAGTTGAGGCCTTTCAACGAACAGTAGCTTTTCCCGGGGGCTACTTTCTGAGAAACTCACAGAGCCCAGCCTGGGTTTATGTTTACTGAATTTCAACTGATTGTTGAGCCTGCTAAAGGGAGGGGCAGGTTCTGGTTATGATTACCCAGTCAAGAAAGCCACTCCTAGTGCTGGCGCCCAAGCTGGGTGACTTTTCCCTGGGTGGAGCTGAGTCTGGCAGGTCAGCTGAGGTTCTTGTGACCTGCTAAATGACTCTAGTTTTCTTCCAAGGCTTGAGTTGGCGAAAGCAGCTCTGCCGAGCTTTCTCGTTATCCAAGATGGAGATCTCCGTTACGGGTAGGCCGGGAGGGGTGGCCTTTCCTCCTCTGCTCCCTGAGAAGGGGTGAGGACGTCCGGCTGCTACTCATGCCGAGTATTGTTTCAGGGATCATCTCTGGTCTGTGAACTGCAGGATGAAGATGTCTGCTCCTTTTAGGTTCTTGCTGGTGTTGAGTAGAATCTGTTCACCCGCTTCTTCAGGCTCCTTCATCCCGGACTCTCTGTGATTCAGGTATGGCAGGTTCTGCCACTGCTGCCACCACCACTGCTGCCACAGCAGCAGCCAAGGCTGTTGGCAAGAGCTCAGATCTGTCTCCTTGCCTGGATTTTCCCTCTCTGTCCAAACTCTCTGTCCTGTGATGGCACACTTGATGTGATTCTCTGGCTTAGGACTGTTCACTGGAACTCTAAAACTGCTTTCTATGAGAGACCTTGTTTAGCCTCCAGCTTCTCCTCCACCATCTTGAACTCATCGCCCTCCTGTGTCGTTTTATTATTTTTTTTCCTGTCAGCATTTGGGGCCCAGGATCCAGGTTTGGCTGTGGGTCCAGTGGCTGCAACCTAGGCTAGATTGAAGCTGAGGCAGAGTTGCCACGACCAGTGTTCAAGCCCTGTCCTTGACAAATTAAAAATATATACATATATACATGCATACATAATACATACATTAAAAATATTTAAAGGGAGTCCGATTAGATGGCAGAGGAGAAGCTGGAGTCTAAGTAAGCTCTCGCATAGAAAGAAGTTTTAGATTGCCAGTGAACAGTCCTAAGCCAGAGAATTACACCAAGTGTGCCATCACAGGACAGAAAGTTAGGCCAGAGAAGGAACCCCAGGCAAGAAGACACTTCTGAGTTCTTGTCAGCAGCTGCCGCAGCAGTGGCACCTGTGACAGTGGCAGGTGAGCGCAGGAGCCTACCTGAGCAACAGAGAGTCAGGGACGAAGGCGCCAGATGCAGCAGGCGAGCGGATTCTACTCAACACCAGCAAGAACCGACAAGGCGCAGACTTCTTCATCCTGCAGTTCGCAGACCAGAGACGACCCAGGAACCAAGACTCGGCGTGAGTAGAAGCCCGAAGTCCTCACTCCTTCTCAGGGAGCAGAGGAGGGAAGGCCACCCCTCCCTCCCCCAGCACTGGAGATCTCCATCTTGGATACTGACAAAGCTCGACGGAGCTGCTAGCTCCAACTCAGGCCTTGGAATAAAACGAGTCATTTAGCAGGTCACAAGAACTTATCGGCAGCGTGACCTGCCAGACTCAGCTCCACCAAGGGAAAAGTCACCCAGCTCAGGCACCAGCCCTAGGAGTGGGTTTCTTCACTGGGTAATCAGAGCCAGAGGCTGCCCCTCCCTCTAGCAGCCTCGAAAATCAAGTGAAAATCAGTAAACAGAAACCCTGAGAATGGCTCCAGGCTGGGCTCTGTGAGGTTTTCACAAACTAGCCCCGGAAAAGCTACTGTCTGTTGAAAGGCCTCAACTCTACCCAGAACCAAGCCTCATCACTTCATCCCCCTCTTTTGTGATACTCAAAGCAGATCTGCCTCTCAATGAACTAGGCTGGGAGGAGGATCGCCAAACACTGGGTAAAGCAGAGCATTTTTCTGCCTGTTCAAACAAACTGACTTAAGATACCAACCAACCCACAGGACCACAAGCAGACCAGAGACTCCAACAAGAGGCTGGTTATGGACACAAGGGAGATACAGGATTTTTCCCACTCCTCCCAAAAAAATCAAAGAAGTTTATATTCTTTCTTCTTCTTCTTCGTCTTCTTTTTTTTTTTATTTTTGGTCCCTTATAAAAAAATAATTTTTTTTCTTTTCTAAAACTTTTTTTAATCTTTAATCTTTGCCTTTTTTGAAAAAAAAATTTTTTTCCTCTTATAATTTTTATTTTAGGGATACATGAATGTGCATTTTTCTTTCTTTTTTGGTCTTCTTCCTCTTTTTATTTCTTTTTTAATTATCTTTTGTTTAGCTTCTTCTCATCTTTTTTTCTTCCTTTCTTATACTTTTCATCTTCTCTCTTTCGTTCTTCTTTATGTGACTTAATTGTTGTACTGTACACCCTCAGATAAACCCGTAGTTGACTATTAGACCCTATCCTCCATTGTGTACACAGTTAATCCATAAATTTATTACTCAAGTCAAAACCTCTAAGACTTAAATTCCTAAATAGCAGTACTACCTCTTTATAGCGATATAATACTTTAAGCATTTTTATTTTTAAGTTTTTCACATCTCCTTTATATCCCTCCCCTTCTCTCAATAAATTCACGTTCTTATCTAAATAGATTGTTATCGGGTCTACATAATTTTATTAATTTTTACCTTTCTATTTTTTCTGGTCTCTTTTCTTTTCCCGTTTCCTTTATTCTTTTTTTCGCTCTCTCTACTTTCATCCTACCCAACCTATTTCCTGCTTTGAGATTAGGACTTAGTTAACTCTCCCTGAGCCTCCCCACATCAATCTATTCCTATTTTTTTACCCACATCTCTCCCTAACCCTAATAATTTCTGGTCTTCCAAATTCTTCTTTGCGGTTTGTAGCCCATTAACGTATAGTTGTTTGATGTTGAATAGATGTATCTGTTGAACTAGATTGTATCTGTAGACTATTGACTGTGCAAATTCAGACTTGGGTTGATGCTTGCCTTAAGATAGTGTTCTAGCACAAAAGTGGTGCTATTTTCATCTCAAATGGGCAGAGTAAGCCGGAAAAACACAAGAAAAATGGCAAATCCGGGTATCTCAACTCCCAATCTTGATAATCAGGGGACAGAACAGATAATGAATAATCCAGAGGAGAGTTCCCACATAGCTCTAGAAACACTGCTGGCAAACATGATAAATGAAAAGATTGAAAGCATACAAAGGACTCTGTATGAGAATGATAGGGAGAGAGAGGAGGCAATCCAAAAGTTTATACAGGAATATCATATGCGTGAGGAAGCTACTCAAAAACTGATACAGGATTTGCAGGAGCAGCTTGAGAATACTCAAAGAGAAAGGCAGGAATGGCAGGAACAGGCTGAGAACACTCAAAGAGAACTACAGCAATTCCATGAACGGGAGGAAGCTAATCAAAGAGTAATACAGGAATTGAGAGAGCAGGTAGAGAATACACAAAGATCACTAAAGGCATTCATGGAATCCATTAACAAAGAGCTGAAGGAAGTCAGGGAGACCACAAAGGGAATGCTGAATGGAACCCAACAGAAGGAATGGGAATCCAAGGAAACCATAACCAATCAACTAAGTGATCTGAACATAAAATTAAGGAAGTAAAGAAGTTCATACAAGATGTAAATCAAAGCTCCAACAAAGAATTTGAATCCATCAAAGCAGACCAATTAGAAGGAAAAGAGATAAAAACAAAGTAGAGAGTCTTGAGAGCAGATAAGACCATGCAGAGGATCAAATCTCAGGGATTGAAGATAGCCTAGATATTAAAGAGAAAGATCATACAACCATTCAAGACAAGTCCCAGAAATATGATAGATCTATCCAACACTTGGAAGACACCCTCAGAAGGCCTAATGTAAGGTTAATGTGTGTAGAGGAGCACCTAGAACAGAAGTTAATGGTCTAGGAAATTTGTTTAACAGGATCCTAGCAGAGAACTTCCCAAACATGCAAAAAGATAGGCCTATTCAGATACAAGAAGCTTTTAGAACTCCAAACAGACCAGACCAGAATAGGACATTCCACCGTCACATTATAATCCACACAGGATCAACTCAAACCAAGGAAAAGATCCTTAAAGCTGTCTAGGAGAAAAGATTAATCACCTATAGAGGGAAACCAATTAGAATCACCTCAGATTAATCAGCACAGACAATCAGAGCAAGAAGAGCCTGGAATGATGTATGCCATGCCCTAAAAACAAACAACTATCAACCAAGAATACTGTACCCAGCTAATCTCTCCTTCATAACTGAAGGCCAAATAAAAACCTTCCATAGCAAAGAAAAATTGAAACAATACATGTCCACCACAACAGCCCTACAAAAGATTCTTAAAGATGTCCGACACATAGAAAACAAACAAGACCACAATAAAGGCCAAGAAATTGCATCCAAACTGAGCATCCAAGAACCATAGGAAGAATCCAGTTTTTGCAGCCCTCAAGAAGGTGGATAACATGCCAGGAACTCCCAAATACCTCTCAGTCTTTTCTGTTAAAATTAACGAACTGAACTCTCCAATTAAGTGACATAGACTGTCTAGTCAGATTAAAAAACAAGTCCCTTCTATCTGCTGCCTTCAGGAGTCACATCTTGCCTGTAAAAACAAACACATTATCATTGTTAAAGGTTGGAACAAAATCTACCAAGCAAACGGCCCCAATAAACAGGCGGGAGTTGCAATCCTAATATCAGATAAAATAGACTTCAAATTAAAATTCGTGAGAAGAGATAAAGATGGTCCCTACATAATAATTAAGGAATCTTCCTTTCAGGAGGATATGCAATTCTAAATATCTACTCGCCAAAAAATGGTGCACCCAAATTTATCCAAGAAACACTACCTTCCCTCAAATCCCATATAAATGCAAAGACATTAATTGTTGGGGATTTTAACACACCACTCTCCCCACTAGATAGACCAACTCGGCAAAAACTCAACAGAGAAACTGCAGATCTAAACAGCTGCATAGATCAACTAGATTTAACAGATATCTACCGAACATTTCACCCAGCAGCATCAGAATACGCGTTTTTCTCAGCAGCACATGGAACATTTTCTGAAATAGACCACATTTTAGGCCACAAAGCAAACTTGCGTAAATTCATAAACATTGAAGTTATACCTTGCATTCTCTCTGACCACAAGACAATAAAATTAGAACTCAACACCAAAAGCCACCAAAATAGGCTGGTATCACATGGAGGCTGAACAACACACTGCTGAATAACGAGTGGGTCATGGAAGAGATTAGAAAGGAAATTCAAATGTTCATGCTATTCAACAAAAATGAACACACAAATTACCAGCTCCTCTGGAAAACAGCAAAAGCAGTACTCAGAGGCAAGTTTATAGCTCTGAGCTCCTACATCAACAAATTGGAGAGATCTGAAACAAACAATTTAATGACACATCTAAACCTCCTTGAAAAAGAGCAGCTAGATAAACCTCAATCCAGTAGACGGAAAGAAATAATTAAAATTAAATCAGAATTAAATGAATTAGAATCCAAAAAACTATAGAAAGAAACAACAAAATAAAGAGTTGGTTCTTCGAAAAAATAAACAAAATTGAGAGATCCTTAGCAAATCTTATCAGAAAAACAAGAGAACACACCCAAATAAATAAACTCATGGGTGAGAATGGAAACATCACCACGGAAACAACCAAGACTCAGAACATTATAAGGGAATACTTCCCAAAAGCTTATGCTAATAAGTTTGAGAACTTAACAGAAATGGAACTTTTCCTAGCAAATATTAACATGCCAAAACTAAACCAAGATGAGTTAAACCAGCTAAAAAGGCCCATATCAAGCATTGAAATAGAAACAGCAATAAGAGACCTTCCTCCTAAGAAAAGACCAGGAGCAGATGGTTTTACAGCGAAATTTTATAAGGACTTCAAAGCAGATATCACACCAACACTGCTCCAACTCTTCAATGAAATTGAAAGAGAAAGTTCACTACCGAACACATTCTATGAAGCCATCATAACCCTCATCCCAAAACCAGGCAGGGATTCATCAAAGAAGAACTATAGACCCATTTGTTTGATGAACATGGATGCAAAACTTCTCAACAAAATTTTGGCCAACCGACTTCAACAATTTATCCAAATATCATACACCATGATCAAACAGGATTCATTTCAGGGATGCGAAGCTGGTTCAATATATGCAAAGCAATTAATATTATTCATCACATCAACAGTAGCAAGAATAAGAGCCACATGGTTATCTCAATAGAAGCAGAAAAAGCATTGGACAAGATCCAACACCCCTTTATGATGAAGGTTTTGGAAAAATTAGGAATCCATGGAACATTCCTCAATACAATAAAGGCTGTATATGACAAACCTACAGCCAGCATTATACTTAATGGTGAAAACCTAAAGCCATTTCCTCTTATCTCAGGAACAAGACAAGGATGTCCACTCTCTCCACTTCTCTTCAACCTAGTATTAGAATGCCTAGCTACAGCAATAAGACAAGCTGAAGACATAAAGGGGATCAAAATAGGGAAAGAAGAAATAAACTCTGCCTCTTTGCAGACGACATGATCTTATATTTAAAGAATCCCATAGACTCCACTCCCAAATTACTCAAGCTGATTCAAAACTTTGGCAAAGTAGCAGGGAATAAAATTAACCCCCCGAAATCATTCGCTTTTCTGTATGCCAACAATGAGAAAAGTAGGGCTGAAATTAGGAAAGCAACCCCATTTGTAGTAGCACCACAAAAAATAAAATACCTAGGAATTAACTTAACCAAAGAAGTGAAGGACCTCTATGATGAAAACTTTAAAATCTTGAAAAAGGAAATCAACACAGAACTTAAAAAGTGTCAAAACTTCCCATGTTCCTGGATTGGAAAGATTAACATCGTGAAAATTGCAATTCTTCCTAAGGCTATCTACAAATTCAACGCTATACTTATCAAAATTCCAACCTCATTCTTCAAGGAAATAGAAGAGGCAATTCAAAAATTCATATGGAAAAATAAAAGACCCCGAATAGCAAAAACGCTCCTCAACGGAAAGAACATTGCTGGAGGAATATCAATACCAAATTCCAACTCTACTATAAAGCCATAGTAATCAAAACAGCTTGGTATTGGCATAAGAACAGACCTCAGAACCAGTGGAATAGAATTGAAAACCCAGAAATGAACCTACAGACCTATAGCTATCTAATCTTCGATAAGGGAGCTAAAACAATAGAATGGAAGAAAGACAGCCTCTTCAGTTAATGGTTCTGGCAAAATTGGTTAACTACTTGTAGAAAATTAAAGCTAGATCCTTATAAATCAACCTGCACCAGAATCAACTTCAAATGGATCAGAGACCTCGAATTCAAAGCAGACACTCGGGAAACATTACAGGATGGAGTAGGAGAAACCCTAGGTCTCCTTGGCTCAGGCCGAAATTTTCTGAATAGAGACCCGGAAACACAACAAATCAAAGAAAGGTTGGACAAATGGGATTGTATAAAGTTGCAGAGCTTCTGCAGTGCAAATGACATAGCTAGCAAGATCAATAGAAAGCCCACGGATTGGGAGAAGATTTTTACTAGCAATACAACGGACAAGGGTCTCATATCTAAAATATACTTGGAACTCAAAAAATTAAATCTCCCAACAACAAATCCTCAAAGAAACAACTGCCCAAAAAATAAGTGGGCGAAAGACTTAAAGAGAAACTTCTCTGAAGAAGAAAGAAGGATAGCCAATATACACATGAAGAAATGCTCAACATCCCTAGCCGTAATGAAATGCAATCAAAACAACATTGAGATACCACCTCACACCAGTTAGAATGGCAAAAATCAAGAACTCTAACCACAACAGATGCTGGAGGGGATGTGGACAGAAGGGAACCTTACTTCATTGTTGGTGGGAATGTAAACTTGTTCAACCACTTTGGAAAGCAGTATGGAGGTTCCTCAAAAAACTTCACATAGAACTCCCCTATGACCCAGCAATCCCACTTTTGGGCATTTACCCAAATGTTTACAAACAAGACCACACTAAAGCTACCAGCACAAGTATGTTTATTGCAGCATTATTTTCCAAAGCTAACATATGGAAACAACCCAGATGCCCCTCAGTAGATGAATGGATCAAGAAAATGTGGTATATGTACACAATGGAATTCTATGCCTCCATCAGAAAGAATGACATTGCCCCATTTGTTAGCAAATGGAAAGGCTTGGAAAAAATTATATTAAATGAAGTAAGCCAGGCCCAAGAAACATAGGCCCCATGGTTTCCCTTATTTGCAATATCTAGTATATGTATGAGTCAAGTAGAAAAGGTCAGATAATGTGATGTTAGGAAAATGAACCCTTAGATATGTATTTTAATGTTTTTTTCTTTCATGCATGTGTTTCTAAGGCTTTTATAAGATTATTTCTTTGTTGCTTTGTATGTCCCTCCCCCACAGTATAACCCCTAATTTCACTGTACTTGATGTCAGTATAACTTGTGGAGGAGATGTGGAAAAACAAGTCGTTTAAGGATACAGGTGGACCTGTTGCAACAATGAGAAGCACAAGTTGTCATGTCCAAAACGAGCTTTACAACGTCGTTGCGGGTGGGGGGGAAGAGAAGGATTGGGATTGGGCGGGGAGAGGAGAGGTTGGGAAGGGATATGAAGGGTAAACAAAGGAGGAGGCTGCAATGCTTGGTAAGAAATGTACGCATTATCCTGTCCATGTAATTGTAACCTCTCTGTACAGTATGTTCACAAATAAAATTAAATTAAAGTAAAAAAAAATATTTAAAAATTTTTGTGGCTCCTTGGCTTGGAATTCATGCCATTTTTTTTTCTGCTAGACATGGGATTTGAACTCAGCACCTGGGTAAATCTGTAGCATAGTGGGGGATGGTATGCTCAGCATGCTGGAAGAGAAGAAAGTCAGGCTTTTTCCCAGGGGTTGGATTCAAGTCCTAGTATACCAATACATGGTTTATATCTACATATACATGTTTACTGCATATTGCAGTTAGTGCTGTTATTAATTTTATTTTGTGTTTTATTTATTTATTTCAAGAAATCAGAGAACTGCAAAATAACTTGCTCAAGGTTATTTAGAAGATTAAGTGTCAGTGCAAGGGTTTAAACCTGAGTCAGGGTGACTACAAAGCCACCTTCCTCCTGCTTTGCTGCTTTATATCAGAGTTGAGACCAAATTCTGTACCACACATTGGCATCTGGAACTTGGTAGAGCCTTGACATCTGGTCATGGGTCCTTTGAAGGTGCTGATTTAATCACTGGAGTTGGGGAAGTTAAAAATCCACAGAAACTCACACGAGGCAGGAATGTATGGTTCACACCTGTAATCCTAGCTACTCTTGAAGCTGAGATCTGAGGCTTGTGGTTCAAATTCAGCTCAGTTAGGAAAGTCCATGAGACTCTTATTTTCAATTAACCAGCAGAAAACTAGAAGTAGAGCTGTGGCTCAAATGGTTGAGCACTAGCCTTGAGCTTTAGAGCTGAGGGACAGCTCCCAGGCCCAGAGTCCAGGGCCCATGACTACCAACAACAACAAAAAACTCAACCTTGATATATCAGTGGTAATAAAAGAAGTATATAATATTAGAATCTTTAAGAAATAATAATATAATTTATGTATCATAATAATGTATAATATAAAATGTAATATTAGAGTTTCTAAGAATTACATGAATTTTAAGAAATACATTTGAATACCTACATACAACTAGAATATTGCCAATTCAAAACAGGCTTTTAATCAATTTACCATTATAGGATTAGCAATCACCAGAAAAGCCAGAAGTGGAGCTGTGGCTCAAGTGATAGAGCACCAGGCATGGGGGAAAAATATCTTAGGGACAGTGCACAGGCCCTAATACTAGCACACTCAAAAATAGCAGCAACAACAAAAACCAAAGAAAAAGCATAATGTGAATAATGTTATACATATACACTATATTAAAAGGGTATATACACTATTATTAAAACAGTTAAAAGGTTATATATATACTATTATTAAAATAAGTTTATGTATACTATATTATTTTAAAAAGTAGCCAAGTTTGGTAATGCACATCTATAATCCCTGCACTCTGGACGCAGGAGGATTAAGAGATCAAGGCAGTCTGGGCTACATTGCAAGACCCTGTCACGAAAAGAAAACCCAAAACAAGAAGCACTAAACTAAACCAAAAACAAACAAGATATTATTCTTCCTGTATTATTATTATTATTGTTATTATTATGATTATTCCTGAATGCCATTACATATAGAAGTCTGTTTTCTTTTTTTTTTTTTGACAGTCCTAGGGCTTTAACTCAGTCTGGACACTATTTCTTTTCTTCCTTCTTCTAAATACATTTTTTTTGTAAAAATACTGTACAGAGGGGTTACAGTTACAGAAGCAAAGTAATGAGTACATTTCCTATTGAGCATTGTTACCTCCTCCTTTGTTTTTCTCCTACCATCCTTTCCCTCCCCACCTCCCCAACTACACTCTCTCCCTCCCCTCTTCCTAGCTTAAATTGTAAAATTCATTTTTCAATATAGTGTCTTGTACATCTCATTGTTACAATGGGTCAATCTGTATACCTATTTAAGAATTTTGCTTTTTCCCTTCCCCTCCCCAGGCTAGAGAAGTGTATATATAAGATGCAGGGACCGACGTCAAATACAGTGAACACGGGTTATACCATGGGGGAGGAACATAGAAAGAAACCAAAAAAAACATGTTTCTTAGGGCCTGGCTTACTTCACTTAATATAATTTTTTCAAAGTCTTTCCATTTCCTAACAAATGGGGCAATGCCATTCTTTCTGATGGAGGCATAGAATTCCATTGTGTATATATACCACAGTTTCTTGATCCATTCACCTAATGAGGGGCATCTGGGTTGGTTCCATATCTTAGCTATGGTAAATAATGCTGCAATAAACATAGCCCTGTAATAAACATATCTTTAATGTGGTCTTGTTTGTGAACATTTGGGTAAATGCCCAAAAGTGGGATTGCTGGGTCATAGGGGAGCTCTATGTGGAGTCTTTTGAGGAACCTCCTTTCCTCCTTTCCAAAATGGTTGAACACTCCCACCAACAATGCAGTAAGGTTCCCTTCTGTCCTTATTTGCAATAACTGGTATATTTCTGAGTCAAGCAGAAAAGGTCAGGTAAGTTGATGTTAGGGAAATGAACCCTAAGATATGTATTCAAATGTATTTTTCTTACATGTGATTGTCTCTAATACATTTATAAGATTATTTCTTTGTTGCTTTGTAAGTCCCTCCTCCACAGTATAACCCCTGCTTTCACTGTATTTGATGTTGGTATAATTTGTGGAGGGGAAGGGAAAATACAAATCGTTTAAATAGGGATACAGGTGGACCCATTGCAACAATGAGATGTACAAGTCGTTATTTCAAAAACGAACTTTGCAACTTTCGTGGGGGGGAGGGGGAGGGGAGTATTGGGTGGGTGAGGGAAGGATGGGAAGGGATAGGAAGGGAAGGGGAAACAAAGGAGGAGGCTACAATGCTTAATAAGAAAGGTACTCATTATCTTGCCCATGTAATTGTAACCCCTATGTACAGTATTTTCACAATAAAATAAAAAAATGGAAAAAAATCACATGGTACATTATAAATACATTAGGAACAATAGCAAGAAAGAAAAAAAAAAACTTCTGTCCCTATCTTGGAGTTCATTTCGCTTAGACTCAACATAGAGCTTCCCTATGACCCAGCAATCCCGCTTTTGGACATTTACCCAAATGATCACAAACAAGACCATACTAATGCTACCAGCACAACTATGTTTATTGCAGCTAAGGTATGGAACCAACCCAGATGCCCCTCAGTAGATGAATGGATCAAGAAAATTTGGTATAAATATATCATGGAATTCTATGCCTCAATCAGAAAGTTAGGAAATGGGAACTCTTGGAAAAAACTATATTAAGTGAATTATACCAGGCCCAAAGAAACATAGGTCCCATGGTTCCATTATTTCCAATAACTAGTGCATGTATAGGATAAGCGGAAAAGGTCAAAAGCTCTGTACATAGGACCAAATAGGATGATGTTAAGCAAAATGGACACTTTCTGAGCTTCTTTTGCTCAATTTGATCACTCTACCACTTGAGCCACAGCGCCATTTCTGACTTTTTTGAGTAGTTAGTTGAACATAAGATTCTCCAGGAGTTTAAAGCCTGCCTAGGCAGGCTTTAAATCATGATCCCCAGAGCTCAGCCTCATGAGTAGCTAGGATTACAGTCATGAGCCATCTGCACCCAGCTGCTTATTCCTTTAAAATGGTACCTGAGAGAGTGTGGACAGTCCACATGCACATGCAAGTTTTAGAATTGTTTAATTGTGCATAAGCTGACAATGGGAAGAAAATTGTTGGAATCATTAAAAATGTGTTTTTTCCAATGGATCTTTCTCCCCCTCCTCTTTCTCTCTCCTTCTCCCTCCCTCCATCCTTCCTTCCTTCCCTTCCTCCCTCCTCCCTTCTCTCTCTCTCCCTCCTTCCTTCCTTCTTCCTTCCTTCCTTCCTTCCTTCCTTCCTTCCTTTCTTCCTTCCTTCCTTCCTTCCTTCCTTCCTTCCTTCCTTCCTTCCTTCCTTCCTTTCTTTCTTTCTTTCTTTCTTTCTTTCTTTCTTTCTTTCTTTCTTTCTTTCTTTCTTTCTTTCTTTCTTTCTTTCTCTCTCTTTCTTCCTTTCTTTCTTTCATTCTCTCTGTCTCTGTGCCTCTGACTGTCTCTCTGTCTCTCCTCTTTCTCTCTTCTCTCTCTCTCTCTCTGTCTCTCCCTTCCTCTTTCTTTTTGCAAGTCCTGAGGCTTGAACTCAGGGTCTGGACACTGCCCCTGAGCATCGTTTGCTCAAGGCTCTACCACGTGAGCCACAGTGTTACTTCCAGCTTTTTCTGTATATGTGATACTGAGCCATTGAACCGAGGGTTTCATGCATGCTAGGCAAGCACTCTACCACTGAGCCACATTCCCAGATCCCCCTATTTTTTTCTTTTTTTTTGTGAGTGGACAGCTGTTTTGCACTTTTTCAAAAAGGCCACAGAGATGAAATGCTGGAAATATTAGAGACATTATTAGAGAAATTGCTGGGTAGAAACAGTGCTCCAAATGGAAAGTTCTTTGATGAGCCCCATGACATTTCAGGGTTGCTAAGGAAATTCTTTTTTTTTTTTTTTTTTTTTTTGGTCTGGTCATGGGACCTGAATTTTGGGCCTGGGCACTAGCTCTTCAGCTCAAGGCTAGCGCTCCACTTGAGTCACAGCACCACTTCCTGGTTTTTTTCTTTTTTGCTTATGTGGTGCAGAGGAATTCAACCCAGGGCCTCAGGCATGCAAGGCAAGTGCTGTATCACTGAGCCAACTTCCCAGCCTGCTAAGGAAATTCTTGTAGCAGGTTTTTTGCTTCCCCACCCCCACCATCAGTGAAATAGTCAGCAAATGAAACAATGCATCTGAGCATACTCAATTGCTAGGAAAACAAATCAGCTGTATAAAGGACTTCTCTAATAAGAAGCAGAAGAAAGATGACAGAGCTGGGTTGTGTTCTGTTCCCTTGGGGGAAATTCTTTGGTGATGAGCTTTTCCAAGAGCCCAGGGCTGATAAACTTCTCACCTCAGGAGTACCTGCCCAGGCTGTGGACATTAAAAACCAGACACAGTGCAGAGACCAGTCCCACTGGCTTAGGCAGAGACTGCAGGGCAACAAATACAGATCCAGTGTGATATAGGGCCTTTTTGAACACCTTTAGGTCTAAAGAACTGACGACTATTCCTGAAATAATAACCCCAACTTCTTTCATGACATAAAATTAGTATAATTTAAAAACCGCGCACCATTTGGCCTACTGAGGAATGAATATTATTTCAATTAGTTTAAATCTGTCTTTATTCTTGCAAAAAAAAAAAAAAAACCAAACTTTCAATGTCAATTAAATGTGTCATACTAGGTGGAAAAGTTAAAATATAGAAATAAAAAATGTAAGTAAAACTACTACAGCCTGACTACAGGGTACATGAATGCAGAGCTTCCATGATGTATTAATTTACCATTCCCTTATAAGTCTCTATTCTACTAAAATCGCTGCCATCGGTTTTTATGGGTACAGTTAGTGCTAGAGTTTGGGTATGGAGTCGTTTAGTTTGCTTTTTTTTCTCCCACTACCCTCATAGCTTTGCATATCAAGAAAATCCAATTAGGTTAATGTAGAGAGTTGCCTGTTTGAGAAAGTTCATAATGCTCAACCATTAAGGAGTATGTGTTGTATGAGATTCATCTAACCGCAGTCCAAGTACTCTAAGCAACAGAAGAAAAAACTGATGAAATTCAAGGAAGATTCTGGAAGGATGACTCAATGGATTGTTAAAGCTACTAAGTGATTCACTATTGTAGTTAGGAGGTAACTCTTCCCTTCAAAGTTCATGGATACTATGGAACAAGTGCAGGTTTTACACAAACAAGAGGTCTAATTGCTCTGGAATAAAAGATCTTATATCTCAAGTCCTAGAAAAGAATGGTGTGAAACATGCTCTCAGGAAAAACAACTAAAAAGACACCATGCTTCTGTTTAGTGTTTAGCAATGCTATGAATAAATTAAAGTTTTTATACCCTTGGTAAAAAGAGTTTTAACCAAGTTGTTTATTTTAGAGAGTGGAAATTTGATGATTGGGGGTGGGGGCGTGGAGAACATGATGTGACTCATCCTGTCTGGCGTTTATTTCTTCATCTGATTCTTTTTAGTCTCTCTCCTACCCAGAATCTTATAAATTGCAAAATTTCTTATTTGCATTGCAGTGGTTCTTATTTTTTTATATCTCTGTATAGCTTTGGGTCATTTTAACTACTTTATGCCCACAAGTGATCCCTAGATACCTACGTATCTTAATGCTCAGACATTTACTTATATGTTGATAGTTTAGAAAATATGTAATCATATTTTTATTAAAAAGAGAAATATCAAGTAATACATTTTTTTTGTTTTTTTTTTAAGTAGGTAGCCAAAATTAAATGTATTGAAAAGGGATGGGGGTAGAAAATGATAAGTAGTGTGGTGGCTTGTTTATCTAGAAATATTATTTACATGAATCAAACAAGAAAAAATGCAGGAAAGGTCAAGTTCAAAGTGAAGTTGGGATGTTTTCATATTTGTCTTTTGTTTTTGTTATTATTTCTTAATCAGAGAAGTATGCAGTAACACCTAGACAAGATTTCCCTTAAGTTGCACAGTCCCTAAGACCCATGAACCTCTCTTTCTTCCCTCTCCCCCACCAGTCCCTCCCTCTCTCCTCCTTCCTCCCTCTCTCTTTGCCTCTCCTGGTACAAGGGCTTGGGAATAGTCTCTTAGCTTTTTCACTCATGGCTGGCACTCTACCACTTGCATCACAGTTCTACTGCCAGTTGTTGTGATTAATTATCAAGAATGTCGTAGACTTTGGTGCCTGGGCTAATATTGAACTTTGATTTTCACAATCTCAACCTCCTGAGTAGCTAGGATGATTGGCTTGAGTCACCAGTGCCCAGCTAGATTTGTATATTTATGTATTTAAGTATGTATTTATTTATTGGAATTCCACACAATTTTATCTGAACCCTAGTTATGGAACCCAAATATTAGGATTGTGGTAAATTGGGTCTGAGGTAGTGCCTTCTCCTCTTATATCCACAGAATTTATGCCTGTATTATGCATTTTGAATATTTGATGTCTAGAAGGCTAAGATGGTCGTTCCTATAGGTCTAAGATCTCGGTCTTCAGGCTCTGTCTCAGAATCCAGGCTACCATCCCTTGTTTAGGCTTTAGAAGTTTATATAAATATAATTTTAATCAAGAATAGTTAATACTGTATCTTTTTTCCATTTATTGTTTTATTTTTTGTGCTCATATTGTAGCATGAACTCAGAGTTTTATCACTCAAGGCTAGCACTCTATCACTTGAGGCACATCTTTACTTTCAACTTTTTTGGTAGGGAATTAGAGATAAGAGTATCATGGACTTTCCTATCAGGGCTGGCTTTGAAGTGGGATCCTTGGATTTCAGTTTCTTGAGTAGTTAGGATTACAGGCATGAGTCACCGAGGCCTGGCCTTATTTTTTATTTTTATTATGAGGGGACCTTTTAAAAAATCTTTAAGTAATTGTACAAAAAGATTTCAATTCAACATGGTTGTTCATTAGTACAATGCATCTAGATCAAGATCATCTAGTAATGTAATCTTTTGCCCTCACTTATTTAATTTGCAGAATATGATATTGCAAAGGAAAATCGACTGAAATTGGACATGCAATTCATGGAGTGAATTCCTGTGGCTGAGATAGAAATGGAAGAACATCTTTTGTGAGCCACTGTGATAGCTTGCACACTTCAAAGCCACTTCCTTTGAGGAAGATTGGTGATGAAAGTTCTAAACAAAACTGAGGTCAAACCGCCTGGAGTAAGCTGAATTAGGGAACAAGTATTTTAGGGGTTTCATTAAAAGTAAAATTGCAGTTTCAGTGCTTGCCCTAATGAAGGTGTTAAAGAAAACTTCGCTATTATCATTATATTTTTATATTTCATTTATTGTTTCTGTTTTATATTATAGACATTTATATTTTCCTTCACATATAATCAGAGGCTTATTATTGTTCAATTTTTCATGATCGGCTCTAATGTCATATAGACAGGAATCATTTTATCTAAAGGAAAGGGAAGAGAATGCATGTCTTTTCTACCCCCACTCTGCCCTGCTGCCTGCCAGTCCTGGTGTGCTGTCCCTGAGCATTTTTCCTCCTTCTTATTTCTCTCCTCTCCTCTCCCTCCTCTCTTTTTTTGTTTCTTTCTTCCTTGCCAGTCCTGGGGCTTAAACCTGGGCACTATCCCCGAGCTCTTTTTGCTAAAGGCTAGTGCTCTACCACTTGAGCCACAGTGCCACTTCCAGCTTTTTCTGTGTATGTGGTACTGAGGAATCAAACCCAGGGCTTTCTGTAGGCTAGGCGAGCACTCTACCACTAAGCTATATTCCCAGCCCTGGACCTAAGTTTTTTTTGCTCAAATCTAACACTCTACCACTTAAGCACCAGATCCACTTCTGGATGTTTAGTGGTTAATTGGACATAAGTTTCTCTGACTTGTCTGCCTGGGTGGACCTGTGATCCTCAGATCTCAGCCTTCTGAGTAGCAAGGATTACAAGCATGATCCATAAGTACCCAGCTAACATAAAAAATTTAAACAATTAATTATAAAGAACAAATCATAAGGTTATCTCTATATGATAATCATGTGACAATGACCCTTCCCTTTCCTTTCCTTCTTTATTTTCTCTTCCTTTCCCTTCGTTTCTTTTCTCTTCTTCCTCTCCCTCCTCTCCCCGACTCTGATCTCCACAGTAAAACAACATGGCCACCTAGTGCCTTCTCATACAAGCAACATATTTACAGTGAACCACAGACTGCATCTTTCTAAAAGATTTATTTTAGCCAAGCATCCATGGTTCAAGCCTAGCTACTCAGGAAGCTGAGATCTAATGAGTAAGTTTCCAAAGCCAGCCCTGGTGGGAAAATCCATGAGATTCTTATATCCAATGAGCCACCAAAATGGTGAAAATAGATGTGTAACTCATGTAGTAGAGTGCCAGACTTGAGCACAAATCTAAGAACATGAAGCCCTGATTTCAAGCCCCAGTACTGGAAAAAAAGTATCTTTCAGTTAGGACTGATTTATATATATATATATATATATATATATGTATGTATATATATATATATATATACACACATATATAATAGATTATTATATTTCTTTATAATTACAAAATATGTATAGTTTATTTAGCAATATATATTTATCATAGATTACATCTACATTATATTAAATATTATATCTATAGTAATTAGATTTGTATGTATTTATTTTATATTATTAATTACATTACAGATTGTATCTATAAAATCTGTATTATATCTATATATGTCATAGGTTATATCTATGATATATAATATTATATAACATATACTATATATTATACACTATATATATATATTACTATATAATCTATATCAGATTATATCTATAATATATAATTTATATCATAGATTATATATGGCATATAAAATATAGATTTTATCGATGACATATAATACATTATAGATTATCATAGATTATATATATGATATAGTATAATTGTGTATACATAGTATATACTATAATATGTAAAATATGTAGCATGAGAGAGAGCTTTTCTGCAAAGATTATATTTTTTTATTTAAAGCTTCAGTGTTTCAAAAAATCATGTGCTTCTTTAACTATAGGCATATAATAATAAAAATAATATTTAATTTTGTAATGAAAACCTGGTGAGGTGAGAATCGGGAGTCAGTGGAATGCTTTACATTGCTCTTAGGAATGGAAGTTAAAACATCATTAAGTTCTAGAATCATGTTTCTCAATATTGGCCAAAGGGAAAATGTGTGTAAGCTGTTCACTAAAAATATCTACAAGAATGTTTATAGAGCACTATTCAGAGCAGCTAAGAATTAAGTACCACCCAAATATCAATTACCTTACAATGGATGAGTAGAACAATTATATAACTGAATAGTACTCTGCAATAATATTATATAAACCACCAGAATACACAGCAATATAGATGATCTCAGAAATTTAACTTCGAACAAAACAAGGTCTTATTATATAGTTATGTTTATATATGACTAAAATACTGACCAATTGCTTTTATTGGTACCTTATGCCTATAATCCTACCAACTCAGGAGGCTGAGGTCTGAGGATGTGTTTTGAAGCGGGTCTGGGAAGAAAAGTGCATGAAACTCATTTTTTTTCTGTTTGTTTGCTTTTTTTGCGTAGTCCTGGGGCTTAAACTCTAGACACAGCACATTTTTTTCTGTGATTAATTGGAACTAAGTGTCTCACAGACTTTGCTGCCTGGGGCTGGCTTTGAACCATGAGCCTCTAAGCTCAGCCTCGTGAGTACCTACCATGAACTTGGCTCCATGAAACTTATCTTAAGTACCATAAAAGTAAGAAGTGGAGCTATGACATGGCAATCAATGAAAAGAAAACAATAAAGAAGGAGAATTTTCTTACAATGAGAGGGTCAACTATAGACAGGAGCAGGTGGTTTATACCTGTAATCCTAGCTACTCAGGAGGCTGAGCTCAGGATAGAAGTTCACATCCTGGACAGTGTCAGGCCCTGAGTTCAAGCCACATGAATGACAAAAAGAAAGAAAGGAAGGAAGGGAGGGAGGAAGGGAGGAAGAAAGGAAGGAAGGAAGGAAGAAATGAAGAAAAAAGAAAGAAAGTAAGAAAAGAAAGAAAGAAAAGAAAGAAAGAAAGAAACAGAAAGAAAGAGGTCAACTATAATAATATAATTATAATCTTTTCCAATTGAATATGTTATGAAGGAGTTTAAATAGTTAAAAACTATGTAAAGATGGGAGCACTATTCTAAGTAGAAATTGCTTACCTTTCTGTGTCTTAAAAAGTTTGTGTTTTAAAGATCTACACCACTGACATAATCTACTGTGTGTCACAAGAATGTTATCTTACATGAAATTAAAAAGGTTGAATGGTATAAAGGAGAGAAAATCATACTGCAATGAGAGTGGGTTCCTTAAGTGTACACCACAACACTGCGCCTGACTGGAAATGCCTTGGATAGGAAAGCAAAGTGGTAAGTGATCACAGATGAAAGAGACCTTAGAAACTGACAAATTTGATGGATACCCTGTGTAAAACTACTTAAAGAATAAATAAGATGAGATGTACAAGTCGTATGTAGCAAACGAACTTTACAATTTTGGTGGGGAGGGAGTAGGGGTGAGGAGGATTGGGTGGGGGGGGTGGAGGGAGGATGGGAAGGAATGGGAAGGGGAAACAAAGGAGGAGGCTACAATGCTTGATAAAAAATGTACTCATTATCTTGCCTATGTAATTGTAACCCCTCTGTACAGTATTTTCACAATAAAAAAAGAAAAGAAAACAATAAAAAAGGAATCTCAACCATCCTTTTTGCAAGTGAGAATGCCAAGACTGAATAATTTTAGGGGTTATGTTTGGTAATAAAACAATGGAGTTTCAAGTTTTGTTTGTTTCTTTCTTTCTTTTTTTTTTTTTTTTTTTTTTTTTGAGTCCGGTCGTGGGGCCTGAACTCTGGGCCTGGGCGCTGTCTCTCAGCTCTTCAGCTCAAGGCTAGCGCTCTACTACTTGAGCCACAGCGCCACTTCTGGCTTTTTTCTTTTTGCTTATGTGGTGCTGAGGAATCGAACCCAGGGCCTTGAGCATGCAAGGCAAGCGCTCTACCACTGAGCCACCTTCCCAGCCCCAAGTTTTGTTTCTTGTGATGTATTAATGTGAATATATTCTTGGACCTGGATTGTTTATTTTGGCCCTCTATAGAAGCACATACTTATTTAGGGAGGTATCCAATAAAACACTTAGGGTTGATCAGAGCTTGTTAGCAATAAGCTCTCAAATGAACTCAAGAAAATTAAAACGTCTGCACCATTTCTATCAATTTTTTCAAATTGTTTAAAATAACCAATTTAAAAAAGACCATATACTGTAAGAAGCAAAATGAATAAAATAAAGATCAACTGCGTGTGTGTGGGGGGGAAGGGTTAGCACACAGGCACGTGTATGCCTGGGGCTTGAACCTCAGAGGTCTAGGTGCTGTCCGTGAGCTTTCCCCCTCCATCTTAAGTCTACTGTACCATCACTTGAGCCTGACCTCCATCTCTGGCTTTTTGGTGATTAATTAGAGGTAAGAGTCTCCTGGATTTTTCCTGCCTACGCTGTATTTGAACTATAATTCTTAGATTTCAGCCTCCTGAGTAGTTAAAATTATAGGTGTGAACTACTGGCACCAAGCTAAAATCAACTATTTTAATTAAACTTGTGCTTCCCATTTGAAACTAATGTACAGCAAGTATATGTATTTCAGACCAATGAAATAAATAACATCAGAAAATAGGAGAATGGGATAACTCTACCAGCTGTACATTCAATAAGGGTCTAATATCCAGAATTGAAAGATTATGAAATTAGAAGTCAAAGAATTAATAACCAATAAATAAATGGGCAAAGGAACTAAATACAGATTTCTTAAGAAGAGAAGTAAAAAAGGTCAATAAACATATCAGGAAATGCTCAACATCTCTGTTCATGAAGTAAACGCAAATCAGAACAAAGTGAGACTCCATTTCACCCCAGTGAGCATGGTCATCATCAAAATTACAAACAACAGATGCTAGTGAGGATGAATTGTTTGTGAGAATATAAACTGGTGTAGACATTATGGAAGGCAGTTTAGGGATTCTTAAAATAACCAACGTAGGATGATCCAGCCATACCACTCTTGGGAATCTATTCAAATGTTTACAAGTCATGATATGGTAAAGATATTTGCACACCCATGTTCATTGTTGCACTATTCACTGTAGCCAAGTTAGGAATCAGCCTAGATGCCTTCAAATGGATCAAGAAAATATGGTATAGATCCACAATGGAATTTAATTCACCCATAAGGAAGAATATTATTGTATAATTTCAAGGAAATTGATGGAAAAAATCATGTTAAGTGAAGTAGGTCTAGCCCAGACATACAAAGAACATATTTTCTTTCACATATGGACGTTAGATTTAAAGTATACATATTTATGAAAACACATACAGGGTCATATGCATTTCTATACAAACTGAATAAATACCAGAGGATTTCAGTGGTGTAAGTCTTTTGAGTAATTTTTACAGTTTAAGAAAATGAATATCAGAAAGATGGAACATGTGTTGTTGGTGAGTGGTGGCTGGATGAAGTCAAGGGAAAGGAGCAAAGGCATGGAGAAAGGAAGAGTGGATAAATGCAATCATTAAACTCAATGTACATATTTTAAAAGGAGCTAGGTAGATGAGGTGATATATGAGGTTGAAAGAAATGTGATCCCAGCAGTGGCAGAAGCTGGGCAATAAAAATTCAAATTCTTGCTGCAGTAAATTTCAAATCTTGCCTGGTAATTGATGTCTGATAGGAAAATGTAACATATGCCTAGAGACTGAATTTACATTTCAATCTTCCATGCCTAACTAGTTAACATGTGTGTGTCTGGGCATGTAAACACGTGTGTGTGTGTGTGTGTGTGTGTGTGTGTGTGTGTGCATGCTAGTACTGATGCTGAAATGGAGGCTCTGTGTACTATTCCTACGCTCAAGGCCAGGGATTTACCAATTGCAGCTTTTTCATGGTTAGTTGTACTTAAGAGTATTACAGGAATTTTCGTGACAGTCTGGTTTCGTACTCTGAGCCTAACATCTCAACCTCCTGAGAAGCTGGGATTATAGGTATGTGTAACCAGTGTGGAGATTTAGTAGTCCTTGATACTGACTTATTGACCAAATTTTTTGTGATTGCTGCTAGTTACTAAACCATAATCTAAATCCCCATGGATTCAATGGACGACTCTACTTTCCCCAGTTCCCCTTAGACAATTATTAACACACTATCGCAGAAATCAGCTTTCACTGGCATGAGCATGTGCCATAGGGAGATCATATCTGGCAAAGATCCTCTGATTTAGAACAGAGAGAATCTTCATAGTCTAAGTGCTCATGGTGTGCACCAGCCCAAATACCACAAGGGAGTGTCTATTGACCTTCTGCAGTTGTCAGATGTGGAGGTTGAGGAGAGTATATTAGTGAAGCTGGTGGAGTGAGGGGTGAGCCTAAGGCCTGGCTTCCACTTAGATATGATAAGCCATTGCTACCATGTCTAGAGGACATAAAGGGTCCACTCAATGGCCCAGAGATGTTGGATACTCCCAGGTATGGCTCTGCCACCAGCATAGGGTACATCTTGACTTTGCACTTGCTAGCTATAGTCCCAACAAGTCCTCATACATTCATATATGCAAGGAGAGCCTTTAGGTTGGATTTTCCCTTTCTTAGACAAAATGAATCATTCTTTTTCTTCATCTTGGCTCCAAAGATTTCTTCCATTTTTCCCTCCTCTGTTGGTCTTCTTTCCAGCCAAGGATGTCATTCCAGTCCCAGTGCTTCCACTTCAGCATGTGTAGGTGTGTAGGCTTGCACAGTTAGAGCCTGGTAGTCCAGCCTCTAGTCTAGTCCTGAGGGCATGGGATCATATCCAGGCAGCCACAAATTCCAGTCAGAACTACCTAAGTGGAAAGTGACAACTCTCTATGGTGGCTAAGGGAGTACCCAACTAGCAACCAGCTTGAATTAGAGGACAATCTGGTTCAGGATGTCCCAATATCAACCCAGGACTGTGAGGGATTGGTTCCTTTTCCTGGACACAACTTTTCTTTTATGCTGTAAGAAAAGCAATTCATCTTATAACTCTCTAGTATAAAACACAAACAAAAAAGTATTTTCTTCCATATTATTCTCCATGCTTCCGAGGTAACCCTGGGGACTATCAGGTGATTTCCATCATGTAAGAGCAGTGTTTTAAGAGCTGCAAACTTAGACTTCTTCCATCATCCAGCTAGCCTCTCCTCTTCCCACATTCAGAAAAGATTCTACCAATGTGTGCTCTCATTTCTGTAGTTGGGCACACTTCATTTATAGGCAAAGTAAGAGTCGTTATCAAAACAGAGTCTCCAAGGTTAGTTTGTAACGTCCACATCTTAAATTGTCCTGAAATCTCCACAGTAGACATATTTTTGCTCCTAACATTTTTGTGCCTAAGCTATGGATTAAACTCAGGGCCTGGATGCTCCTGAGCTTTTTTTGCTCAGGGATTACACCATATCTCTTGAGTCACTGCTCCACATCCAGATTTCTGGTGGTTAATTTGAGATAGGAGTGTGGTGAACATTACTGCACAGGTTGGTTTCCAACTGTAGTCCTTACAGCCTAAGTAGCTAGGATTAGAGGCATGAGCTACCAGTGCCTGGCTGCTGCTACCGTTTTATGTTACCCATAGTGAGGTCTCAAATAGCAATTAACTATCGAGTCCACCATCACTTTTCTTGCTTAACAAAACCCTTGAGAGAAATGACCGCTAATGGAACTGCCTCCTCCATCCTATTTAAGTTTGAAGCTAACCTGTTAAGGCCACAATTGTGACATAAGACCACTTCACTCATGTGTTCCTAGCCTTCTGTCAGAATGGCTTCTCCCAGAACAAACCCTATCCAGACTATAGAAGCCTCCTGTGATATTGTTTGGGGACATTTATTCATACAATTCTAAGGATTCATAATTCCAGTCACAGAAAAAGGAAAAAATCCAAAAGAAGGTGACATTACAATGAATCTTGATAAATAAATACCACCAGTATATTGAGTACTGCCTCAAAGGCTGGCATGAGAATTTCATTCCTTTGGTATTGGAACAGGGTTTGAAGTCTTTGGAGTTGCAAATTTCTAACACCTTTTGGTTTATGTGTTATGTATTACATAACTCTGATTATAGAAAGAGTGTGAGAGTGGAGTGTTTGTCATTATCTATTATATTGTACACACACACACACACATAGACACACACACACACACACACACACACACACACACACACATCTTTCAGTTCCTCTGGATATCAAACAGATATCCATTCCATTCCTTTATGTTCTTTGTATTTTCTCAGAAATTTCAGGTAAGTGTTCTTTAGAGCTGATACTCTACATGCTTTATATTGTTCTTGGCCTCCTGAATAGCCTCCGGGTTTCAGAAAGGACCAAGTGAGCTCAGAAAGATGAGGGGTTGGACCATATAACAGGAGCTGTTATATGTTCATGTGTGCTGCTATTTTCAAAGAAGGTGAATGAAGCACCAGTCCATTGCTGATAGGAAGTGCTGCCATCAGAGTTTTTTTTTCCATTTACTCAATGGAAAAGTTGAGGAATCATCTCTCAAATGAGGGAAGTGTCTCATGAGTCAGACAAATGTGGACAGGTGGTGGCCAGATTCAGAGGGTTTGTGATCTGGTGAAGTAATAAGACCTCTACACAGCATCTGAAATCACTACCTGTGATTTCAAACCCAGTACAAAAGTCACCAGAGCCTCAGTCTCCAGCTCACCTGCTCAGCAAGATGCAGTGAATGGAAACCCTTCAGCTGTGAGAACAGTGCTCTGCCCCTCATAGCCCCACCTAGCCAACTCCTGCTACTTTCACCTTAGCCCCACCCCTCTCTGACCTGCCTAGCCAACAGGAGCCAGTTTAATGAGGCTCTGTTCCCTTCTTTCCAGAATGCTTCATTTTCTCCAGGGTTTCATTCCTCTCTACCTCCAACCACTGAGCAGGTGCGATTTAGCAAGGCTTCACTCCTTTTCCAATCTTTTAAAATTCAAGATGTATTCATATCATGTTACTCAACTGTTTTGTGGTTAATGTTACTTTCTTTCTTTTTCCCTTTTTTTTTGAAAAAAAAATGTGATAACTCGTAGACACATTTGTTTGCACCAAAATTGATGAGCTTCTCTGATATTTGAGTTTAAAACCATTTCCCTTTTTTTCCTTTGGCCTGTCGAGCCAGGTTATCTCAGAACTTCCTCAAAACAATTTACTATGCATCTTCTTAGTCAGGCTGTATGGTCAGATCAATTTGGTTGATTTTAGGCTCACATCACCACTTCCATTGATAAAAGTTTTTCATTTTAACAAGCAGAAAAATTAATAATTATGTCCTTTGACCCAGGTTCACATTAGTTACATTAAATGAAAAAAGAAAATAATTTAATTTTAATTTAATTTAATTTAATTTTGGGTCCAGTTGTGGGGCCTGAACTCTGGGCTTGGGCGCTGTCTCTCAGCTCTTCAGCTCAAGGCTAGCGCTCTACCACTTGAGCCACAGTGCCACTTCCGGTTTTTTTCTTTTTGCTTATGTGGTGTTGAGGATTTGAACCCAGGGCCTCATGCATGCAAGGCAAGCGCTCTACCACTGAGCCACCTTCCCAGCCCCAAAAGTAAATAATTTTAGATCATGGTAACAATTTTTATGCATTACAATGAAAGTACTTTAAACATATTTACACACACACACACATACACTTTTGCACAAAAATTTTAAGGCATGATTATTTTTTTAAAAAAAGGAAAATCGGCCATAAGTTCTTCAGCATTCTAGTGGCAAAATATATTTTGTCCATTTTATGATTAAACCATGGTCTCAATGCTAGAAAAACAGGCAACACCAAACAAAGTAAAAGTCAAACCTTTAAAACAATTTTAATAATAAGTCATACTATCATATTAATTGACCTTTAAATACTTGCTAAAAGTGTGGGGTTGTATAAAAACCAACCACATGTCCAAGATGGCAAAAACATGTCAGGTTGGTAAGAAAACTTGGTGGAACATTAAGTAAGTAAGCAAAGGGGAAGCAGGCAAACAGGAAGCAGACAAATTATATAAGCAGAAAGACAGAAAGACAGATCACACAGTAACACAGTAACACAGTGTGGATGTACTCGAGGAGAGATAGAGAAAGTTTTAGCTAAGAGAATTTAAGTCAGGATGGCTTGCCTTGAGAAGGAACCTAGAGGAGGTTACCTGAGACCCCGTCTGCACTTCACCTCTCAAGGGCAAGCAAAGAAGAGAGGGAGGAAGAGAGGGAGGGAGGGAGAGGGAGAGGGAGAGGGAGAGGAGAACGAGAGGGAAAGAACACATAGTGGATTTCCTTCCATTTTCTCATGCACTCATGGAAATTACATAGGCTCCATAAAATATTGGGAGACCTGGACTCATTTTTCAGCAAATATTGGGGCCAGGCTTGATGAACTATGTGCACTAGCCCATAGGCTTGAGCTTGGGCAAGACCTTGCGGGCCTCAGGCTGTGTAAAAGACAAGCTCAAAAGGAATGTTTAGTAATTTGGGGCTGGGTCCCTCCTGCTGATTGGCCCGTGGAACTGCATCTGGCAATCCACTGGCCTGTCCAGTGGATTCCAGCCACCCTTAACCAGTAGGGAGGGGGAGTGGTTTTACAGTTGGGGCCCAGGCCCGAGAATGCTCAGAACTTGGTTCCTAGATTCTCCCCTGAAAATCAAAAACACAGATTCAGAGTCCCTGGCCTAGAGAAGTGGCCAGTCGCCCAGAAGAGGGGGTACCGGAAGCTGGGGATGTAGCATGCACAGTCGTGGGGTGGGGAGGGTAGCCTTGGAGGTCCTCTGTGTGGGCCTGAAACCAGCACAAGGTCTGGGGGCAGCTTGAATTCCCAGGGGGAAGAACAAGAGGCACGGGGGGACCAAGATCAGAGTCGTAGCAACAATGAAAGCTTAAGCCCAAAAGACCCCCCCTGAAATCCAAGCACATATGGCAAAGCTTATTGTCAGCAATTGACAGACACCCCTGTCAGAGGGTGCAGTAGCCTCTTTATGTGCAGGGGAGTATTTTTAAGGGTGCAGGGGTAGAAAGTTCCCCTTAGAGTGGGGAATGTTCTGTGATTATTAGGGGAAGTTAAAGGTAACAGGCGACCCCGGGAGGGGACTTGGGGGCAACGGCTGTGGCTAGGACTGCTTGATCTGGTCACTTGATCTGGGAGACAGCAGATGACCTAGGGTGCAGCAAGTCAAACCCCAGTGGAGGGAGGTGCGCTAACAGATAGCAGAACACCCCAGACGGGAAGCTTACAAGAGGAGGAACAGGGAGGGCAAGCTGGAAACAGGCAGGGCTGACACCTGCTGTGGCAAATCTCTCTGTCCTGCCGGGGTGGGGACCCCTGTCAGAGAAGGGAGGACAGTTGCTGGCACTGGGCATGAAGGATCTGATTTGCCTGGCTTGTCAGTTAGTGTACGGGCCTGGGCCGGTATTAGTTGCCAATCACAAAGGCTAACTGTCCAATGAGAAGAAGGGGCAGTGAAGCAAGGCAACGCCCAGTTCACCTGTTGCTCCGTGAGGCCCAAGGTGGGGACAGCATGGAAACTGTTTCTCTGGTAACCTTGGGAACCATTAGGGGACACAACATAGATGAGAAGACCATGGAGCCTGTTGGTGGGAAACTGGAGGACTGGCTGTGACCCCTGCAGTCCCCTCCGAGGGACCTGAGGCCTGGGTCCCCCTGCCCAGGCCTCTACTTCTCCAGACAGTCAATGGGGCACAGAGGGACTGCACTTGCATAGGACAGGAGCTGGGAGGGACTTGAGGGCTCAGTGCCTTCCCTCTCCTCCGTAGGGAGGATTTGAGTTTATCCCTTCAGGATTTGCTGATGGAGCCTCTGAACTTCATGTTTGCCCACATTGCTACACACGTGGCTGAGGCCGGAGTGGGAAGAGAGGGGCCCCTCTATGACCACTTAGCCCCAGTGACTCTCTACAGACTTTTAAAAAAGATTCTAATTAATATCAGATGCTTGAATGTGCAAAATCAACTCTCCGTCTATAAAAGATTTTCCTTATGATCATCTTGTTTTTAAGGTGATCCTAGAGGGGCTGGGAAGGTGGCTTAGGGGTAGAGCACTCACCTCGCATGCATGAGGCTCTGGGTTCGATTCCTCAGCACCACATAAGCAAAAAGAAAAAAAAGCTGGAAGTGTTGCCATGGCTCAAGTTGTAGAGTGCTCGCCCTGAGCTGAAGAGCTGAGGGACAGTGCCCAGGCCCAGAGTTCATTCCCATGACAAACAACAACAACAGCAGCAAGAAAAGAGGATAGAAGAGTTCATGTAACTTTTTAGGATGTTTGCTTTCTCTATAATGTCTTTAAACAGAAAGGCTGAAGTCAGAGCTCTGTATCATAGCTACTTATCCAGATGGACTACAGCATTTGGGAAAAACATTTCACCTGTTGTTTTGTCTTCAGGTAGTTGGTCAGACAGGGTAATTCACTGCATTTGAGAAACGTTGAGAAGGGGCAGTCTGAAAGATACCTTTGGTTCAGCCTGATGGAGAAAGGTTTTGTGTGTTTGAGTGTTGGTGTGCGTGTGCAATATTTTTCCTTTTTTTGTCGGTTGTGGGGCTTGAACTCTGGGCACGGTCTCTTATCTTTTTGCTCAAGGCTAGTGCTCTACCTCTTTGAACCATAGCACCAATTATGTACAGTATGAATGTTAAGGACTGGTCTATGTGTAAGGTCTATCATGTTTTGAACAGGAGCATCTTTGTTTTTCATAATCATCTTCCAGCCTGTTGATAATTGATGTTAATGAGGTGACTGTGGTGCAAGACCTCTGTCTTCAAGATTATTGGTGACTACACAGAGTGAACACATGCTTTGCATTGGCTTCTGCCCTGGAGAGAGTGTGGCGGGGCTGAGATCTGAACTTGTGTGGACTGTACTAAGTCTAGGTGGTGTCAGAATTACATTGTGGGCCATTCAGATGGGGTTGGGAACAAGTCGTTATGTCGAAAAACGAACTTTACAACTTTGGTGGTGGGGGGTAGGTTCAGGTGGGGAGAGTATGGGAAGGGAAGGGAAGGGGAAGCAATGAGGGGGAAACAATGCTTGATAAGAAATGTACTCGTTATCTTGCCTATGTAATTGTAAGTCCTCTGTATGGTATTTTCAGAATAAAAAAAAGAAACACCACAGGTTTGGTATCAGAACTGTTGGAAGAAAAAAAAAATCGCAAATCATTATTTCAGTCTCTCTGGGAGATTGATGGCTGTTTAATTTAGCCTGTGTGAAAGAGAGACTTTTTTTTAACCATCTTTCATGGTTTTACCTATCTTGGATTCTGAGTTATTTTTGGTTTTTACGTACTCATGCAGAAACAGTTTACATGCCATAAACTTGAACATATGGTGAATGTTAAAAGACATTTTCAGGTTGTTTTATTGGTCATTTCTCTCCATATGTCTTGATTTGTTTCTTTTTTAAATAAATTGACTATGCTATTTATGTTGTCTGAAATCTCATTGCATCATAAATTACGTTAAGGAAACATCAATTGTGTAATGATTATGGATGATTCAAAATTAGTAAGAAAATTTGGTAGTACAAACATTTCATCAGAATTTTTAATGGTTGTTTGCATGGAGCTTAGTTCCTATGTGGTCTTTCACATTTGAAAATGTATCTCTCTCCTGTCTTTATATTGTATTCTCTTTCTGTCAATTTTCTCTCCATTCCTTCTTTTCCTTACCTCTTAGTACTCATATTCTGTTTTTAATTTGAAGTTTATATTTTATAGTAAATGAAGTCAGATGATGCATCTTTGTGTATTAGTCTGGTGTTGTATTATACTGCTATCATCCATTAGTTCCAGGAATATTCACACATGGTATTGACTATATAGACACTAATGCCATATGAGAACAAAGACGTTTTTCTTCTCAAAATACATGTTACCATATATTTTGACACTTTTATATGGTGTTGTACATTGACTCTATGTCCTCGAGCATACTAGCTATTACATTAGCTCACTACTAGTAACATATATTTCTGCCCCTGCAAACTGTGGAATTCTTAAGTTTCTCTGAAGTCTTCCCTTTAATGTGTGCAATTTAAAATTTGTGATGACTTGTTTCATCAGATATTTTAAATATGTTGATTTCCAGTTTTATTTCAGGATAGCTTGAGAGCATATAACATTTACAAAAGTTATAGCTGTTAGTGTCTATTTGTAGATCAGGACATCATCTATGCTGATGAGTGCACTATGTTATTTCAGTAGATTACACACATTGCAGTTGTTGACATGAAGTGTTCTGTAATGTCAAAAGACTCCAGTAGATGGAGTATGCTGTGAATTGCCATGATGTAATTACTGGTATTCTTGGCTTTCTAATCTATTACTGATCTAGATGCGTCAAAATCTCCACATACAGTCGGGATCTTGATTTTAGTTTTCTATTCCTTTTGTGATTTGATGGTCTCTTTAGCATAATACTTATTAGCATCAAATAAATTAAGGACAATTATACCTCTAGGAAAAATACTTGAGCTTTTAGTCCCTTTATTCCCTTAGTCTTGTTTTTTCTGAGGTATGATTTGAATAGTTTCACATAAATATATTTTTATGCCTTTATGTTATCTATGTATCTCCATGTTGATTTACTTTTAAAATATCCATATCTATTTACACATAAAAATGTAATACTTTGATTATATAGACCATAAGGTTTTGAAATATGTAAACATTACCGAATGGATCAGGCAATTGATGTAAATATGAGCTCTTGTCTGTCATCCTGCTGTGGTAAGGTGACTTAAAACCTAATTCCTTGGAGATTTTCCAGGTGCCTTTCAATGTTCTTAACTTGGTCATCATTTTTTATTATAGATCTGTCACTCTTTTGTATAGCTGAAATTTTGAATTCATTGAATGGTATCTCCAGAACTACACCACAGCATGTGTCTTTGTATTTAAAATGGTTTTTCTTGTGTAGCAACAAAATTTTGTCCTTATCTTCTAGTTTACTGTCACTATATTTTAATTATCATATGTAGATAATTCAAATAGAAAGTTATCATTGATCTACTGAGATTAGTATGCATAGTTGAAAGTTTTCTATTTGTTTAGTCCTTACAGATTATGTATAAATTTCTAATACTTTCTGTGCACTCATTATAATTCGGTGCTTTATGTGTGTTCTCTGCTCTCTTCAGAAATCAAGTATATTTTGTATACTGTTATTGATTTCCCACTTACAGACATATGTTTACAATTCATCTAAATGGTCTTTCTTATTACAGTGTACTGTGTCAGTGTAAGTATCTTGGCATGTTCCCAACTCCTGGTGTCCATCCTTTAAATAAATGAAATCATTCACTTTATATTATCATTACGATGAACTCCTTCTACATTGTTGAGGTTCCTATCTTGTCAGAAAACATTTTTTGTGAATACAGATTTGAACATAAGAAGTTGATTATTTTGCTTCACATTCATGTAAGTATTCTCAATACTGCACTTTTGTACTGAGTTCTTTGTATACATTTTCCTTCTCTCTAGAAAATTCCTATTAATAGTTCCTCTAATGTGGAAGCTGGTGATGGAGTCCCTTCCTTTTATTGTTTTCTTCAGGCTGTATGATTTCCTTAATTTTATCTTCATGACTTTTTTTTATTCCTCTTACTCTAGTGCCCCATTGAGCAAATGTAATAATGGCTTCCTTTAAGTGACTTTATACATGCATAATTTCTCTGTAGTCTTTTTGATAATTTCTTATTATTTGTTGATATTTCATATACAAACGTATTTTCCCCTTGTGTCTAAGGAATTTTTCATTATGGTGCCTATGACCCCTTTCACTACACTTCATACTTGCTAGTGAGTGTTTTCTAATAAGTTTTGTGTCTGAGATTTGTTGGAAATTGTTTCATTTCCATTGACAAATTATTTCCCTGTTTCATTGGTCATATTTATATTATTTCCATTGATATTTTATTTTCATATTTTATTTCATTGTCATTGGAGAGTGAACATTTGTATAGTAGAATCGTAGAAGTTCAGACCTCAGATTCACCTTTTTCCAGTATAGAAATCTTTGGTTGTATACATGTCAGGGGTGGTTAGGCATTTAGGAAATATTTGTTGTTGTGACATGATACAGGTTGTTGTGTTTGTTTTCAATTTTTCAGTATAAAACTTTTAAAATTTAAACAAGGTCTGTTTAAGACTATGTGTTGCAATATCTCAGATAACATAAGATTTAAAGTCTTGTGTTTGAAATCAGTGTAAACTAAGTATCTAATCTTAGGCCCTCAATTTTTTCCTATTTAAATGTGAAAATCTTTTTTCATCCCAAGGAATCAGTAGCTCTGGATAAAATATTCTCAGTAAAGACTTTATTAAAATTTAACCATAACTAAAATTGTTAGGCTAATGAGTGCAACGTATTAATACTGTATTTTAACCTATTTCCTACAAACGCTCTTTGTATTTTAAACAACCTTTTCATGTCTCTCTTCTAAGAAGTCAGTGTTTTAGTTTCAGTTCTATGTTTAGAAGGGTAGGCTATAACATTGGAGCAAGGAGGTACACTCCACATGTTTCTTTCAACCTAAAGGGAGAAGAATTGAGGCAGAAGAGATGACACGATATTTTTGCAATTGTTAAACATAAGCAGATTCTTTGTCACGATACTTAAATAAATAGAAGTATGTCAGAATGTAGTATTTACTTCCAGATTATAAATGTGATGGGTAAATTACTGTTACTTGGCTACTTAAATTTCGTCCTTCAAAGAATTTTGTTTGATTTTCATCAGCAAGCATCTTTGTGTGGACATTGTTTTAGTCAAGAAAAGAAAAGAGGGAATACCTAACAATAGCAGGTCTGGGAACTTGAAGGCCAATGAGATCCAAGGATTATCACATTAATTCAATTTTGGACAACTAAGTGAAAGATTAGGCTTCCCAAACTGATGCCTGGTGGTGGACTTCATATGTACCTGTTCTTTTGTAAGTTGATTTGTGTGTGTGTGTGTGTGTGTGTGTGTGTGTGTGTGTGTGTGTGTGTGTGTGTGTGTAGGTCTTAAGGATTGGAACAAGAGCCTGAGTGCTGTCAGCTTTTGTACTCAAGGTTAGCATTCTACCATTTGAACCACAGTCCCACTTCTGGCTTTATTTTCAGGTAGATGGAGGTTAGATGGACATAAAGGTGTCATAGGCTTTCCTGCCCAAACTGGCTTTGAACCCAGATCTCAGCCTCCTGAGTAACTAGAGCTAACAGACATGAGCCACCAGCGCCAGGCTGAGTCTTGTTTTAATCACCAATATGTATACTATGTATTGCATTTAATTTTAATATTCTGTCTCTAAAAGAGTTGTTGATTTTTAACCTCCTTTGCTTTTTCTTGTGTGTTTGAGAATCTGGTCTTCTGTACCCTCCAGCAAGAACTGTAATGTAAAAGTGTGTGACTTCATTTAATCATGATTGTAATGCAGCGTCACTCTTTTTTTGTGACTCACATGAAATTAAGGTGATCAAATTCCAGGGACATCATCCTATGGAACTGTGAGTGGCCTCAGACCACTCATATCTCTGCCTTTGTCAGTGAATACTCACTATAGACATACATAAAATACATGTATATATCTACTATGTACTTCCGTGGGAAACTTGCTACCAGTTTGAGTGGCCTACTCATCTCGTGACCTATTATTTAATTGAGTCGTAAGCATTTGAATGTTCTCTTGATTTTTAATGCCTTATGATCTCTAATGTTAAAGCCAGAACTTCGCCATGATGATGATGGTTGCACAACATTGACAGGATGTCTTAAGGACTGTCTCTTGTCTCTTTTTTCTTACACGGAGTTAATAACTTGCTGATGGCTACCAGGCACTCTCACTTCTTCATAGTTGATATTGAGGAACTCGTATGTTGTGATGATTGTTAATTGATTGCTACCTAATGGGTAAGCAGTGCTTTACACAGCAACAGTAATCCAACTCCATTGATGAAATCATTCAAATCAAGAAAAAAATATAATATGAACTGCAATAGAAATGGGAATATTTTACCATCTCTTGATAAAACATTAACAATTTATAAATATTTGCTAAATAGTATCCCTGTGTAAAGGAACATACAATTTTAGCCAATTCATTATCATATTTCAACTTAAAACTAAATAGAAGTCCATTGTCAGTATATAATCACTTGCCTATTAGAAATACAAACTTCTAAAGGTTAAATGAGCAATAGAAAAGAGCTAGAAAGACTGCCATTATGCAACCATGTCTTAAATAGTCCTGTGTTCCTTAAAGATGTATAGAACCAAATAATTCAGTCTGTTAAAAATAATGTATAATGCATTTCTTCTAAAAATAAAGTGCTGGAAAAAATAACATTTTTGTTATCAAGAGATGTAACAACATCAATTGATGATATAAAATGACAAAATGTGTATACATCCTGTATGTTTAATATTTTAAGTGATTAAACAAGAATAAGTTGAAAAGTATATCCCGCCATGGATAAGCAAACTATTAGGAATCTACACTTCCCTCAGCTATTATTCCTAAATCCAATTATTTTGATAGACAGTCGAAGTGTGTTTTTGTAGAACATGCACCACATTGTTGAAATTCTACAACCTTATAGAGAGGGAGACAAAGGAAAGGCTGGGGACCGGCCACCACCACAGCCACCAGGGCAGACGGTGGCCACCTGCAGCCCCCAGTCCGCTGACTTGGGGTGGATGGCCGTGAAGTGAGGCCTTCAGAAGACACCTCCACTGCGAGGAGAAGAAACATGCCCCAAAGCAGCAGTGAAGTGCATCAGGCGAAAACCCTGAGAACCAAGAAGCAGCAGATAGAAAACTCAAACAGGAGGTGATGGTAGAAGCTCAAAGATGGTCATCTAAGATCCAGAATGCCAAAAGGGGTTGCATGGTGGAGGAGGAAGAGGAAGTCATTCCGACCGAGTTGTGCATTCTGGAACCCAGATGCTGGCTTCAGGGATGTTTTGGTGGAAGGGACCCATTTTAATTAGACCTTTTTGAAGACACATTTGCTGACCTTTTGGGGACCAAAGGGGTCTTGGAGGAAGTGGGAAGCAGGGAGAAGGCTTGTGTCACTCTGCCTTCCCGGTTTCCTTCACCTGTGTCAGTGGGTCATAGAGGCCTCTCCCTCTCCCCCGTCTCCTCCGTGTCATTTGGCCATGGTGGGATGGGCAGCTCCAAGTCCACACCAATGTCCACTAACACAGTTAACAGCAGGAAAGGAGCTACCAAGAGAACACTGGGAATGGCCAAGAAGAGTAGAAATTGAAGAATACGGTCGGACAAGTCCTTGCCAATACAGAGGTCAAGGTGGGGCAAGAGGAAGAAGCAGGAGCAGAATAAGGAGTCGGAGAAGAGGAAGCTGACCACGGGAACCGCGAGCCTACTTGTGCGCCCTGGGTCGCAGCTTCTGCCTGTCTAGATGGCGATGGCTAGCACGCACTCATGGATTGGCAGGGTCAAGGCATTGCAGGTGGCCTGGTAGACATTTGGGACACAGCCTCGACTCGTTCCTTAGATCTTCTCCAGCACTAAACCCACGAGCATGTTCTTTGAGTGTCGCAAGGTCCTGTCTGGTTCTTTTTGGCTGAGATTTTGTAGTGGTGAAGTTCAGGAAGGTACAGCTGGAATACGGCCACATCTCCGCACCTGCACCTTGCCCGTGGTGGCATGGTGTTATGGCAACTCACCCCATAACTTAAGGGTAACATAAATCATCAGTCCTTCTTTTTGTCCACAGTAATCTGACAGCACACTGTTGGCTATCTTAATTGCTTCACTTGTAAGATCATTCCTGTAGTTGTCACTCTCTCCAACTCCAAATTTGACTGCTTAATTTTTGCTAAATCTCATCTTTCTCAGATCTGTAATTGTTCTTAAGAAGGTTTTGCTCAGTGATTCTGTCTCTAGCTTTTACAGGTATGGCTTATGCTGGGGAAAACCAAGCTGGTTATTCACACACACACACACACACACACACACACACACACACACACGTATGCAAAATAACCAGCCGTTGGGCAGATGCTTGACCTGAATGCTTCAGTTGCACACTTGGGTCCCTGAAGATGGCGTCTCACTCTTGCACAGTCTGCTGAGCTCTGTCCTTGACTCACTCCCAGGCCGTCGCTGCTTCCCCTCTTTTCCTCCAAGCACCGGTGGCTGTGTGCTCCCTCGTGCCTGTCCTTGTCCACACGGCCTGGGACACTCCACGTGTGCTTTTTCCCCTGGGAAGTGATGACGGCGTTTAGGGTGTCGCACACCACCATGGGGAGATGCTATGATACCCCTGTGGTGGAGGTCCCGGCTGTGCCTGGCTCCATTGGACGTGGTAAGGCAGTCATGGTGGGGCAGGTCGGTATTAAATACATGTGGAAAATGTGACCTTCAAGGCACATGAAGAAAAATAAAAGTAAGAGAGTGAGGGAAAGATGACGGAAACAAAACATATTGAAGAATATTGGCAAAAAACACACGTAGGAATGTAAATACACAATTATCAAACAAAGTAAACTCTAACAAGTATATAAAAGCCTGGAACTTCATCATGAGGGCAATATTAAAGGATTTCATTGAGGATTAAGCAGCATACTGATGTGTAGGCAAGAAGCTAATGTTCTTTAAAATTTAGAAAATACCATAATTCTAGCTACTCTAGGAGCTAAGATGTGATTATCACAGTATGAAGCCAAACTGGGCAAGAAAGTTCATGAGAATGTTATCTTGTTAACCACCAAAGAGCCAACAGTGGAGCTGTGACTTAAGTGGAAATGCCATAGTTTTGAGTAAAAAAACACAAACAACAAACTCAGAGAAAGTACCCAGAATTTAAGTTCAAGCCCCAGTAGTGACACCAAATAAGAAATTTTAGGCAAATGGTTAACAAAGCAATATTAGAAAACAAGTCAACAGAGAAAATATAGTAGTTGACATGATGGGATAATAAAACATATAGAGAATAAATTTCAAATTTACTTGGCTCTGGCTAGAAAAATGAGTAAGAGTCATTTATTCATAGAAGTTATTACAACAATATAAGCTAATATCTGATGGAAAAAGGAATATATTTGACCTAACATGTAAGTTTCACCTTAAGAGGGTGTATTTCTCCCGGGATGACTTCTGTCACGGAAGCCAAGCAGAAAATTTCTATCTGGTCTTAACAAGATAATGTAGCACTTGGGGGCAAAGATACACCCCAGTAGCCCTGCACTAGACACCAAGATGGAGAAGATCTCTACAGCCACCATGACCTACCTCTTGGCACTGTGGTAGACAGGCAGAAAAGTGAGCCAGACAATGCAGAACAACAGCATGCTGAAGGTCAGGAACTTGGCCTCATTGAACGTATTAGGCAGGTTCCTGGCCAGGAAAGCCAAAGTGAAGCTGACCAGAGCCAGGAAACCCAGGTATCCCAGTACACAGTAGAAAGCAGTGAGGGAGCCCTTGTTACACAGGATGATGAGGTGGCCATGTTCAGAGTGTGCATCTGTGTCAATGAAGGGAGGAGAGGTTCCCAGCCAGATTCCACAGAGAGTCACCTGGATCAGGGTGCAGATGAGGATGATGAAGTTAGGAGCTCCCGATAGCAGAAGCCACCTCATCCTTCTCCCTGGAGAAGTGACCTTGAAGGCCAGAACCACAGTTACAGTTTTGGCCAAGACAGCAGAAACAGCTACAGTGAACACAACTCCAAATGTGGTCTGTTGTAGAATGCAGGTGCTGTTGTTGGGACGGCCAATGAAGAGCAAGGAACAGAGGAAGCAGAAGATGAGGGAGATGAGTAGGATGTAGCTGAGAGCTTGATTATTAGCCTTGACTATGGGAGTGTTCTTGTGTTTCACAAAGACCCCAAGAACAATTGTTGTGAGTGTAGATCAAAAAAGAGCCATGCAGTCCAAGGCCATTCCTAAGGGTTCTTCATAAGTCAAGAATCTTGCAGCTGTTGGGAGGCACTGGTTTCTCTCTGTATTGGCATACTGATGATCTGGACACTTCATACACTGCTCCATATCTAGTGAAGAATTCAAATAAACATTTATCCATTTCCAATACTTAAAAGGAAATTAGAAAGTCCCTGTCTAGAGATAATACTGACACGTGAATACTTAGTAGCATAAAGTAAATATTACCAAGTATTACCAGACATGTTCACTTTTATTTTTATGTCTTCATCATGTTCCCACACTCATTCCCATATTCTCATATTTTAGTCTGATTGAAATTCTTTTGCTTGTAATGACAATCACAAATATTGTTTCTTGCCATTTCTAATATCATATGAATAATTTTCTGTGCCTCTTCATGCTGCCTTAATTCTCAGACATGTGTGCACAAGTCAAACCCCTTATTCAAAATTGTGGGTAGTAAAACTTCGCAACTTCCTCTATATTCTCTGTACAATATAAATTGGACAACTGTGACCCTTCCTTGAAGTTGTTATATTTGTCTCTTCTACTCACCTATAGGGGATGGAGAAATCTCTATTTGAAACTATAAAGTCATGCTATGCACAACACTTTTGCTTGCTTCTTACACCAAACCAAACCCAGAGTATTTTCTCCATTGCAAGAACGGTTCTAAGATCTAGGAAATAAAGATGTACAAGATCTGTGTTTTCTGTGTAGTCTGAAGGTAATTTTGAAGAAGATGGGGACCTCGTGCTTAAAAAGATTTGCACTTACTATGACAGAAGTTAAGCTTACATTACTAAGTATTTGAATAAACATATATACAATAGACCAGAAAAAAATTAATCTTATACATAAATCAGAGCCCATGATGTTTTTTTCAAGAAGAAGAATCAACCAGTGTCACAATTAGATGATTAAGTGAAGGAAGGAAAAATTTGATTCTGTAATCATAATATACAACTTTTGCATTGGCTTGCATGGATTGGGGATACCAGCAAAGAAACTGAATTTCTCACTATGGCATGAACTTACCTGTCCCATTAGCAATCTCATTCGCTGAGCACGGTGTGCAATAAGAGCAACAGGCTGCCTTTTCTTCCTGAGGGGATTTCCTGTATCCAGGACCACAACCCTCACTGCAGGCAGAGTGAATAGGCTGAGGACAAGCACATATGTGTCGTAATTGTTTAGACTTTACATAATGCTCCAACAATCCATAGTTTTAAAATATTGAATTATTAGAATTGAAGCTAGAGGGGGGACTAAGATGGCGACTGGGCAGTAGGGAAACACCACAGCTCTCCCCAACCAAAAAGAGGGTTCACGTTCCATCACTTAATCTCCCCAAGAGACCGGCAACAACAAAAAGACAAACATCCAGAGAAAAACAGAAGGAGGAAAAAAACAAAATAAGAGAGAAAAAGAAGAATTTTAGACAAGAGAAAAGCGAAGACCCCTCCCCCAATCTTTACTGGCCACACTGCAGCGCGTGAAGCCGCTGCCAGCCCAGCCCAGTGGGGGCTGACAGAGTTCTAGAGACACAGGGGTTTGTCTGCAGGTCACCCACACAGAAGCCACCTGAGGTACCGATGTTGGACCTGCTGATTGCTATGAACAGAGAAACCTCTGAGCCAGGAGCTTGCATAAAAATCCCACCCACACCCCTCACTGTATATCTGAGCAGAGAGGTTCCATTCCACCAAATCCACTCTGCACGACTCCAGGAACCCCAGTGCTACACGGTACACCCACAGAACACCAGAGCAGAAGAACTGCAAGGAACCAGTGCTGATCCAGAGAGCACAGAGACAAACCCCAGTGCTCAGTGCACGGAGGCCCCTCCCTTACCTCTTGGGCAGAGGCTGCCCACCCTACGGCGTAGACCCGAACAGCATCAACTGAGTCAGAGACAGAAGAGAAACATGCAGAGTGACCACCGCCCATCCCAGCCCACAACCACCTCAACTGAACTCTGATTGCAACAACAACCAATGACCTACATCACACAGAAACAGCTACTAGCTCCAGGGTGAGTACCCTACAGGGGACAGTGTATACCTCAAGGGAGACCACAGCTGGTGGGAATCCCTAGACCCCTACCCAGCCTCCCTATCCCAACATCTGGACCACAGGACCCACTAAAAATGGGAACTTTTCGAGAGCTCCACCAGCCCATGGAGCACACTCAGCTGGCCAGGCTAGAGCAAGAGTGCCCCCGGAAGGGACCTTAAATGCACAAGCAAGGAACATTGCCACTGGGTCCAGACACCCAACAGTGGAAGAAATTTGAACTGTGAATTCCAGGCTGCATAACCTAGGCAGGATACACAACAGCACAAGTCCAACCGGCGTGCCCCAGGCTAGGGATGGGACCCCGCCTGGGAATCCAGTGCCTGAGAAACACAACCAATTCCTCCCAACTGAACTCAGAAACTGAGCATATGCCTCAGCAGAGGGGAGAAAAACAGGGAACTGCACCCCCGGGGAAGCACGCCTGTGACAGCAAAAGACCCGAGGGGTCAGGACAAGAGAAGCCCAATCCGCACCAGAACCTGACCCATATATTCTAGGCTGGGAATTGGACAACACAGGCCACGAGCATCTGATAATAGTCATGATCTTAGGCTGGTAAGGTGGCTCAGCAGTAGAGTGCTTGTCTTGGGTGCATGAGGCCGTGGATCTATTACTCAGCACCACATAAGCAGAAAGGGCCAGAAATGGTGCTGTGGCTCAAATGGTAGGGTTCCAGCCTTGACCTGAAGAGCTGAGGTACAGCACCCAGGCCCAGAGTTCAAACCCACAACCGGCCAAAAAAAAAAAAAAAATATCAGGAGCCCATAGCAGACTCCAACATCTGGAAGAGTGCATCCAGCACATCCGATCTCGACAAGAGCACCTGTAGGAGCAAACAGGAGCAGTCTAGGCTGTTCAACACTTCTAAAGGTGGGAACTGCCAGTGATCTACAGCAGAGAGCCGAGAACCCCTATGTGGTTCAGAACAACAACTGGAGGTTGGCCCCTAACAGAACTGAGATCAGGTACAGACTCTCTCTACCAGCACAGAAACAGCAAGCAAGCAATGACAAACACCTATTGATCAAAACAAAATTTCAGATTAGTCTCCAATAATCCCTGAATCCCTGCAAAATCACAGAGAAAAATTACAAGGTTTATCAATACCCAGGATAGCAAGCTATCTCCAAAAGCAAGCAGCCACCCAGGGGAGAGCTCCAGTGGGAGCAAACAGGAATGGAAGACAAAAGCTACATCCAAGAGATGCTGTAGGCAATGACTCAAGAAATAAAGTGAGAAATAGACCAGAAATTGAAAGAGCACAGGTTCGAAATATTGAAAGAGATGCAGGATATCCAACAGGAGATGCAAGCAAAAATAGAGGCAGACCACACCTCGCTAAGAGGTGAGATTAGTGCCAAAATAGAAGCAGTACACTCCTCATTAAGAGGTGAGATTAGGACTTTGAGAACCAATATTGAATCCATAAATGAGTCCATTTCCTCCATGCAAACCACAATGGAAGCCACAGATAATAGAGAGAACGAAATGAAATGTAGAGTGTCAGATACCGAAGACAGAATATACCAACTGGACCAAAAATTTACAGATATGGAAAAATCACATAAATTATGCCGAAGGGAAATTCAAGAGTAGGCAGATAGTGACAAGAAATTTAACCTTCGTATAATTGGAGTAGACGAAGGTGAGGAATATCAAAGCAAGGGAATGCAACAGCTATTCAACAAGATAATCAGTGAAAATTTCCCCATCTCAAAAAAGAACATTTTACCTACATGACAGAAGCATATAGAAAACCTAACAAGCAAGATCGCAGGAGAAACACTTCTAGACACATTATAGTAAAAATGATAGATCTGAATAATAAGGAAACAATCTTGCATGCAGCAAAAATGAAGAAAGAGTTCTACTACAACGGGAAAAAATTAGAATCACTGCAGATCTCTCCACACAAACACTGAATGCAAGAAAGGCCTGGGAAAGTACCATAGGAGCCCTGAGAACAAACAACTGCCAACCCAGACTGATGTACCTGGCAAAGATAGCATTCACATTCGATGGAGAACTGAAAATTTTTAATAGCAAAGAAAAACTAAATGAATACAGAAACATTAAGCCAGCATTACAAAGAATACTAAGAGGGGGAACACAACCTGAAGGATGCAACCGGGAACAGGGACCTGTACCCAGACAGGCAGTAATAGACGTCTAACTGAGCAAACACAGGAGGAAAGGAAAGAAGAAAAACTTAGGAAAACAGGGAATGACAGGGACCACAATGCATCTCTCTATACTGTCTCTTACTATTAACAGGCTTAATTCGCCAATCAAAAGAAAAAGAACTGCAGACTGGATCAGAAAACATGACCCATCCATCTGTTGCCTTCAGGAGACCCACTTCTCAGCCAAACATACAAACAAACTCAGTGTGAAGGGTTGAAAAGGATCTACCAATCAAATGCCCCCAGTAAGAAAGCAGGTGTATCAATAAAGCAGGTGTAGCAATCCTGATATCTGACAAAATGAACTTTTTATTGAATTCAATGCACAAAGACAAGGACAGACACAACATACTAATACAGGGAACAATCCAAGAAGAGAATATTACTATCATCAACTTACATTCCCCAAACATTGGTGCACCCAAATATGTTAGGCAAATACTCTCAAACTTACAGAATAAAATAGATCCCAATCTGACAATACTAGGAGACTTTAATGCCCTACTCTCACCAAAGTTTAGGTCTACCAACCAGAGTATTGGCAAAGAAGCTACCGAATTAAGTGAGGCCATACTTCATGTGGAACTAACTGACATCTACCGAGTATTTCACCCTGAAACAACAGAGTACACATTCTTCTCAGCAACTCATGGAACTTTCTCCAATATAGACCATATCAAAGTTCATGCAAGGAACTTAAGCAAATACAAGGGGATCAACATAATCCCCTGTATCCTATATGACCACAATGGAATCAAACTAGTTCTCAATAACAAAGCATACCGCAGAAATTACTCAAATACATGAAAATTGAACAGTACATTTCTAAGCAATGCCTGGGTAACGGAAGAGATCAAAGATGAAATTTAAATATTCCTACAACTCAATGATAATGAAAAACACATCACAAAGAAACTTGTGGACACAGCAAAAGCAGTCCTGAGGGGCAAATTTATTGCCCTCAGTGCCCACATCAAGAAAATAGAGACAGACCAAGTAAATAATCTCATGTTGCAATTAAAACAGCTAGAAAAATAAAGAAAAAATGAAACCTAAATTTACTAGATGGAGCCAGATAACCAAACTAAGAGTGGAGATTAATGAAATAGAGAATCGAAGTCATAGCCAAAATTAACCAAACAAAAAGCTGGTTCTTTGAAAAATAAACAAAATTGATGGACCACTGGCAAGATTAATTTAAAAAAAGAAGAGAAGAAACCCATATTAACAGGATTAGGGATGCCATGGGAAAAATCACAACACATACCCAAGATATCCAAACAATTTTAACTGACTACTTTCAAAAGTTATACTCTCTAAAGAAAGAAAACCTGACAGAAATGGGTGCATTTTTAGAGAAACACAAGTTGCCAAAACTGAGCAAAGAAGTTAATCAATTAAATAAGCCAATGTCCTACAACAAGATACAAGAAGCAATCAGAAGTCTTCCAACAGAGAAAAGCCCAGGACCAGATGGATTCACAAGAGAATTCTTAAAGACCCTTAAGATCCTTAAAGAAGAAATAATACCCATATTCCTCAAGCTCTTCAAAGAAATAGAGAAGGAGAGAGCTATCCCAAACTCATTCTATGATACCAATATCACACTCATCCCCAAATCAGGCAAAGACCCAACTAAAAAAGAGAATTACTGGCCAATTTCCTTGATGAACAGATGCAAAGATACTTAACAAATTTCTAGCTAATAGAATCCAGAAAAACATTAAAAAATCATACACTACAAAGAGGTAGGCTTCATCCCAGAGATGCAGGGATGGTTAACATAGGTAAGTCAATAAATGTAATCCAACACATCAACAGAGCCAACGTCAAGAATCACATGATTATCTCCACAGATGCAGAAATGGCCTTTGATAAAATTCAACATTCATTCATGCTAAAAGCTCTGGAGAAAATAGGAATAGAAGGAACGTTACTTAAAACAATAAAAGCCATTTACTACAGACTAATAGCCAATATTATACTTAATGGGGAAAAGTTACAACCAATTCTCCTAAAATCAGGCAAAAAGGCAAGGATGCTTTGTCTCTACTCTTCTTCAATATAGTCCTGGAACCCTTAGCCAGGGCAATAAGGAAAGAAAGAGACACTAAAGGGATCCACATAGGAAAAGAAGTTAAACTATCCCTTTTTGCAGATGACATGATACTATAGATTCACGATCACAAAAACTCCATCCCCAAACTCTTAGAAATCATAAATCACTTTGCCAAAGTAGCAGGATACAAAATCAACCCACAAATATCAGTTGTCTTCCTGTACACTGACAATGTACAAGCAGAGTGGGAAATAAAGGAAGCAACCCCATTCACAATAACCTCCCCCAAAATGAAATATTTAGGAACTAACCTAGCCAAAGATGTAAAAGAACTATTTAATGAAAACTATAAAAAGTTAAAGAAAGAAATTACAGAAGACACTAGGAAATGGAAAGACCTTCCATGCTCTTGGATAGGCAGACTTAATATAGTGAAAATGGCAATACTGCCAAAATTAAAATACAAATTCAATGCAATTCCTATTAAAATCCTAATGACATACATCTCTAAAATATAGAAAATAGTCCAAAAATCCATGTGGAACAACAAAAGACCTAGAATAGCCAAAACAATTCTAGGGAATAAAGATAACATGGAAGAGATATCCATGCCAAACTTCAAGCTCTATTATAGAACCATAATAACAAAGACAGCATGGTACTGGCACAAAAACAGACTCGAAGTGCAAAGGAATAGAATAGAAGATCCAAAAATAAAACCACAGGCCTCCAGTCAGCTGATATTTGACAAAGTAGCCAAAGATATACAATGGAAGAAACACAATCTCTTCAACCACTGGTGCTGGGAAAACTGGGTGGCCACATGCAGAAGACTAATATTGGAACCCAGTCTATCAAGATGGATTAAAGACCTTAACATTAAACCAGCATCTCTGAAACTATTGCAGGACAGAGTAGGAGAGACACTTGAACTTATAGGCACAGGAAGGAAATTCCTGAACAGAGTCCCAGGGTCACAACAAATTGGAAAGAGACTCACCAAATGGGACTACCTTCAAATAAAAAGCTTCTGCACAGCTAAAGCTATAACAACCAAGCTAGAAAAGCAACCATCTCATTGGGGAAAAAAATTTACCCGCAATATATCAGAGAAGGGGTTAATATGCAGTACATACAGGGAACTCAAGAAACTAATTCCCTCCAAACCTAACAAACCAATTACTAAATGGGAAAGGGAACTAAAGTGAGACTTCTCAGATGAAAAGATAAAAATGGCAAAGAAATGTTCACCATCGCTAGATGTGAAGGAAATGCAAATAAAGACAACACTGAGATGCCACCTTCCCCAGTCAGAATGTCCCACATCCTCAAGGCAGCCAACGACAAACGCTGGAGGGGATGTGGAGAAAGAGGAAACCCTATTACACTGCTGGTGGGACTGCACACTTATACAACCACTTTGGAAAGCAGTCTGGAGGGTCCTCAGAAAGCTAAATATTGACCTCCCTTATGACTGAGTCATACCACTTCTAGGCATCTATCCCGAACAACAGGAACCACTATACAAGGACACATGCACGTCCACGTTTATTGCAGCACTGTTCATAATAGCCAAGATATGGAAACAAACCAGATGTCCCACCACAGATGAATGGATGCAAAACTTGTGGTATGTATACGCAATGGAATATTATGCAGCCATTAGAAATGACAAAATAATGGCATTTGCAGGGAAATGGATAGAGCTAGAAGAAATCATGTTGAGCGAGGTAAGTGAAGAGCAAAGAAACAAATGGTACGTGGTCTCCCTGATTAAGTGGCTGTTAAATACAAAATGTTAGGTGATATGACAAAATTAACAGGACTTAAGAATCAAAGGACTTCCACTCATCTGGGCGAATCACTACTAAATAACCCCGTGCTGCTGATCACATGTATGGTATATTTGTGTACACTGGAGGAGAACCAGGAAGATGACACAGACTAGATGGAATCAGGAAAAAACATGTAACAGGGATCAATCAGCTGCACTGGACATTAACCAAAGTGAACTAAACAACTTAATGGCAGTGATGGGAGGGAGAGAACAAGTGGGAAAGAGGGAACAGCTGATGCTATGCAAAACAAATGAAATGTACATACCCTCCAATGTGGAAGATATAACTGTATCGCAAAGCACATAGAACTCATAAATGTTATAGACCATGATAGACAATTTGTTCCAAGAAAGTTAGAACATGTTTGTGACTTTAACTGAGCATCACTATCCCACAATACTATGCAATTTGGCAAATTATGTAACCACTTAAACACAATAAAAAATTTGAAAAAAATATTGAATTATTAAGTGTTTTATTTCTATACACATAAATGATTTAAATGCTGTTATAGATTGCAAATCACATAATTACAAAAGTACTATGTGTTACAGCCTTGATCTATAGCCTGTGGAACTATTGAAAAGTGTGAGACCTTTAAATGTAGAGCTTAATGGTGAGAAAGTATGTTCCAGTGTCCAGGCCTATGGAACTTCCTTGAAGTCATGTTATTATATGTTGTCTCCTACTCATCTGTGAAATTGTGAAGTGCAAGAAGGAAGAATACTCTTTGAAGCTTCAAAAGTGTGCTGTAAGATAGGGCACAGACCTCCCCTTTATAGGATATGTGAACTCCATGCACGTAGTATTGTCTTAGTTTTCCAGTGCCCATGAAGTGAGAATCTTCTCACATAGCCTAATTGAAGGACTCCTCTCACCAAAGATGCTTAACCAATTAACCATTGAATGAAACCTCCACAGAAGGGAGAAAAATAACCCTTTCGCCACACTAAGTGATTCCTTGGGTACTTTTTCATAGTGTTAAAAACTTGTAAAGAAATATGCATTTTATGAGAGTTCCGGGAAGATGGCGGAGGAGAAGCTGGAGTCTAAACAAGCTCTCACATAGAAAGCAGTTTTACAGTTCCAGTGAAAAGTCCTAAGCCAGAGAATCACACCAAGTGTGTCATGACAGGCCAGAGAGTCAGGCCAGAGAGAGGAAATCCAGGCAAGGAGACACATCTGAGTTCTTGCCAGGAGCCGCTGCAGCTGCGGCAGCGGTGGCGGTGGTGATCGCAGGCGCCATACCTGAGCCACAGAGAATCCAGGACGAAGGAGCCAGACGCAGCGGGCGAGCGGATTCTACTCAATACCAGCAAGAACCAACAAAGAGTGGACATCTTCATCCTGCAGTTCGTAGACCAGAGACGACCCAGGAACCAAGACTCAGCATGAGTAGAAGCCTGACATCCTCATTCCTTCTCAGGGAGCAGAGGAGGGAAGGCCACCCCCCCCCCCCCCAGTACCAGAGATCTCCATCTTGGATACCAACAAAGCTCCACGGAGCTGCTAGCTCCAACTCAGGCCTTGGAATAAAACGAGTCATTTAGCAGGTCACAAGAACTTAATGCTGTGACCTGCCAGACTCAGCTCCACCCAGGGAAAAGTCACCCAGCTCGGGCGCCAGCCCTAAGAGTGGCTTTCTTCACTGGGTAATCAGAGCCAGAGGCTGCCCCTCCCTCTAGCAGCCTCAACAATCAATTGAAATTCAGTAAACAGAAACCCTGAGAATGGCTCCAGGCTGGGCTCTGTGAGGTTTTCACAAACTAGCCCCAGGGAAAAGCTACTGTTTTATGAAAGGCCTCAACTCTACCCAGAACCTAGCCTCATCACTGCATCCACCTCTTTTGTGATACTCAAAGCAGATCTGCCTCCCATTGAACTAGCCTGGGAGGAGGATCACAAAATCCTGAGTAAAGCAGAGCATTTTTCTGCCTGTTCAAACAAACTGACTTAAGAAACCAACCAAGCCACAGGACCAAAAGCAGACCAGAGACTCCAACAAGAGGCTGGTTATGGACACAAGGGAGATACAGGATTTTGCCCACCCCTCGCAAAAAAATCAAAGAACTTTTTTTTCTTTTTTGTGTACCTTTTATAAAAAAATTCTTTTTAACTTTTTTTTTAATTTTTAATTTTTGCCTTTTTTGAAAAAAAATTGTTTTCCAGTAACATTTTTTTCCTCTTATAATTTTTATTTTAAGGTACGTGAATGTGAGTTTTTCTTTTTTTTTAGTTTTCTTTCTCTTTTTTTTTCTTTTTAAATTATCTTTTTGTTTTTTGTTTAGCTATACTGAACTTCTGATCTCTTTTCTTCCTTTCAAATCCTTTTCACCTTTTCCTATCTTTCATTCTTCTTTATAAGACTTAATTCTTGTCCTGCACATCCTCAGATAATCCCGTAGTTGACTATTAGACCCTGTCCTCCATTGTGTACACACTTAATCCACAAATTATTACTCAATTCAAAACCTCTGAGACTTAAATTCCTTAATAGCAGTACTACCTCTTTATACATATATAATATTGGAGGTATTTTTATTTTTAAGTTTTTCACATCTCCTTTATATCCCTCCCCTTCTCTCATTATATTCACGTTCTTCTCTGAATAGTGTGTTTTCTCTTCTGCATAATATTTATAATTTAAACTTTTCTATTTTTTTCTGGTCTCTTAACTTTTCCCTTTCTCTTTCTTCGTAACTCTCCCTGTACCTTCCCACATCACCCTATTCCTATTTTTTACCCACATCTCTCCCTAACCCTAATAATTTCTGGTTTTCCAAATTCTTCTTTGCGGTTTGTAGCCCATTAACGTATAGTTGATGATGTTGAATAGATGTATTTGTTGAACTAGATTGTATCTGTAGGCTATTGACTGTGCAAATACAGACTTTGGTTGATGCTTGCCTTAGGATATTGTTCTAGCACAAAACTGGTGCTATTTTCATCTCAAATGGGCAGAGAAAGCCGGAAAAACACAAGAAAAATGGCAAATCAGGGTATCTCAACTCCCAATCTTGATAATCAGGGGACAGAACAGATAATAAATAATCCAGAGGAGAGTTCCCAAATAGCTCTAGAAACACTGCTGGCAAACATGATAAATGAAAAGATTGAAATCATACAAAGGATTCTGTATGAGTGTGAGAGGGAGAGAGAGGAGGCAATCCAAAAGTTTATACAGGAATATCTTAAGCGTGAGGAAGCTACTCAAAAACTGATACAGGATTTGCATGAGCAGCTTGAGAATACTCAAAGAGAAAGGCAGGAATGGTGTGAGCAGGCTGAGAACACTCAAAGAGAACTACAGGAATCGCACAAACGGGAGGAAACTAATCAAAGAGTAATACAGGAATTGAGAGGGCAGGAAGAGAATACACAAAGATCACTAAAGGCATTCATGGAATCCATTAACAAAGAGCTGAAGGAAGTCAGGGAGACCACAAAAGGAATGCTGAATGGAACCCAACAGAAGGAATGGGAGTCCAAGGAAACCATAACCAATCAACTCAGTGATTTGAGAATAAACACTGAACACCAAATTAAGGAAGTAAAGAAGGTCATACAAGATGTAAATCAAAGCTTCAACAAAGAATTTGAAGCCATCAAAACTGACCAATTAGAAGGAAAAGAGATAAAAACCAAAGTAGAAAGTCTAGACAGCAGGTTAGACCATGCAGAAGATCGAATCTCAGGAATTGAAGACAGCCTAGATATTATAGAGAAAGAACATACAACCATCCAAGACAAGTCCAAGAAATATGATAGATCTATCCAAAACTTGGAAGACACCATCAGAAGGCATAATCTAAGGATAATGGGTGTAGAGGAGTACCTAGAAACAGAAGTTAATGGTCTAGGAAATTTGTTTAACAGGATCCTAGCAGAGAACTTCCCAAAGGTGCAAAAAGATAGGCCTATTCAGATAAAAGAAGGTTTTAGAACCCCAAATAGACGAGAATATGACATGCCACCGCCAAATTATAATCCACACAGGACCAACTCAGACCAAGGAAAAGATCCTTAAAGCTGTCAAGGAGAAAAGATTAATCACCTATAAAGGGAAACCAATTAGAATCAACTCAGATTTCTCAACAGAGACAATCAAAGCAACAAGAGCCTGGAATGATGTATGCCATGCCCTAAAAACAAACAAGTATCAACCAAGAATACTGTACCCAGCTAAACTCTCCTTCATAACTGAAGTCCAACTAAAAATCTTCCATAGCAAAGAAAAGTTGAAACAATACATCTCCACCAAATCAGCCCTACAAACGATTCTTAAAGATGTCCTACACATAGAAAACCAACAAGACAACAATAAAGGCCAAGAAACTGTACCCAAACTGAGAATCCAATAACCATAGGAAGAACCCAGTTTTCACAGCCCCCAAGAAGGTGGATAACATGGCAGAAATCCCAAATACCTCTCAGTCTTATATCTTAACGTTAACGGACTTAACTCTCCAATTAAGCGACATAGACTGTCTAGTTGGATTAAAAAACAAGACCCTTTTATCTGTTGCCTTCAGGAGTCACATTCTAGCCCATAAAAACAAACACATTTTCAACGTGTGGAACAAAATCTACAAAGCCAACGGCCCCCATAAAACAGGCGGGAGTTGCAATCCTAATACCAGATAAAATGAACTTCAAATTAAAATTCGTGAAAAGAGATACAGACGGTCGCTACATACTAATTAAGGCATCTCTCTTTCAGGAGGATATTACAATTCTAAATATGTATTCTCCAAACAATGGAGCACCCAAATTTATCCAAGAAACACTACTTTCCCTCAAATTCCATATAGATCCAAAGACATTAATTGTTGGGGATTTTAACACACCACTCTCCCCACTAGATAGATCAACTCGGCAAAAACTCAACAGAGAAACCAGAGATCTAAACAACTGCATAGATCAACTAGATTTAACTGACATCTACCGAATCTTTCACCCAGCAGCATCAAAATACACATTTTTCTCAGCAGCACATGGAACATTTTCTAAAATAGACCACATTTTAGGCCACAAAGCAAACTTGTATAAATTCAGAAACACTGAAGTTGTACCTTGCATTCTCTCTAACCACAAGGAAATAAAATTAGAACTCAACACCAAACGCCACTAAGGAAAGTCCTGTATCACATGGAGGCTGAACAACACACTGTTGAATCACGAGTGGGTCATGAAAGGGATTAAAAAGGAAATTCAAATGTTCCTGCTATTCAACAAAAATGAACACATAAATTACAAGCTCCTCTGGGACACAGCAAAGGCAGCACTCAGAGGCAAGTTTATAGCTCTGAGCTCCTACATCAACAAATTGGAAAGATCTACAACCAAGAATTTAATGACACATCTAAACCTCCTTGAAAAAGAGCAGCAAGATAAACCCCAATCCAGTAGACGGAAAGAAATAATTAAAATTAAATCAGAATTAAATGAATTAGAAGCAAAAAAAAATATAGAAAGAATCAACAAAACAAAGAGTTGCTTCTTCGAAAAAATTAACAAAATTGACAGACACTTAGGGAATCTTATCAGAAAAAGAAGAGAATAAACCCAAATAAATAAACTCAGAGATGAGAACGGAAACATCACCACGGAAACAACCAAGATTCAGAACATTATAAGGGAATACTTCTCAAAACTTTATGCTAATAAGTTTGAGAACTTGACAGAAATGGACCTTTTCCTAGCAAATATTGACATGCCAAAACTAAACCAAGATGAGTTAAACCATCTTAACAGGCCCATATCAAGCATTGAAATAGAAACAGCAATAAGAGACCTCCCAGCTAAGAAAAATCCAGGACCAGATGGTTTTACAGTGGAATTTTACAAGGCCTTCAAAGCAGAGCTCACACCAATACTCCTCCAACTCTTCAATGAAATTGAAAGAGAAAGTTCACCACCCAACACCTTCTATGAAGCCATCATCACACTCATCCCTAAACCAGGCAGGGACTCATCAAAGAAAGAGAACTATGGACCCATTTCTTTGATGAACATTGATGCAAAACTTCTCAACAAATTTTGGCCAATCGACTTCAACAATTCATCCAAAAAATTATACACCTGGATCAAACAGAATTCATTTCAGGGATGCAAAACTGGTTCAATATAAGCAAATCAATTAATATTATTCATCACATAAACAGGAGCAAGAATAAGAACCACATGGTTATCTAAATAGATGCAGAAAAAGCATTAGACAAGATCCAACACTCCTTTATGATGAAGGTTTTGGAAAAATTAAGAATCAATGGAACATTCCTCAATACAATAAAGGCTGTCTATGACACACCTACAGCCAGTATTATACTTAATGGTGAAAAACTAAAGCCATTTCCTCTAAACTCAGGAACAAGAAAAGGAGGTCCACTATCTCCACTTCTCTTCAATCTAGTATTAGATTGCCTAGATTCAGCAATAAGACAATATGCAGACATAAAAGGGATCCAAATAGGGAAAGAAAAAATAAACTTCTCCCTCTTTGCAGATGACATGATCTTATATTTAAATAATCCCATAGACTCCACTCCCAAATTACTCAAGCTGATTCAAAACTTTGGCAAAGTAGCAGGGTATAAAATTAACCCCCCAAAATCAATGGCTTTTCTGTATGCCAACAATGAGAAAAGTGGGGTGAAATTAGGAAAGCAACTCCATTTGTAATAGCCCCACAAAAAATAAAATACACAGTAATTAACTTAACCAAAGAAGTGAAGGATTGCCATGATGAAAACTTTAAAATCTTGAAAAAGGAAATCAAAACAGAATTTAGAAAATGGCAAAACCTCCCATGCTCCTGAATTGGAAAGATTAACATCGTGAAAATGGCAATAATTTCCAAGGCTACCTATAAATTCAACGCGATACCTATCAAAATTCCAACCTCACTCTTCAAGGAAGTAGAAGAGGCAATCCAAAAATTCATATGTAACAATAAAAGACCCCAAATAGCAAAAACGCTCCTCAACGGAAAGAACACTGCTGGAGGAATATCAATACCAAATTTCAAACTCTACTATAAAGCCATAGTAATCAAAACAGCTTGGTATTGGCATAAGAACAGACCTCAGGACCAATGGAATAGAAATGAAAACCCAGAAATGAACCTACAGACCAATAGCCATCTAATCTTCGATAAGAGAGCTAAAACAATAGAATGGAAGAAAGAAAACCTCTTCAGTTAATGGTGCTGGCAAAATTGGTTAACTACTTGTAGAAAACTAAAGCTAGATCCTTATATATCACCCTGCACCAGAATCAACTGCAAATGCATCAAAAACCACGAAGTCAAATCAGACACTCTGAAAACATTACAGGATGGAATAGGAGAAACCCTAGGTCTCCTTGGCTCAGGCCGAAATTTTCTGAATAGAGACCCAGAAACACAACAAATCAAAGAAAGGTTGGACAAATGGGATTGCATGAAGTTGCAGAGCTTCTGCATGGCAAAGGACATAGCTAGCCAGATCAATAGAAAGCCCACGGATTGGGAGAAGATCTTCACTAGCCATACAACAGACAAGGTTCTCATATATAAAATATACTTGGAAATCAAAAATTAAAACACCCAACAACAAATCCTCAAAGAAACAACTGCCCAATAAATAAGTGGGCTAATGACTTAAAGAGAAACTTCTCTGAAGAAGAAAGAAGGATGGCCAATAGACACATGAAGAAATGCTCAACGTCCCTAGCCATACAAGAAATGCAAATCAAAACAACATTGAGATACCACCTCACTCCAGTTAGAATGGCAAAAATCAACAACAGATGCTTGAGGGGATGTGGACAGAAGGGAACCTTACTTCATTGTTGGTGGGAATGTAAACTTGTTCAACCACTTTGGAAAGCAGTATGGAGGTTTCTCAAAAGACTTCACATAGAGCTCCCCTATGACCCAGCAATCCCACTTTTGGGCATTTACCCAAATGTTTACAAACAAGACCACACTAAAGCTACCAGCACAACTATGTTTATTGCAGCATTATTTACCATAGCAAAGATATGGAACCAACCCAGATCCCCCTCAGTAGATGAATGGATCAAGAAAATATGGTACATATTCACAATGGAATTCTATGCCTCCATCAGAAAGAATGACATTGCCCCATTTGTTAGGAAATGGAAAAACTTGGAAAAAATTAAGTGAAGTACGCCAGGCCCAAGGAAACATAAGTCCCATGGTTTCCCTTATTTGCAATATCTAGTATATGTATGAGTCGATCGGAAAAGGTCAGATAATGTGATGTTAGGAAAATGAACCCTTAGATATTCATTTTAATGTTTTTTTTTCTTTCATGCATTTCTAAAGCATTTATAAAGTTATCTCTTTGTTGCTTTTTATGTCCCTCCCCCACAGTATAACCCCTGCTTTCACTATATTTGATGTCAGTATAACTTGTGGAAGGGAATGGGAAAAAGAAGTCGTTTAAGGGTACAGGTGGACCTGTTGCAACAATGAGAAGTACAAGTTGTCATGTCGAAAACGAGCTTTACAGCGTTGGTGTGGGAGGGGGGGAAGGAGGGTGGATTTGGTGGGGAGGTAGGGGAGAGGCTGGGAAGGGATGTGAAGGGTAAACAAAGGAGGAGGCTGCAATGCTTGATTAGAAATGTATACATTATCCTGCCCACGTAATTGTAACCCCTCTCTACAGTATGTTCACAAAAAAAATAAAATAAAATAAAAAATAAAAAAAGAAATATGCATTTTATGACACTATTCTAAATCCCCATTTAGAGACTGTGAATGTCTATTTTTTTTTGTCCTAGTCCCAGGGTTTGATATAAGTACATGTTCATTTTCCTAGGGCTTTTTTCTCCTGAAGATAAGCACTCTACCATTTGACCTGAGGTTCCATCTGAGGTTTTTGATGGTCAATTGAGAAAAGAGTCTCAAAGACTCTTCTGCCCAGTTGGACTTTCAACAGATACGTAATCTTAGACCTGAGGATATCTTTCTCCTGAGTAGATAGGATTACAGGCATGAGTCACTAGTGTCCAGCCCTGCTTTTTTGGTGGTTAAATGAAAATAAGCATCTCAGAGAAGATTCTGCTTAGACTGCCTTCCAACCACAATATTTGTATCTCAGTCACCTAGTTAGCTAGTATTACAGGAATAGGTGGCGGGCATCCAACCAGATATACATTTTAAGGCTGAAATTTTCTTATATGTCATCCAACCAGATATACATTTTAAGGCTGAAATTTTCTTACTTATATGTCCTTAAAATCATTGCAAATAACCCAACCCACCTCTGTATTTCCTATGGCCCAGTGTACCATATCTTCAGATAAAGACATTTGATGAGCATATGGAGAAAACTTTCCTACTTTCACCTCAAGTTCAAGACCTTCTGGGAAATTCCATATGTTTACAATGTCATAGTCTGCTTCCAATTTCCTTTTGTCATCCAAAGTCACTTGATCTCCAGCAGCATTGTGAAACTGGATGTTCTTCAGAAAAGAGTGCAGCTAAAAGACATACATCATCTTATGGTGAAGTACATCCCAAGTTAAGACAGAAAACCTGAAGAAAAAAAGTTCCTGATTGCCTTTAAATTTTGATGTAGAATGAAAGAATAGTAGATCCACCTAATGAAGCATTCCAGAAGAAAATCTATGGAGGAATAAAAATAATTTTGCCAAATCTTGGTCATTCAACAAAGGGGTAGATGCAATCTTTTCAAAAGAAACCAAGTCTAGAGAGTCACAAATAAGATGACTCTCAGTCGTCTAGCCAGTGTTTCCTACAACCACTAATTTTATGCATGTTGCTAATATGAACTTGGTAAAATTTTAATATTTAAAGTAGAATAAAACTAGGTCCCTCATGCAAAATGTGGATAATTCTTTTCAGCAGGTCATCCTTTGCTATTACATAAGAAACTCATAGGGAAAATCAAGGTGCATTTATACTTTTCAAAACATCTGCTATAAGGGAGGGGCCAATGCAACAGCAATATATACAAGACAATATTTTGGAAATGATCTGTACAATTTTAGGGAGAGGGGTAGGGAAAGTAAGAGAAAAATGAATGAAGGGGTAACAAGTTTGACAAGAAATGTACTTACTATCTTACTTGTGTAACTGTAACCGCTCTGTATATCATCTTGACAATAAAAAACAAGGAAAACTATCTGCTATGAATATGTTGAGGCTATTTGTAACTAAAAGAATTTATGAAACATGGAACTCACTTGATCCTTGTTATGGCCTGCTTTTCCTGAAGAGCACAAAAATACGTCCAGAGTACTTCACAGACATTTAAACAAATATTATTTGTTGCTTTTTGGAAAACATACCTAAAATGCTTAAATTTTATATGGCATGAAAACTATCTAGGAAGTGACATTGCCTATGGGGTATGTCATCTAACACAGAAGGCCTTACCTGTGCAGGGGAAGTCACTACCCCTTCCCTCTTTCCCACTGTTTGTGCTTCTGTTTGATGAAGAAGCAGCTCATGGAGAGCCTGGGCCACAGCATACACAGCATTGTATATATGGTAACTGTCTCCAGACAGTCGTGTCAAAAATGTGTCCAGGCAACAAATCCAAGGAGGCTTCGTGAGGACAGTTCTCCCACGTTACACAGTCTGACTCTGAATCTGAACAATTAAAAGACAGAAACCATAGTCTCGCTAGGAAAAAGTCTTCTGGATATTTGAAAGGGTTAACTGCCTTGACAAAATCTGTGAATCCCAAATTCTCTGGATGATGGTGTGAAAAAATGTGAGGTACATGTAATGAACCTAGTACAAAATATTACCTCCTCATGGTGAACTCTAGCTGTGAGTTCATGATACAAACTTTTCCTTTTACTAAAAATTGCTCAATACATCTTACCATATCTAGTAAGGCTTCATTATCACCATGTATGATGAGGACGTTTGCTGAAGATTTATTAATCTGTTTATAAAGTGCCATGACTTAAAAACATATGCCAAGCCCGAGGTTGGGATTGCTAGCTCAAAGTCTACACAAATTCTATTCTTGTCCATCTCTTCTTGCAATTCAGGAAGAATCCACAAGCCATTCTCATCTTGTGAGGTCGATAGTCCAACCCAGTTCCAGATGAAATGAAGGAGTAAGGAGATCAGGGCAATGGCTATGGATGTGTCCTTTGAGGCCATCTGATACAGAGCAGGAAAGTTCTTATGGTCACTCAGAGCATGATCAAAAGGCCCAAATGTAAGCTAAAAGGAATGAAAATTGGATGCTCCATGAATGAGAAGATTTCTATCCATTATGATCTCACTTATGATATGTATTAAATAACCATTTGAAGTAGGTGGAAGATAGATTTTTCTTAGTTTAAAAAATTGCTTTTAATAGTTGTACATTTCAGTTTGTTCCTACAAAGCTCCTTGATCTTTATCACTATTTCCATCAACTCATTCAATCTATAGCAAATCTACCCATTCCTTGACTTTTCTAGGTCCATTTTCACACACACATCTGAATATGTATATATATCTAAATATCTATATATAGACATATACATACATATATGTGATATGTTGTAATTTCCCACCCATCTACTCCATATTTCTCTGCCCCTTTGCACATCCCTCTAACAACTCTCCCCAGACAAGTTATGCTTCAATGTTCTAGTGTTAGTGTTTTATATCTCTTAGTTGATCAGAAATGTTATACCATGGGATTCCACCTCTATGTGTACCATAGTTTACAGATTAATCAAATATATTTGTAAACGGATATGTGTGTGTCCTATATTTATTTTATATTACATGTTCATATTTTAGATTTAACTTTCACATATGAGAGAACACATGCCCCTTTCCCTTTGTGAGTCTGAGTTACATCATTCAACATAATATCTTACGTGCATGCGCACACGTGTGTGTGTGTGTGTGTGTGAGTGTGTGTGTGTGTGTGTGTGTGTGTGTGTGTGTGTGTGTGTGTGTACTATTATAGGGGCATGAACTCAAGGCCTCGTGCACTTCCTTGGCTTTCTCCCTCAAAGCTACCTCTCTATCACTCAAACCACACATTACTTCCTGCTTTTTTTGGTTAATAAGAGATGTCTCCTTAGTAGCTAGGTTTGCAGTTAGCCATCAGGACATATCTCAACATATTGCTATACTTTAAAGTCATTTTTCCATTTCCTGATTTTTTAAGAAAATTATTGACAAGGCTTAAAAGTCCAAATAATCTCTTTGTGGCTCTAACTTTTCCAGTCCCTTTCCTAAAAATGGTAGTGTGGATCTTTATTACTTTGAATACTTACTCTTTGATATCACAAAATTTGATAGGTTCATAAATCCAGTATCTTCCTATAATTATCTTCTAACAGCTGAAATGGCACCAAATTAGATACTTCTTTATATCCCTTCACTCCTCCCACTCTCACCTGGGGAAACCTGTACAGGTTCAGCAATATACCAATCTGGGCAGATAATAATCCTGATGGTCCTGTCAGTACTGCTATAGACTTGCTCACTCTCACACAGGAGTAGTTTGGAAGGTTGTCCTTCCCAAAAAGGCTCATGAAGGGATTTTTAAATGTTTTCCAAGCTTCCATGTGAGCATTACAGATATTAAATCCTAGCATCAAGTTATGTAAATTATGAGGATTTTCATTGATCTCTTCAATAGCAAAAGCCAAGGCCAAAACAAACTGGTAGGTGTTGAAGATAAACCTGCATAATGAGCATAGAAATTTAAAACTTATCAATTTGATGGACTAAATACTTGCTTCTCTGCCAATGAATATGTTAAAGCATTATCCCAACTATGATGGAATGCAAATATAGTCTTTTATGGTTGTCTATGGGATTAAGGACATGAAGGGAATTTGTCATGCATAAGATTAAGAAACTTAAGAGAGAGCTTGCTTATTCCCCATTATCACATGCACCACAGCAAACACTAATGTTGCCCATTAAACATGGAATAGTCTTTCATGAGACACCAAATTATTCTCTTGCGAAGATAATTAGAGTAACTAGCTCCACTGTGTGAAAAATTGTGTGTTTTTGGTCACCCAGTTTATCTTATGTGGTTATAAGGCAGGCTGGGCTAAGTAATACATCTTCAATAGTCATTTAAGGAAGATTCTATATTAAGTTTCTCTAACTAACAGACCTGACATATTGAACAGCTCTTCCTACAATATCAGCCAGAAGAGAGCTCAAATACCAGGTGAAGGAATTTTATTCTTATTTATGTAATAAAACCAACGGGATGAATCTAACTGCAAGCACATCATAATGGAGAAAGAAATCTCCAACATGAAGAGTAATGAAAGAATTGTAAGCTTTACATTGAAATCCAAAGATTCAAGGCCACCATTGTAAAATGCAGTAATCTCTATTACCTTCCCAATATTGTTATTTTGAGATTCTAGAAAAACTACAGAGGAATAAAGAGAATCAACACTTTGCTCTCTCTCTCTCTCTCTCTCTGTTATGTCTGGGCAATGGTGTGAGTATGTGTACACACACATTCTAAAGAAATAATATTGAATCAATACATATTGTTTTAAAAGGAAATAATGGAGGCAAGAAAGAAATTCAAATGTGAGGCTTAACTTGTTTAACACATGGTGTACACATATTTGAAATTTCAATTTGGAAGCCTATCATGTTAATGATGTCTTCTAAACAGAAACAAATAGTAAGCTTGAATAAAGTCTAATTGAACATATGCATATGTAGGAGGAACCTGAAAGTAAGAATGAAGACATGTGGAAAATGATTGGTCAAAAGCTGACAACACTATTTTGAAAAAGAAAATATTAGTGTATTGAGGATTTAGTAAATGGTTGAGAATGACAAAAAGTTAAATGCTTGTTCTAAGAAGCAATGGCAGAATTTAAATTTCCTAATGTAGACAATGATAGAAATATGAGATATCTAGAGATGAAAGCTTAATCAAATGTTTGACCACAACACATAGTCGTGTACAGAAGCTACAAATGGAACTCATAACACATAGGTATTTCTCTGTTTTCCTAATGGCTGACTCCTCAGTAGAATCCATAGAATCCTGGAGAGCATGGCAGACATTCTTTAAAATATTAGGGACAAAAATGGATAAATTGTGTACCAAGATTACTGTTGCCAGCAAAGACATCCATTAGAAGTCAAGGATAAAAGGGTAAAGATATTCCCAGACAAGTACAATTAAAAGAATATACTCCCACACACCTGTTCCACAAAAAAAAAAAAAAACAAAAAAAAAAACAACAAAAAAAAACTATTCTATTGTCAACCAAATTTAATGCCCATGTAACATGACCACTTTGTGAGAAAATCAGAATGGGGTAGACAGCTGTTTGAAGAAGTTTTTAAATGTGAAATGCTAAATGTTTATGGAACCACTGTATACAAAAATAAACAGTTATTTTTACATAGTTAACAGAAAAGCATTCTGTCCAAAAGATTGAACCATTGATGAGTAATAAAAATGTTCAAGAATGTATAAAACCTACTAGGCAAAGGGGCTATAAAACTTGTTGAAAATACTCTAACATTGTAAATGTGCTAGCAAAATCACACACACAATTTTTATGCAGAGAGAAAAATTGTTAATATAATTATATCTTGTAATTACTGTAGAATATAAAATTGGATATCCACTATTACAAATGATAAGAGGAATATAATGCAGTTGCAGTTCCTGTTTGTCTTTAACATTTCATCTTAATATATTAAATGAAAGATTTAATTTAAAATTAAATTAAAAGATTTCATTATGACATTTCTGAACATTCATTTATGGACTTTGATCATAGCCCTCTATTGCTTGTATGTTTATTTTCTCTTTTTATTTCATCCTCCTCATCCCAGATAGTTGTTATTCCAAAATAGCTTCCTGTCATCTATTTTCAGCCCAGTGATTACCAGAAAATATATAACAGCAAATGAAAGCTCGTAATCCAGTAATCAAAAGACACTACTATTGAACTTCCTTCATAACCACTGAAGGAGAGAAAGAGTGGAAGAAGCTTCAATTAACATGGAGAACAAATTACATAATAGCAATAAGGAGCTCTGACCTGTCAACAATGACTGCAAAGGTAAATGCATGAAATTCTACCTGTAAAAGCTAAACTGGCTGAATGAATAAAAACTCAAGGCCAAAGGAAACGTTGATGCCAAGAAACTCCCTTCACCATCAATGGCCCTCAGTGAGTATAAGAAAGGTCAGTAAATACAAATGAAATACAAAAGAAAGTAGGAGTGTCTATAACATATCCAATAGACTTTAATCAAAGCAATGAAGTGACATTTTGTAATGTAATGATGAAGATATCAAATTTACAAGATGAAGTAGCAATTCAAAATGTGTATTTACATATTATACAATCACTAAACTATGTTAAGCAGACTTTGATAGTCCTCAATATAATAGTAGCTGAAGATTTTATCAATGGATCTTTCAGACAAAATCAACAGGGAGGCAGCAGAGTTAAATTTCACACTTGATCAGAAGATCCTCACATACACCAGCAGAACACCTCATTCAACTTCTGAGTAAAACTTCTCTCCAAACAAACAATCATGGGATGGGACACAAAGCCATCCAGATTTTAAAAATGTTGAAAGTATATTGAGCATAAATACAAACACATATAGTAAGGATAGAAATTAACAAGGAAGGGGCTTGAACTCTGGGCCTGGGCGCTGTCTCTCAGCTCTTCAGCTCAAAGCGAGTGCTCTACCACTTGAGCTACAGCACCACTTCCGGTTTTCTGGTGGTTTATTGGAGATAGGAGTCTCACGGTCTCTCCTGCCTGGGCTGGCTTTGAACCGCGATCCTCAGATCTCAGCCTCCTGAGTAGCTAGGATTACAGGCGTGAGCCACCAGCGCCCTGAGAAGTACAAAATGTCATGTCAAAACCAGCTTTACAATGTCGGTGGGCGGGGGAGGGGGGGTACGATTGGTTGGGAGGGTGGGGGGAGGCCGGGAAGGGAGGTGAAGGGTAAACAAAGGAGGAGGCTGCAATGCTTGGTAAGAAATGTATGCATTATCCTGCCCATGTAATTGTAACCCCTCTGTACAGTATGTTCTCAAATAAAATAAAATTAAATTAAAAAAAAAAAAAAAAGAAATTAACAAGGAAGGGGCTGGGAACGTGGCTCGGTGGTAGAGCGCTTGCCTTGCATGCATGAGGCCCTGGGTTCGATTTCTCAGCACCACATATGCAAAAAGAAAAAAGCCAGAAGTGGTGCTGTAGCTTAAGTGGTAGAGTGTTAGCCTTGAGCTGAAGAGCTGAAGGACAGAGCCCTGGCCCAGAGTTCAGGCACCATGACTGGACCCCCCCCCCCCAAAAAAAAAGAAATTAACAAGGAAAATAAGCATATAACCAGAAAATTACATGAATTATCCATTAAACAAAATTAAGTAGTAAAATAATAATTAAGAGTATTCAATTTAATTACATGATTAATGCATGATAAAGTGAATTGTTTTCAAGGCAAATTTCAAGAAATAAACTGTTCCTTGGAACAAATGAAAATGAAAACCATATGGGTATAGAAAAAGGGGAATAAAAGGAAAACATAACCTTTCCTATAATTAAAGAGAACAGATAATTAGCTGAAGCACCTGCACTGCATCTGAAGGAACTAGAAACAAGGTGATTTTTTATTGTACTCTTTTCTGTTCTTTTTTTTCCTCTTTTTTCATTTTTTCCTTTCCCTTTTTCTTTGGTTTAATCCCCTCTTGTCCTGTTTGTTATTCCTCTACCCTCTGTTTTGCATATAAGCTTATCTAATGTGTGGAAGAGAATGGGAAACAGAAAGGGTGGGACAAAAGGTGAAACAATTAAGCAATGATACACATTAGATAATATGGCAGAAACTATACCCTTTGTCAGTGAGAGTAGTCGGGATAGGAGAAACTGAAGGAGAATGAGGGAGGGAGTGACACTGTTCAAAAAGAAACATACTCACTAGCTTAATTATGTAACCCCTTTGTATATCATCTTTTCAATTTAATTTTTAAAAATTGAAAATAAAATAATAATGATAAAAGAAAATAAAAAAACCTATGGCTATAGAAAATATAGGAAATGGTAAAAACTTCTGCAAGTTATTAAAAGGAATGAAATAATCAAGTAGAAACAGTGAGACAAAAGGTGTGCCAATTTAAAAGTAATACTTACTAGACACTGCTTTGGAAATGAATTTTACATCTTGGAGCAGAAGAGGAGTCAGGAGATCAAGAAGTGGGAGGAAACAAGGCGAGGAGTAACATTGTTCCAAAAGAAATGTATTCCTTACCTGACTTACATAACTATAACCTCTCTATAATCATCTTTATATTAAAATTAAATTCATAAAGAAAAGGAAATAGAGTGTGAAAACACAGTAGCAATAATCAATCAAGCAAAGAGGACGTTCTACAAATCAAAAGGTAGATATAACTGAAGTAAATATCACGAAGAGCTTACCATCATAGAAAGAAGAATATACTCGGATGGAAACTAGATTTCTCTCTTACTTGTAGGCAGAAAACCACTCAAAAGTAGATACAAGATAAAATAATGAAACTGAGGTGTTTCTCTAGCAAAAGGATGGGATGTCAGGGTAGAGAAGACAGAGAGCATTCATGTGTGCACTTGGAGTTACCATTGCCCATCCTGAGAACAAATTAGTAAATGGAAATACAATGATGTTACTTACGGCTTGTTCTGTCCATCTCCAGAATCATCACTTTGACTGCGATCTGTTCCCAAAGTGTAAAGAGGGAAAAACCCAGCAATCATTACATCTCCATCCATGACGCACCTGCCTAGGTGAAATTCTGGCTGTCAAGTATATATATATTCATAAACCTTTTTATTCATGTCTATCTGTCTTTTTATTGACAGAGAGGTGCACTGTAGTGCACCTTTCATCAAAGCCTCTGTGAATCCTCAGGAAGAATGGGTAAAACTTCCCTGGGGCTCTGCATCTGCGGCCTTGAATGCAGAGTAAAACATGACTTGAAAACATGTTTGCAGATTCTCCTTCTTCATCCTAAGTAGTGTAATTTCCTCCAGGACCGCAGATAGTGATGCCCCAGGGATGAAGTTGACTTTGATGTATTTGCTCTAATATCTGTGTCAAGGAACTATTTGCATCAAAGTTATTTGGGATGATGCAACCGGATTGCATCAGAATATGCCATTTCAGGTGCATGGTGAAATGGCCAAAAAAATTATGCCAGTGAGATGTCAATGAAAGATATTATTGCATCATACCCAGATGGTAAATTCACACACCTGTTATCCAAAACAGCTACAGAACATTTCTGGTTGATTCAAGCAGGTTACAATCCAGATTCCATATACAGAGGTCTCTACAAATGCATCCATTTACCATTGCCTAAGGAAGCAACAATGTTCCTGATCTATTGATTGTTTACCTTGTTGTGCTAAAAGTTTTTAGTTTGATATAATCCCAATTGTTATTTCTTGTTCTTATTTACTGAGCTATTTGGAGTTTTAATCAGGAAGTTACTACCTAAACAAAATGTTCCATTTTTGTCCATATTGTAGTGCTTTATCCCAAGTTTTAGCTCTTTAGCATCAGGGTGCTGAAAAACAAAGATCATTCACAATATAGGGCATCCTTGGTACCTGGACATGGTGTCCAGGGAAGATGGCTGCAAGTGTGTGCCTAAAGAACCTCGGTGAAAGGAAGCATATAATCAGCACATGGGCTGGCCTTGTGTGTACACATGTGGGGTCTTTACACCCAGGGGCATGGCTGCCTGGCTCTCTCTCTCTCTCTCTTCTCTCTCTCTCTCTCTCTCTCTCTCTCTCTCTCTCTCTCTCTCTCTCTCTCTCTCTCTCTCTCTCTCTCTCTCTCTCTGCAGCCAGCAATTGCTTCCAGGATTCTGAGTAAAGCCCTACAAAAGACAAATGCATCAAGAAAGGACACAATGGAATTATATGCTTCCATAAGACAGAATAATACTGTGCCATTCAGAAGGAAATGGAAAGATGTGGAAAAAATTATATTAAGTAAATTAAGCAATACCAACAGAGACATAGGTTGCATGGTTTCCCTCCTTTTTTCTAACTAGAATATTCATATAAGTTAAAAGTAAACAAGCTGGATGATAAAAGACAAAAAATACACTGGATGGAAAAAGACAAAAAAAATACACAAAAAACACATGATAAATTATACTGGACTCCAATCATTCACACTGTGAGACCCAAGGAGGATATTCCAAAGAGGGTCATGAATCCCAATAAGTGATTGCATATGAGTATATAAAATGATATTTATAGAAATGAACTCAAAGATTTGGAAATGAAGGTTTCGATATTTTGTTTATGTTTTCTTTGTCTTGTTTTTATTTTCTGTACATTTTGTCTTGTATGTAAGTTTAACTCTTTTGGGGAGTGTAAAGGGGGAGCATAGAAATTGTAGGACAAAATGCAGCAGAGATAATCACTAGACACTATTTTGAAAATGAACTACAACTCGTGAGCAAGTTTGGGATGGAAAAAATGGAGGAAGAAAGGGTAGGGTTGATGCTGTTCAAAAAGAAATGTATTTATTACTTGAATTACTTAACAGTAAGCCATCTGTATATCACTTTTACCATAACAATAAAAGAATTATCTTCTAAGATGAAGTATGCATCCATTAAGTGTTTGTAAGAATTAAGGGGATATTGAATTGAATTATAATTGCAGATGGTCCACATACACTCATGGCAAAAAGAGGGCATTTCTGCTCAAAATGAATAGTACAACAAAGATTTTACCTGCTATTTGAGTAAAAGATAGAGTATCTCTATGCCCCTAGAATCATTGTATGTATAGTTTGTCTTCCCTAATGCCATTAGGATATCACAGTACAACACATTGTCACTGTCACCTGGACAGGGTTAAGTCTTTTACAAGGTGTTCTAGAACTTGACTTCACAGCCCACCCTTTCTGTACACCTACCATAAGTTAGTTAACACCCAGCATATACTGAACTATCTGTTCAAAAGGTGAGTGCCAATTCTAATACCATGATACCATGAGACTCTTTACCTGCAGGAAGAACATAAGGAATAGGCTTGTGAAGTATGTGCTCAGAGAAGCATCCTTTTTGGCTGATGTCAGAACCACATGTCCATAAACAGTGGTGGTGCTAGCTTAGGCTGGTCTTGTGGAGTGTGCTGTCCACAGCTGTGGAAACTTTTCTGTGCCTCTCTTTCCTTATAAGTATAACATTCTCTGCATATAGCTTCAGTTATCTGAGGCAAGAAAGAAGGAAGACATTTTTATGAAGAGGATACCAGATTCTATCTGGAAGAAATTTCCTAACCTAGATATATACAGAGCAAGGATAGCAGAGATCAGACTGAGAAGACTCTAGTCACACAGACATATCTGGGGTTGGTTGTCCATATGTATGGAGCACCTACAGCATAAAAGCGTTATTTCTAGCACTGAGCGTAGTTTCCTAAGATGATCAGGAAACCCATGCTCTGCTGGGCTTCAGGAAATAGAGAATTCTCTTTAACACTAGAAATCCTGAAGAGTTCAGTAGGTGTGAAGTCCTCAAAGACTCATCTAGACAGAATGAAGTTCTCAACTCCAGTTTGAACTTCATATCATAGGACCAACTCAGAAAGTAAGAGTGCTTTGGTTTCAAGGGAGGATAATTTTCCTCAGCATGTTGATGTGTGTGTGTGTGTGTGTGTGTGTGTGTGTGTATGAGTGTGTGTGTGTGTGTGTGTGTGTGTGTGTGTGTGTTGGACATGGGCAAGCACTAGAGGACATAAGTGTTGTGATGTGCCCTAGAACCCTGAGGTTTGGGTCTTTTTCTACAGGAAGAAGAAGACATAGAATGGTGGGTATTGTTTTCAGCTCTGGATGAGGCTGCAGCTTAAAGTTCAACTCTGTGACAAGTCATTCTCATGACAGAGAAAGGGCATCCTTTCAGAAAAGAATACAGCTACTAACAACATTTTGTCTCTGACTTCCTCCCTAGAGTTTATCATCACTACATACTTGCCTCCTCCTTTGTTTTCCCCCTACCATTACTTCCATCCCACCTCAACAACTACCACACCCCCCTGCCGAAGTTGTAAAGTTCATTTTCAACATAATGTCTTGTGCATCTCATTGTTACTATCGGTCAACTTGTATCCTTTTTTAAGCATTTTGTTTTTTTCCCTTCTCCTTCCTGAATTAGAGAAGATGCAGGGCAACGACAACAAATACAGTGAAAATAGGGGTTATACCATGAGGGGAGAACATACAAAGCAACAAAAATATTACATGGCACATTATAAATACATTAGAAACTATAGTAAGAAAGAAAAAAGATATTTGTGTCCCTATCTTGGGGTGCATTTCACTTAACATCATCATATACAGTCATATTTACATAGCTTTCGGCCTTTACTGTTTGTCCTACATATGTACTAGATATTGCAAATAAGGTAAACCGTGGGACCTATGTTTCTTTGGGCTTGGCTTACTTCACTGAATATAATTTTTTCCAAGTCTTTCCATTTCCTAACAAATGGGGCAATGTAATTATTTCTGATAGAAGCATAAAATTCCACTGTAAATATATATATATGTATATATATATATTTATATACATTTTCTTGATCCATTCATCTACTGAGAGGCATCTGGGTGGGTCCCATATCTTAACTATGGTAAATAATGCTGTGATAAACATACTGTGCTGATAGCTTTAGTATTGCCTTGTCTGTGATCATTTGGGTAGATGCCCAAAACTGTAATTGCTGGGTCATAGAGGAGCTCTATATGGAGTCTTTTGAGGAACTTCCATACTACTTTCCAAAGTGGTTGAACAAGTTTTCACTCTCAACAACAATGCAGTAAATTTCCCTTCTATCCACATCCCCTCCAGCATCTGTTGTGATTAGAGGTTTTGATTATAGCCATTCTAACTGGAGTGGGGTGTAATCTCAATGTTGTTTTGATTTGCATTTCTTTTATGTCTAGAGAAATAGAGCATTTCTTCATGTGTCTATTGGCCATTCTAATTTCCTCTTCAGAGAAGTTTCTCTGTAAGTCTTTAGCCCACTTATTTATTGGGCAGTTGTTTCTTTGAGGATTTGTTGTTGGGGGATTAAATTTTTTGAGTTCCAGGTATATTTCAGATATGAGACCCTTGTCTGTTGTATGGCTAGTGATGATCTTCTCCCAATCTGTGGGCTCTCTATTGATATTGCTAGCTATGCCTTTGCCATGCAGAAGCCTCTGCAATTTCATGCAATCCTATTTGTCTAACCTCTCTTTGATTTGTTGTGTTTCTGGATCTCTATTAAGAAAATTTCAGCCTATGCCAAGAAGATCTATAGTTTCTCCTATTTTGACCTGTAATGTTTTCAGGGTTTCTGCCTTGACTCCAAGGTCTTTGATCCATTTGGAGTTGATTCTTGTGCAGGGTGATATATAAGGATCTATCTTTAGTTTTCTAAAAGTGATTAACCAATTTTGCCAGCATCATTTACTGAAGAAGTTGGCTTTGTTCCATTCTATTTTTTATCTCCTTTATCGAAAATTAGGTGGCTATAGGTCTGTGGGTTCATTTCTGGGTTTTCAATTCTATTCCTTTTGTTGTGAGGACTGTTCTTGTGCCAGGACCAAGATGTTTTTATTATTATGGCTTTGTAGTAGAGTTTGAAAATTGGTACTCATATTCCTCCAGCACTGTTCTTTCTATTAAGTATCATTTTTGCTCTTTGGGGTATTTTATTGTTCCATATGACTTTTTGGATTGCCTCTTCTATTTTCTTGAAGAACAAGCTTGGAATATTGATAGGTACGGCATTGAATTTCTAGATAGCCTTGGGAAGTATTGCCATTTTCATGATGTGGATCCTTCCAATCCAAGAGCATGGGAGATTATTCAACTTTCTAAGTTCCGTTTTGATTTCCTATTTCAGTTATTTTTTCCTCATAAAGATCCTTCAGTTCTTTGATTAAGTTAATTCCTAGTTATTTTATTTTTTGTTGGGCTATTATGAATGTAGTTGCTTTCCTGATTTCAGCCACGCTTTTCTCAATGTTGGCATATAGAAAAGCCATTGATTTTTCAGAGTTAATTTTATACCTTGCTACTTTGCCAAAGTTTTGAATCAGCATGAGTAATTTGGGATTGAAGTCCATGGGATTCTTTAAATACAAGACCATGTCATCTGCCAAGAGGGAGAGTTTTATATCGTCTTTCCCTATTTTGATCAATTTTATGTTTCCATCTCGTCTTATTGCTGTACATAGGCATCCTAATACTAAATTGAAGAGAAGTGGAGAGAGTGGACATCCTTTCCTTGTTTGCGAGTTAAGAGGAAATGGCTTTAGTTTTTAACCATTAAGTATAATGCTGGCTGTAGATTTGTCATATGCAGCCTTTATTGTATTGAGGAAGGTTCCCTGGATTCACACTTTTTCCAGAGCCTTCATCATAAAGTGGTGTTGGATCTTGTCAAATGCTTTCTCTGCATCTATTGAGGTAACCATGTGGTTCTTATCTTTCCCCTTGTTGATGTGATGAATTATATTAATTGATTTGCATATATTAAACCAGATTTGCATCCCTGAAATGAAACTTGTTTGATCTTGGTGTATGTTTTTTTGGAGGAATTGTTAAATTCCATTGGCTAAAATTTTGTTGAGGAGTTTTGCATCAATGTAGATCAAAGAAATGGGTCTCTAGTTCTCTTTCGTTGATGAGTCCTTGCCTGGTTTTGGGATGAGGGTCATGATGGCTTCATAGAATGAGTGCGGTAGTCAACTTTCTCTTTCAATTTCATTGAAGAGTTGTAGGGGTATTGGTGTGAGCTCTGCTTTGAAGGCCTTGTAGAATTCTGTTGTAAATCCATCTGGTCCCGACTTTTCTTAGTTGGGAGGTCTCTTATTGCTGCTTCTATTTCAATGCTTGATAGGGGCATGTTAAGTTGATTTAACTCAACTTGGTTTAGTTTCGGCATGACGATATTTGCTAGGAAAACTTCCATTTTTGCCAGGTTCTCAAACTTATTAGCATAAAGCTTTGAGAAATATTCCCTTATAATATTCTGAATTTTGGTTGTTTGTGTGGTGATATTTACATTCTCATCTCTGAGTTTGTTTATTTGGGTGTGTTCTCTTCTTTTTCTGATAAGATTTGCTAAAGGTCTGTCCATTTTGTTAATTTTTTTTGAAGAACCAACTCTTCGTTTTGTTGATTCTTTTTATGGTGTTTTGGGATTCTAATTCATTTAATTTTGATTTAATTTTAATTTTAATTATTTCTTACCATCTACTGGATTGGGATTTAATTTGCTGTTCTTTTTCAAGGAGATTCAGATGTCTTATTAAATTGTTGGTTTCAGATCTTTGTAATTTATTGATGTAGGAACTCAAATCTATAAACTTGCCTCTGAGTACTGCATTTGCTGTGTCCCAGAGGAGGTGACAATTTGTGTGTTCGTTTTTGTTGAATGTCATGAACATTTGAATATCCGTTCTAATCTCTCCCATGACCCACTGGTGATTCAACAATGTGTTGTTCAGCCTCCATGTGCTACAATACTTTCCTTGTCGGCTTTTGGTGTTAAGTTCTAATTTTATTCTCTTGGATGCCATTTCCCAGCCTTTACTGTGGTCTTCTTGGTTTTCTATGTTTAGAACATCTTTAAGTATCTTTTGTAGGCCTGGTTTGGTGGAAATATATTGTTTCAATTTTTCTTTGCTATGGATGCTTTTCATTTGACCTTCGGTTATGAAGGAGAGTTTTGCTGTGTACAGAATTCTTGATTGACAGTTGTTTGTCTTTAAGGCATGACATACATCTTTCCAGGCTCTTCTTGCTTTAATCATTTCTCCTGAGAAATCTGAGGTGATTCTGATGGGTTTTCCTTTATAGGTAATTGATCTTTTCTCTTTGAGAGCTTTAAGGATCCTTTACTTGGTCTGAATTGATGCTGTGCGGATTACAATGTGATGGTGGGATGTCCTGTTCTGGTCTGGTCTATTTGGGGTTCTAAAAGCTTCTTGAATCTGTATAGGCATATCTTTTTGCATGTTTGGGAAGTTCTCTGCTAGGATTCTGTTAAATAAATTTCCTAGACCATTAACTTCTGTCTCTAGGTGCTCCTCCACACCCATTATCCTCAAATTAGCCCTTCTGATAGTGTCTTCCAAATATTGAATAGCTCTATCATATTTCTTGGATTTGCCTTGGATAGTTGTATGTTCTTTCTCTATAATATCTAGGCTGTCTTCAATCCCCGAGATTGGATCTTCTGCATGGTCTAACCTACTCTCAAGACTCTCTACGTTGTTTTTCATTGCTTTTCCTTCTACTTGGTCGGCTTTGATGGCTTCAAATTCTTTGTTGGAGCTTTGTTTTAGATCTTTATGAACTTTACTTCCTTAATTTGGTGTTCCGTATTTATTCTCAAATCACTTATTTGATTGGTTATGTTTACCTTGGACTGCCATTCCTTCTGTCGGGCTCCATTCAGCATTTCCTTTATGGTCCTCCTGAATTCTATCTGCTGTCTGTTTATGGATTCCATGAATGCCTTTATGGTTCTTTGTCTATTCTCATCCCACTCTTCCAATTCCTGCAATACTCTTTCATTAGCTTCCTCATGTTTTACACAACTCCTGTAATTCTCTATGACTGTTCTCAGCTTGCTCACGTGATTCTTGTATTTCTCTTTGACTGTTCTCAACCTGCTTACACAATTCCTGTATTTATATTTAAGTAGCTTCTTAATGCTAACAAGATTCCTGTATTAATTTTTGGTTTGCCTCCTCTTGCTCCCCCTATGCAAATTTTCAATAATTTCAATCACCATGTTTACCAGTAGTATTTGTAGAGCTTTTGGGGAACTTTTCTCTGGATTATTCATTAACTATTCTGTCACCTGATTATCATGAGTGGGAGTTCAGATACCTGGACTTGCCATTTTTCTTGTGTTTTTCTGGCTCGTTCTGTCCATTTTGTATGAAACTAATACTAATTTTGTGCTAGAGCACTATTTTAAGGCAACCATCAACCAGAGTCCTATAGTTGCACAATCAAAATTGCTGAAGATACAATTTAGTTCAATAGACACAATCTATTCAACATCAAACAACCATTGATTAATTGGTTAAGAACAGCAAAGAAGGATTTGGCAAACCAGAAATTATTAGCTTTAGGGAGAAATGTGGGGAAAAATAAGACTAGAGGCATGTGGAGAGGTAAAAGGAGAGTAAATTTAACCAAGTCCTAATCTTTGAGAGGGAAATGAATTGGACAGAATGATAGGAAAGAGATTAAAAAAACAAGAAAAAATGGAAAAACAAAAATTTAAGTTTAAGAAGTGAAACACTTAAAATTATATAAATTTAAAGAAATTATATTGAGAAGAAAATGATAGGAGGAGAGGGAAACATAAATTTGTGAAAGGGAAGGAAAAAAAAACCAAATCGTTTAAATAAGGATACAGGTGGGCCCATTGCAATAATGAGATGTACAAGTTGTTATGTCGAAAAACGAACTTTACAACTTTGGGGGGGGGGGGAGTTGGTGGGGGGAGGGAAGGATGGCAAGGGATGAGAAAGGGAAACAAAGGAGGAGGCTACAATGCTTGATAAGAAATGTACTCATTATTTTGCCCATGTAATTGTAAACCCTTTGTTCAGTATTTTCACAAAAAAATATATTTCAAATTAGTTACTTGAAAATTATGTAGTTATAAAGAGATAATACTGCTATTAAAGAAATTAAGCCTAAGAGGTTGTTGAGTAATAAATTTCTGGATGAAGTATGTACACAATGGGGAATAAGGTCTAATAATTAACAACAGGTATATATCTGGGCATGAGCAGAGCAACTATTAAGTCATGAAAAAAAGAAAGAGAAAAAAATGTAAACAACAAAAAAGACCAAAAGATCAAAAGAGTTTAAACACACAACACACACACACGCACACACACACACACACACACACACACACACACACACACACACACACCAAAAATAAAAATTATAAGAATAAAAAGGGTAACAGAAAACACTTAAAAATAAAAATTTTAAAAAAGGTTCAAAAAAGAGGTTTTTGATTTTTTTTTTGGGGGGGGGGGAATGGGAAGACCCTGTATCTCCCCTGTGTTTGTAACCATTCTCTTAGTGGAGTTTCTGGTATGCTGTGGTGTTTCATTTTCTTATAGCTTGATTGGTTTCTTAAGTCATTTTGTTTGGGCAGGCAGAAAATGCTCTGTGTTAGGCAGGATTTTCTGATCCTCCTTCCAGGCTAGTTTAGTGGGAGGGAGATCTTCTTTGAGTATCACAAAAGAGGGAGTTGGCTGTTTCCTTTAGTTTGGAGATGCTGTGATGAGGCTAGGTTCTGGGTAGGGTTGAGGCCTTTCAGTATACAGTAGCTTTTCCCTGAGGGGCTAGCTCCTGAGACACTCACAGATCCCAGCTTGGAGCCATTCTCAGGGTTTATGTTTACTGAATTTCAATTGTTTGTCTAGGCTGCTCCAGGGAGGGGCAGACTTTGGCTCTGTTTACCCGGTGAAGAAAGTCACTCTTCTAAGGGCAGAGCTATCTCTAGAGGCCTGGGCTGGGTGACTTTCCCCTGGGTGGAACTGAGCCTGGCAGGTGACTTCTAGTTCCTATGACCTGCAAAATGACTCTTTTGTTTTCTTTCAAGGCCTGAGTTTGAGCTAGCTGCTCAGCCGGGCCTTTGTCAGTCACAAAAATGGAGATCTCCAGTGGGGGGGGGGCAAGGGCTGGCCTTCCCACCTCTGCTCCCTGATAAGGAGTGAGGATGTCAGGGTTCAACTCAAGCCAGAGTCTTGATTCCTGGGTCATCACTGGTCTGCAATCTGCAGGATGAAGATATATGCTCCTTCTCAGTTCTTCCTGGTGGTGAGTAGAATCACCTAGTCCTCTGTGTCAGGCACCTTTTTCCTGGACTCGCTCTGTTGTAGGTATGGAGGCTACAGATGCCACTGACTCTGCATCTGCTGCAGCCACGGCTACTGGTAAGTGCTCCGATCTGTCTCCTTGCCTAGATTTTCCCTCTCTGGTCAAACTCTCTGTACTGTAATGGAACCCTTGGTGTGATTCTCTACCCTAGGACTGTTCACTGGAACACTAAAACTGCTTTCTTTAAGAGAGCTTGTTTGCCCTTCAGCTTCTCCTCCGCCATCTTCCTCTGAACTCCCTTAACAATATTATGACATGATATTGTGACATCACATTGACATTGTGATATCACTGTGCCATTCTGTTTTCACAAACCTTTTTTGAAATCACATGTTAGAAAATTCATGGGTTTTAGGACTTCTAGCTTCTTCCTTTAACATTTAACCTCATTGTGAACTAGTAGCAATAGAAATCAGACATATGATTATATTACAAACTCGTAGTGACATCACTATTCCATAGGTGACCTCATTATCATCGTGATATCACTAACCTCTTGCATCATCACACTGCCATTCAGACATTTCAATCGGTTATGACCTCTTAGCACCTTTGAAAAAGCACATGGTCTTTGTGACATCAAAATTCAATTCTTTACTCATATAATCATTATGGTCTAACAATTGAGATCAGCTACACCATTATAATATTACAAACTTTTGGAGGCAGAATCACCAGTGTAACATCATTAACCAGCTCTCTCCTCATAACTTTGTCATTATGCCCTTGTGATACATAGGCCTTTTGTGATCTCATAATCTGTTTTTGACTTCATATTTCAGGTATGACATGTGATATTAGAAATGCACTCTGATGTCTTGAAAATTGTGTCATCACTCTGTCAGATATCATGAGTATTATGTCACATTGTGACATCACATACCTGTTGGGAGTTCATCACGTTTGGGTCATTTCATGACTTGTAGATCTCACAATCCCATTCTGAATTCATATTCTCATTGGGAGTTAATGAAAATTGAAGTCAAGTATGCCATTGTGACATAATCAACCCACTGTGACATCATAAATCTATTGTGACCTCATCACCATTATGGCATCACAAACTAATTATGACATCAATATATTATTATGACTTGAGATTGTGATATCATATTGCCATTGCAATATCACCTTCTCATTGGGTTTTGCAAACCTATTATGACCTCAACATTTTACAAAATTCGTGGCCTTTGAGACCATTAATGTGACCTTGTATACTTATGATGCATAAAACAAGACAATCCAATGAGGCACATTGAAGAAAACATTATTTACACTAGAAATGGGCCTGCATTTACCTTGTCCTGTGCTGTACACTCAGTGACAAGCCAGCACCAACCACTAATTCTCAGACCTCCAATGGGCAGCCACACACATAGTTTGGTCTGCAAACCACCAACCCCCCCACCCAAATTATCTCCAAAGTTCCAAACTTCAATAGTTAAGGCTTTATCCTTTTTCCTTACACCCTCCTTCTTTGTAGACCTTTCTTCATTTATATTTTTTCCTTCCATCACTTACTGCTTCTCTTTAGGCCTCTCCATTATCCATAGGCCTACACTTCTCTGGCCTGGTGGCCAATTGGCATCCTTCCCTGCGTGCTTTCCCTCAAATTCTTCTCCCAGATATTTCCCCTCTTGATACCTCATCACTTCCTTTCTTCCAGATCTTAACTTGATTTTCTTCAATTCCATTGCTCTGACCATGCAGCCTATATATAGGTTGAACCCCTCCATCATTCTAGTGGGTCTCCTGCCTAACTGTTATCAACCATCACTTCACAAACTGCCTGTTCCCCAATCACTTTTTCAAAGCTCATCATGTGAGGATGACATCCTACCCCCTCCAGCAGCATGCCCTGACCCTTTGGTGGCATGCCCCGTTCACTCCAAGGGCCAGGACATGGGGCCACATTGATTACTGGGCCCTGCTGAGTATTATGGCCCAGATGCTTTATACATCCCCCACAGGTTTTCATGTGCAATCAAATCCTTGATTTCTTCTTACCAAATGCTAAAAATTCCCTTATCTCCACCTAATGAACAGGCTTAAAATGTAAATTTAATAGAAAACAGGTAAATTATAGAAACACACTAGTTAGCACAAATTAACACTTAGTAAGTCTTATCCTTAAAGGGATCCTCTGAGTGTCTCTGAACAGTCCATCTTGCAGCCTTCTTTGTATCTTGGTCCACTGTCTGTTTCACTTGAGACTGATGGATCCAATGCTGTTTTCAAGCTAATTTAATAGTCGACAGTGAAGTTAGAACCACCAAGTAAGGTCATTGTCACTTTGGTTCAATTCAGGAACATGATGCATTTTTACCCACATCAGGTGTCCAGGCAAGAAAGAGTGGGTGGAGTTTGTTTTTATTTTCTTTTTTAAACTCCACTCCTTAGTTAATTTCACTTACTTGAGGTCTAGCTTTTGAATTTATTGCTGAAGTGAGACTTGCTATAGAATAAACTGCATTTCTCTCCCCAAAGAAATTTTCCTTCTAATTTTTTTTTTGTAGGAAGATGGTAGAGGAGAAGCTGGAGGCTAAACAAGCTCTCGCATAGAAAGCAGTTTTAGAGTTCCAGTGAACAGTCCTAAGCCAGAGAATCACACCAAGTGTACCTTCACAGGACAGAGAGTTAGGCCAGAGAGAGAAAATAAAGGCAAGGAGACAGCCCTGAGCACTTGCCAGCAGCCGCCATGGTGGCAGCCATGGTGGCGGTGGGGACTGCAGCCGCCATACCTGAATCACAGAGAGTCCGGAATGAATAAGCCAGACACAGCGGGCAAGCGGATTCTACTCAATACCAGCAAGAACAGACAAGGAGAAGGCATCTTCGTCCTGCAGTTCACAGACCAGAGACGACCCAGGAACCAAACTCGGTGTGAGTGGAAGCCTAACGACCTCACTCCTTCTCCAGGAGCAGAGGAGGGAAGGCCACCCCTCCCCTCCCAGTACTGGAGATCTCCATCTTGGATACCAAAAAATCTCAGCGGAGCTGCTAGCTCCAACTCAGGCCTTGGAATAAATCTAGAGTTATCTAGCAGGTCACAAGATCCTAACCTGACCTGCCAGACTCAGCTTTACCCAGGGAAAAGTCACCCAGCTCCAGGCCCAGCACCAGGAGTGGCTTTCTTCACTGGATAATCAGAGCCAGAGCTGCCCCTCCCTTTAGCAGCCTTAACAATCAATTGAAATTCAGTAAACAGAAACCCTGAGAGTGGCTCCAGGCTGGGCTCTGTCAGTTTCTCACAAACCTTCCAATGGGAAAAGGTACTGCTTGCTGAAAGGCCTCAACTCTACCCAGAACCTAACCTCATCACAGCATCTCCAAACTCGAGGAAAAATCCATCTCCTCCCATTGAACTAACGTGGGAGGAGGATTGCAGAGCATTTTTCTGCCTATTCAAAGAGACTGACTTAAGTAACCAACCAAGACACAGGACCACAAGCAGACCAGAGACTTCAACAAGAGGCTGGTTACAGACACAAGGGAGACACCGGATTTTTCCCACCTCTCCCCAAAAAAATCAAATAACTTTTTCTTTTTTGTTGGTTTTATAAAAAAATTGTTTTTCTAAATTTTTTTTTAATCTTTAATTTTTACCTTTTTGAAAAAAAATATTTTCTAGTAATTTTTTTTCCTCTTAGAATTTTATTTTAGGGGTATAACTGTGTGTGTGTGTGTTTCTTCCTTTTTATCTTGTTTTGTTTTCTGATTAGCTCTACTGACCTTCTGATCTTTTTTCTTTCTTTCTTATCCTTTGCACCTGCTCTTCTCTTTCGTTATTTATGTGACTTAATTGCTGTTCTGCACATCCTCAGATAAACCCATAGTCGATTAATAGACCTTATCCCCCATTGTGTACACACTTAATCCACAAATTTATTACTCAACTCAAAACCTCTTAGACTTAAATTCCTTAATAGAATTACTACTTCTCTATACCTGTATAGTATTTTAAATATATTTATTTCTAAGTTTTTCACATCTCCTTTATATCCCTCCCCTTCTCTCATCATATTCATGTTCTTCTCTGAATAGTTTGTTTTCGAATCTGAATAATATTGTTAATTTTTACCTTTCTATTTTTTCTGGTCACTTTTTGTTCCCTTTCCCTTTCTTCTTTTTTTTCTCTCTCTCTACTTTCATCCTGCCCAACCTATTTCCTGTTTGGAGTTAGGACTTAGTTAACACTCCCTGTGCCTTCCCACATCAATTTATTCCTATTTTTTACCCACATCTCTTCCAAATCTAATAATTTCTGGTTTACCAAATTCTTCTTTGCGGTTCATAGTCCATTAATATATAGTTGTTAGAGGTTGAATAGATGTATCTGTTGTACTAGAGTGTATCTGCAGACTATTGACTGTGCAAATACAGACTTTGGTTGATGCATGCCTTAAGATAGTGTTCTACCACAAAACTGGTGTTAATTTCATCCCAAATGGGCAGAATAAGCCGGAAAAACACAAGAAAAATGGCAAGTCCGGGTATCTCAACTCCCATTCATGATAACAAGGGGACAGAACAGATAATGAATAATCCAGGAGAGTTTGCAAATAGCTTTATAAACACTGCTGGCAAACATGATAAATGAAAAGATTGAAAACCTACAAAGAACTCTGTATGAGCGTTAGAGGGAGAGAGAGGAGGCAATCCAAAGGTTTATACAGAAATATCATGAGCGTGAGGAAGCTACTCAAAAACTGATACAGGATTTGCATGAGCAGCTTGAGAATACTCAAAGAGAAAGGCAGGAATGGTGTGAGCAGGCTGAGAAAACTCAAATATAACTACAGGAATCGCACAAACAGGAGGAAGCTAATCAAAGAGTAATACAGGAATTGAGAGAGAAGGATCACTAAATTCATTCATGGAATCCATTAACAAAGAGCTGAAGGAAGTCAGGGAAACAACAAAGGGAATGCTGAATGGAACCCAACAGAAGGATTGGGAGTCCAAGAAAACCATAACCAATCAACTTAGTGATTTGAGATTAAACACTGAACACCAAATTAAGGAAGTAAAGAAGTTCATACAAGATCTAAAACAAAGGTTCAACAAAGAATTTGAAGCCATCAAAGCTGACCAATTAGAAGGAAAAGAGATAAAAAAAACAAAGTAGATAGTCTTGACAGCAGGTTAGACCATGCAGAAGATCGAATCTCAGGGATTGAAGACAGCCTAGATATTATAGAGAAAGAACATACAACAATCCAAGACAAATCCAAGAAATATGAGAGATCTATCCAACACTTGGAAGACATCATCAGAAGGCCTAATCTAACGATAATGGGTATAGAGGAGCACCTAGAAACAGAAGTTAATGGTCTAGGAAATTTGTTTAACAGGATCCTAGCAGAGAACTTCCCAAACATACGAAAAGATAGGCTTATTCAGATAAAGAAGCTTTTAGAACTCCAAATAGACCAGACCAGAATAGCACATCCCACTACCACATTATAGTCTATACAGGATCAATTCAGACCAAAGAAAAGATCCTTAAAGCTGTAAAGGAGAAAAGATTAATCACCTATAAAGGAAACCAATTAAAATCACCTCAGATTTCTCAGCAGAGACAATCAAAGCAAGAAAAGACAGGAATGATGTATGCCATGCCCTTCAAACAAACAAGTATCAACCAAGAATACTGTATGCAGATAAACTCTCCTTCATAACTGAAGGCCAAATAAAAATCTTCCATAGCAAAGAAAAATTGAAACAATACATCTCCACCAAACCAGCCCTACAAAAGACTGTTAAAGATGTCCTACACATAGAAAACCAACAAGACCACAATAAAGGCCAAGAAACTGCACCCAAACTGAGAATCAAAGAACCATAGGAAGAACCCAGTTTTCACAGCTCCCAAGAAGGTGGATAACATGGCAGGAATTCCAAATACCTCTCAGTACAATCTCTTAACGTTAACGGTCTTAACTCTCCAATTAAGCGACATAGACTGTCTAGTTGGATTAAAAACCAAGATCCTTTATCCGCTGCCTTCAGGAGTCACATCTTGCCCGTAAATACAAACACCTTTTCAATGTTAAAGGCTGGAACATAATCTACCAAGCAAAGGGCCCCCATAAACAGGGGGGAGTTGCAATCCTAATATCAGATAAAATAGACTTCAAATTAAAACTTGTGAGAAGAGATAAAGAAGGTCGCTACATACTAATTAATGGATCTCTGCTTCAGGAGGATATTACAATTCTAAATATCTATTCACCAAACAATGGAGCACCCAAATTTATCCAAGAAACACTTCTTTTCCTCAAATCCCATATAGATCCAAAGACATTAATTGTAGGGGATTTTAACACACCACTCTCCCCACTAGATAGATCAACTCGGCAAAAACTCTACAGAGAAACCGCAGATCTAAACAGCTGCATAGATCAACTAGATTTAACAGACATCTACCTAATATTTCACCCAGCAGCATCAGAATACACATTTTTCTCAGCAGCACATAGAACATTTTCTAAAATAGACCACATTTTAGGCCACAAAGGAAACTTGTCTAAATTCAGAAACATTGAAGTTATACCTTGCATTCTCTCTGACCACAAGACAATAAAATTAGAACTCAACACCAAAAGCCACCAAAGAAAGTCCCGTAACACATGGAGGCTGAACAACACCCTGATGAATCACCAGTGGGTCATGGAAGAGATTAGGAAGGAAATTCAAATGTTCATGCTATTCAACAAAAATGAGCACACAAATTACCAGCTCCTCTGGGACAAAGGAAAGGCAGTACTCAGATGCAAGTTTATAGCTGTGAGTTCCTACATCAACAAATTGGAGAGATCTGAAACCAATAATTTAATGAGACATCTGAACCTTCTTGAAAAAGAGCAGAAAGATAAACCCCAATCTCGTAGACGGAAAGAAATAATTAAACTGAAATCAGAATTAAATGAATTAGAATCCAAAAAAAGCTAGAGAAAGAATCGACAAAACAAAGAGTTGGTTCTTCAAAAAAATTAACAAAATTGACAGACCCTTAGCAAATCTTATAAGAAAAAGAAGAGAATAAACCCAAATAAATAAACTCAGAGATGAGAATGGAAACATCACCACGGAAACAACCAAGATTCAGAACATTTTATGGGAATACTTCTCAAAACTTTATGCTAATCAGTTTGAGAACTTGGCAGAAATGGACATTTTCCTAGCAAATATTGATATGCTAAAACAAAACCATTATGAGTTAAGCCATCTTAACAGGTCCATATCAAGCATTGAAATAGAAACAGCAATAAGAGACCTTCCAGCTAAGAAAAGTCCAGAACCAGATTGTTTTACAGTGGAATTCTTCAAGGCCTTCAAGCTGAGCTCTCATCAATACTCCTCCAACTCTTCAATGAAATTGAAAGAGAAAGTTCACCACCGAACACCTTCTATGAAGCCATCATCACCCTCATCCCCAAACCAGGCAGGGACTCACCAAAAAAAGAGAGCTATGACCCATTTCTCTGATGAACATTGATGCAAAACTTCTCAACAAAATTTTGGCCAATTGACTTCAACAATTCATCCAAAAAATCATACACCACGATCAAACAGGATTCATTTCAGGGATGCAAAGCTGGTTCAATATACGCAAATCAATTAATATTATTCATCACATCAACAGGAGAGAATGTCTAGCTTCAGCAATAAGACAAGATGCAGATATAAAGGGCATCCAAATGGGGAAAGATGAAATAGAACTCTCCCTCTTTGCAGATGACATTATCTTGTATTTAAAGAATCCCATAGACTCCACTCCCAAATTATTCAGGCTGATTCAAAACTTTGGTAAAGTAGCAGGGTATAAAATTAACCCCCCCAAATCAATGGCTTTTCTGTATGCCAACAATGAGAAAAGTGGGGATGAAAACAACTCCAATTGTAATAGGCCTACAAAAAATATCTCGAAATTAACTTAACCAGTGAAGTGAAGGACCTCTATGATGAAAACTTTAAAATCTTGAAAAAGGAAATCAAAACAGAACTTAGAAAATGGGAAAACCTCCCATACTCCTGGATTGGAAAGATTAACATGGAGAAAATGGCAATACTTCCCAAGGCTATCTACAAATTCAACGCGATACCTATCAAAATTCTCAACTCATTCTTCAAGGAAATAGAAGAGGCAATCCAAAAATTCATATGGAACAATAAAAGACCCCGAATAGCAAAAACGCTCCTCAACGGAAAGAACACTGCTGGAGGAATATCAATACACAGCCACTACAGTAAATGATGCTGGCAAAATTGGTAAACTACTTGTAGAAAACTAAAGCTAGATCCTTATATATCATCCTGCACCAGAATCAACTACAAATGGATCAAAGAACTCGAAGTCAAAGCAGACACTCTGAAAACATTACAGGATGGAATAGGAGAAACCCTAGGTCTCCTTGGCGCAGGCCAAAATTTTTTAATATATACCTGGAACACAACAAATCAAAGAAAGGTTGGACAAATGGGATTGCATGAAGTTGCCGAGCTTCTGCATGGCAAAGGACATAGCTAGCAAGGACAATGGAAAGCCCACGGATTGGGAGAAGATCTTCACTAGCCATTCAACGGACAAGTATCTCATATCTAAAAATATACTTGGAACTCAAAAAGTTAAATCCAACAACAACAAATCCTCAAAGAAACAACTGCCCAATAAATAAGTGGGCTAATGACTTAAAGAGAAACTTCTCTAAAGAAGAAAGAAGTATGGCCAATAGACACATAGAGAAATGGTCAACCTCCCTAGCCTTAAAAGAAATGCGAATCAAAGCAACTTTAAGATACTAACTCATCCCAGTTAGAATCGCAAAAATCAAGAACTCTAATAACAACAGATGCTGGAGAGGATGTGGACAGAAGGGAACCTTACTTCATTGTTGGTGGGAGTGTAAACTTGTTCAATCACTTTGGAAATTAGTATGGAGGTTCCTCAAAAGACTCCATGTAGAGCTCCCCTATGACCCAGCAGTCCCACTTTTGGGCATTAACCCAAATGTTTACAAACAAGACCACACTAAATCTACCAGCACAACTATGTTTATTGCAGCATTATTTACCATAGCTAAGATATCGTACCAAACCTGAAGCCCCTCAGTAGCTTAATCGATCAAGAAAATGTGCTATATCCAGCAGCATCAGAATACACATTTTTCTCAGCAGCACATGGAACATTTTCTAAAATAGACCACATTTTAGGCCACAAAGCAAACTTGTCTAAATTCAGAAACATTGAAGTTATACCTTGCATTCTCTCTGACCACAAGACAATAAAATTAGAATTCAACACCAAAGCCACTAAAGAAAGTCCGGTATCACATGGAGGCTGAACAAGACCTGCTGAATCACCAGTGGGTCATGGAAGAGATTAGAAAGGAAATTCAAATGTTCATGCTATTCAACAAAAATGAACACACAAATTTCCAGCTCCTCTGGGACACAGCAAAGGCAGTACTCAGAGGCAAGTTTATAGCTGTGAGTTCCTACATCAACAAATTGGAGAGATCTGAAACAAACAATTTAATGACACATCTAAACCTCCTTGAAAAAGAGCAGAAAGATAAATCCCAATCCAGTAGATGGAAAGAAATAATTAAAATTAAATCAGAATTAAATGAATTAGAATCCAAAAAAAACAATAGAAAGAATCAACAAAACAAAGAGTTGGTTCTTCGAAAAAATTAACAAAATTGACAGACCCTTAGCAAATCTTATTAAAAAAAGAAGAGAACACACCCAAATAATAAACTCAGAGATGAGAATGGAAACATCACCATGGAGACAACCAAGATTCAGAACATTATAAGGGAATACTTCTCAAAACTTTATGCTAATAAGCTTGAGAACTTGACAGAAATGGACCTTTTCCTAGCAAACATTGACATGCCAAAACTAAACCAACATGAGTTAAACCAGCTTAACAAGCCCATATGAAGCAATGAAATAGAAACAGCAATAAGAGACCTTCCAGCTAAAAAAGTCCAGGACCAGATGGTTTTACAGCGGAATTCTACAAGGCCTTCAAGGCAGAGCTCACACCAATACTCCTCCAACTCTTCAATGAAATTGAAAGAGAAAGTTCACCACCGAACACCTTCTATGAAGCCATCATCACCCTCATCCCCAAACCAGGCAGGGACTCATCAAAGAAAGAGAACTATGGACCCATTTCTTTGATGAACATTGATGCAAAACTTCTCAACAAAATTTTGGCCAACCGACTTAAACAATTCATCCAAAAAATCATACACCACCATCAAACAGGATTCATTTCAGGGATGCGAAGCTGGTTCAATATATGCAAATGAATTAATATTATTCATCACATCAACAGGAGCAAGAATAAGAACCACATGGTTATCTCAATAGATGCAGAAAAAGCATTCGACAAGATCCAACACCACTTTATGGTGAAGGTTTTGGAAAAATTTGGAATCCATGGAACATTCATCAATACAATAAAGGCTGTATATGACAAACCTACAGCCAGCATTATACTTAATGGTGAAAAACTAAAGCCAAGGAACAAGACAAGGATGTCCACCCTCTCCACTTCTCTTCAATCTAGTATTAGAATGCCTAGCTACAGCAATAAGGCAAGATCCAGACATAAAGGGGATCCAAATAAGGAAAGAGGAAGTAGAACTCTCCCTCTTTGCAGATGACATGATCTTGTATTTAAAGAATTCCATAGAATCCACTCCCAAATTACTCAAGCTGATTCAAACTTTGGCAAAGTAGCAGGGTATAAAATTAACCCCCCAAAATCAATGGCTTTTCTGTATGCCAACAATGAGAAAAGTGTGGCTGAAATCAGGAAAGCAACTCCATTTGTAATAGCCCCACAAAAAATAAAATACCTAGGAATTAACTTAACCGAAGAAGTGAAAGACTTCTATGATGAAAACTTTAAAATCTTGAAAAAGGAAATCAACACAGAACTTAAAAAATGGCAAAACTTCACATGCTCCTGGATTGGAAAGATTAACATCGTGAAAATGGCAATTCTTCCCAAGGCTATCTACAAATCCAACGTGATACCTATCAAAATTCCAACCACATTCTTCAAGGAAATAAAAGAGGCAATCCAAAAATTCATATGGAACAATAAAAGAACCCGAATAGTAAAAACACTCCTCAATGGAAAGAACACTGCTGGAGGAATATCAATACCAAACTTCATACTCTACTATAAACCCATAGTAATCAAAACAGCTTGGTATTGGCATAAGAACAGACCTCAGGACCAATGGAATAGAAATGAAAACCCAGAAATGAACCTACAGACCAATAGCCATCTAATCTTCGATAAGAGAGCTAAAACAATAGAATGGAAGAAAGAAAGCCTCTTCAGTTAATGGTGCTGGCAAAATTGGTTAACTACTTGTAGAAAACTAAAGCTCGATCCTTATATATCACCCTGCACCAGAATCAACTTCAAATGGATCAAAGACCACGAAGTCAAAGCAGAAACTCTGAAAACATTACAGGATGGAATAGGAGAAACCCTAGGTCTCCTTGGCTCAGGCCGAAATTTTCTGAATAGAGACCCGGAAACACAACAAATCAAAGAAAGGTTGGACAAATGGGATTGCATAAAGTTGCAGAGCCTCTGCATGGCAAAGGACATAGCTAGCAAGATCAATAGAAAGCCCACAGATTGGGAGAAGATCTTCACTAGCCATACAAGTATATCTAAAATATACTTGGAACTCAAAAAATTAAATCCCCCAACAACAAATCCTCAAAGAAACAACTGCCCAATAAATAAGTGGGCGAAAGACTTAAAGAGAAACTTCTTTGAAGAAGAAAGAAGGATGGCCAATAGACACATGAAGAAATGCTCAACATCCCTAGCCATAAAAGAAATGCAAATCAAAACAACATTGAGATACCACCTCACTCCTGTTAGAATGGCAAAAATCAAGAACTCTAACAGCAACAGATGCTGGAGGGGATGTGGACAGAAGGGAACCTTACTTCATTGTTGGTGGGAATATAAACTTGTTCAACCACTTCGGAAAGCAGTATGGAGGTTCCTCTAAAGACTTCACATAGAGCTCCCCTATGACCCCGCAATCCTACTTTTGGGCATTTACCCAAATTTTTACAAACAAAACCACACTAAAGCTACCAGCACAACTATGTTTATTGCAACATTATTTAACATAGCTAAGATATGGTACCAACCCAGATGCCCCTCAGTAGATGAATGGATAAAAAAATGTGGTATATATACACAATGGAATTCTATGCCTCCATCAGAAAGAATGACATTGCCCCATTTGTTAGGAAATGGAAATACTTGGAAAAAATTATATTAAGTGAAGTAAGCCAAGCCCAAAGAAACATAGGTCCCATGATTTCCCTTATGTGCAATATCCAGTATATGTATGAGTCAAGCAGAAAAGGTCTGATCAGGTGATGTTAGGAAAATGAACCCTAAGATATGTATTTTAAATGTTTTTTTTCTTTCTTGCGTTTGTTACAATTATAAGATTATTTCTTTGTTGCTTTGTATGACCCTCCCCCACAGTATAACCCCTGATTTCACTGTATTTTTTGTCAGTATAATTTGTGTAGGTGAAGGGGAAAAACAATTCGTTTAAATAATGATTCAGGTGGACCTGTTGCAACAATGGGAAGTACAAGTTTTCATGACAAAAATGAACTTTACAACCTGGGTGGCGAGGATTGGGTAGGGGGAGGGTGCCTGGGAAGGGGTAGGAAGGGTAAACAAAGGAAGAGTCTACAGTGCTTGATAAGAAATGTACTAACTATCTTGCCCATGTATATGTAACCCCTCTTTACAGTATTTTCACAATAAAAAAATTTCCTTCTAACTGGATATAATTTCTTATTTTATATTTGAACTTTTTTATTTTTATCCTAATGTCTCTTTATTTTTTAAACACTTTTTTATTATTCTTATTATGTTTAGGTAGTTGTACAAAGAAATTCCCATCATACAAAACAGTATATGAATACAAAGTGTCTGACAACATTGTCACCCATCCATCGTAACCCTTCCCTTCTCACACTTTTTGTAAAAATTGAGTTAGGTGATTACATATATTTCACATATTTCACAGTATTGTGGAATTGTGATACTTAGTTAAAGTCACAAACACTTTTTAACCTTGACAAGGCAAATTATCATTATCATTATCATGGTCTAAAGTTTGTTAATTCAATGTTCTTTGACAATCCTCATTATTTTTTCCACCTCATGTGATGTTTACATTTTTTTCCTTTTCCTCTTTCCCTCTTTCCCTCTCATTTCTCCCTTCCCATCACTGTGTTTGGGTTACTTAGTTCTTTTATGTCCAGTGCAGCTGATGGGTTCCTTTGTTGTATGTTGTTCCATTTCCCACTTATTCTGTTCCTCCTCCTGGCTTCCCTCCATTGCGTGCACATTTCTACCATCTACATGGTCAAGAACATGGATTCATTAATGTTGATACAACAAAATGAGTGGCTGTCCTTTTTTCCTTGTGTGCTGTTTACTTTGTCATACTTTCTTGCATTTTGGCTTTACCATCAATGTATCTTGTTTTTTGGTGGGGGGTTTCTGGTGGTGGGGCCTGAACTCTGGGCCTACGCGCTGTCCCTCAGATCTTCAGCTCAAGGCTAGCGCTCTACCACTTGAGCTACAGTGAAGTTTTGGCTTTTTTTCTTTTTGCTTACTTGGTGCTGAGGAATTGAACCCAGGGCCTCATGCAAGGCGAAAGCTCTACCACTCAGCCACCTTCCCAGCCCATCATCCACGTATCTTTGTTCTTGGCTTACCTCACTCAAATAATTTGGTCTAGTTCCATCCATTTCCTTGCAAATGCCATCATTTTGTCCTTTCTAATGGCTACATAGTATTCTATTGTATGTAGGTACCACAATTTTTGTATCCACTTATCAATAGTGGCTCATCTGGTTGTTTCCAAATCTTGGCTATTGTGAACAGTGCTGCAATGATCATAGAGGTGTGTGTGTGTTTGTATAGTGGTTCCTGTTGTTCAGCGTAGATGCCTAGGGGTGGTATGGCCAGTTCATAGGACTGGTCGATATTTAGCTTTCTGAGGTACCTCCAGACTGCTTTCCAAAGTGGTTGTATTAGTATACATTCCCATTAGCAATGCAGTAATTTTTTTCCCTCTTTGCATCCCTTCCAGCATTTGTCATTGACTGAATTTAGGATGTGGGCCATTCTGACTGGGGTAAGGTGCTATCTCAGAGTTGTTTTTATTTTCATTTCCTTTACAGCCAGGGATGATGCACATTTCCTCATGTGTTTCTTTGCCATTTTTATCTCTTCTTCTGAGAAATCTCTCTTTAACACCCTTGACCATTTCAAGATTGGTTTGTTAGGTTTGTGAAGGGTTAGTTTCTTGAGTTCACCATATATAATGGTTAACTTCTCTGATATATATCTGGTAAATATTTTTTCCCAATTGTTTGGCTTTCTTTCTAGTTTGGTTGTTATTTTTTATGTGTCCCATTTATCAAATCATTCTCCAATTTGTTGTGACCCTGGGAATCTGTTCTGGAAGTTCCTGCCTGTGCCTATAAGTTCAAGTGTCTCTCGCACTAGGTCCTATGGTAGTTTCAGAGTTTCAGGCTTGATATTAAGGTCTTTAATCCATTTTGAGTTGATGTTAGTCCATGGTGTTAGGCTAGGGTCCACTTTTAGTTTTCTGCATGTGGCCAGTTTTCCCAACATCAGTAGTTGAAGAGATTTTGTTTCTTCCACAGTATGTCTTTTGCTCCTTTGTCAAATATCAACTGACTGTACATTTGCGGCTATATTTCTGGGTCCTCTAACCTGTCTCATTTATTTTGGGGTCTCTTTTTGTGCCATTACCAAGCTGTCTTTGTTATTATGGCTCTATAGTAGAGCTTGAAGTCCTGTATCATGATCCCTCCTGCATTCTTTCTTTTGCCTAAAATTGTTTTGACTATGCTTTTGTTGTTCCATATGAACTTTTGGACTATTTTCTCTATTTCAGTAAAGTATCATTGGAATTTTAATGGGAATTGCACTGAATGTGTTTATTAATTTTGGCAGTATGGCCATTTTCACCATATTAATTCTGCCTATACAGGAACATATGAAGTCTTTCCATTTCTTGGTAGCCACTATGATTCCTTTTTTAAGGCTTTTATAGTTTCCATGAAATAGACCCTTTACATCTTTGTTTAGGTTAATTCCTAGATACTTTTTTTGAGTTTATTGTGAACAGGGTTGTTTCCTTGACTGTCATTTCTGCTTGTACATTGTTGCTGTACAGAAAGGCAACTGTTTTGGGTGGGTTAATTTTGTATCCTGCTACTTTGCCAAATTGGTTGATAAGCTCTAAGAGTTTGGGGATGAAGCTTTAGGGATCGTTAATTTATAAAATAATGCCATCTGCAAAAAGAGATAGTTTGTCTTCTTCCTTTCCTATGTGGATCCCTCTAATGTCTTTTTCTTGCCTTATTGCTCTGGCTAAGAATTCCAGAACTATGTTGAGGAGAAGTGGAGAGAGTGGAAATCATTGCCTTGTTCCTGTTTTTAGGGGAATTGGTTGTCGTTTTTCCCCATTAAGTATAATATTGACCTTTGATCTGCCATGTAAGGCTTTTATTGTCTTATGAAATATTCTTTCTATTCCTATTTTTTTCTGGAACTTTTAACATGAGTGCTGAATTTTATCAAAAGCCTTTTCTGCAACAATGGAGATAATCATGTGGATCTTGATCTTGGATCTGTTGATGTGATGGATTATACTTATTGACTTACAAATGTTAAACCATCCCTGCATCTCTGGGATGAAGCCTAATTGGTCATAATGTATGATTTTTGATATGCTTCTAGATTATGTTGGCTGCAATTTTATTGAGGGGGTTTGCATCTGTCTTAATTAAAGAGATTGTTGTGTAGTTCTTTTTTTTGTTGGGTCTCTGCCTGGAATTCATAGAATGAGTTTGAGATTACTTCCTCTGTTTCTATTTCTCTGAAGAGCTTGAGGAGTATAGGTATTAGTTCCTCTTTAAAGGCCTTATAGAATTCTGTAGTGAATACATCAGGTCCTGGTCTTTTCCTGTTGGAAGATTTCTGATTACTTCCATTATCTCATTGTAGGTTATTGACATGTTTAATTGATTTATTTCTTCTTGGTTCTGTTTGGGAAATTTGTATTTCTTTTTTTTCATGCAGGAAAAAAAGTTGATTTTCTGAACTGCTGCCCCCCACCATGCATGGTGGAGAAGCATGCCTGAAAAGGAAGGGGGGATACCTACCTCTAGGCCAGGACTTATCTAAGGCAGGGACAGGAAGAGGTGTGGCCTAGTGGGAGAACGGTGTGGCCACAGTGGATCTTGATGTGATCTCAGGTTCTCGGATCCTCCTATGGTCAGATGGTAGGCATGTGACCAGAGGTGGCCCAGGATGTGACCTAGAAGGAGGGGAAGGTTACTGCTTCCAGGTCTGCCAGTTAACTATGTAACAGATACTGGGAGAAATTGAGGCAAGAGTGAAGGAGGTGTCCCTGTTCAGACCTTACATTCCAGCCTTTTGATTATTAAGAAAAAGGTCGAAGATTCTCTTTGGCTACTTCCTGTTTGCAAGGGGCATCGACATTAGGTGTAAAAGGCTGAGATGTGGTCCCCTCTGGGAGAAGGCAGCATACAACAGCTGTCACTTGGGCATTGCATCCTTAGATGAAGTCTGGAGGAGGCAATTCTCTTGGACAAAGTCTGGAGAAGTCTAGTGAGGAATTGACTGACTGAAAAAATACTAGAGAGCAAATAAATGGCAAGAGGAAAGACTTGGGGCTGAAAATATTGGTAGAAATGTCCCTAGCTATTTCTGACATCTGGAAACTAGGTAGAGAAGACGTCAAGTGACAAAGGCAAGAATATAAATTCCTGTCCAGTTGAAAGGTAGACAGGTATGGACATTAGATGGGCAGTCTTCTTACTTGTATTGACCTCTGGGCTCTGTTAATTTTGAAAGGGCAGGCACAAAGTGGTTAATGTGATATCACCTCCTGTTACTCCACTCCATGATCCCTTGTTCCCCAGACTGGCTGAGGATAGGTGCTCATTGCTGGGATGGATTGTCCCAGTTTGTATTCAAGGAAGTTTGAACTCAAGGCCTTGGCACTGTACCTGAGCAGTTCTGCTCAGGTAGGCTAGCACTCTACCACTTTGAGTTATAGTACCACTTGCAGTGTTTGTTGGTTAGAGATAAGAGGCTTGAGCCATGCTTCCAGCCTGGCTCTTTGCAGGTTAGTTGGGAAATGGAGTCTGAGGGATTTTTCAGCCCGGGCTGGCTTTGAACTGCAATTTTTGCCACACTTTGGTGGCACTTTGTTATTTCCAATTAAAGCAACAAGGAGATCAAATAGAATAAGTAGAGCTTACCTGGTCCTTATCAGGAATTGACCAAATATGCTATAATGACAAAACTCGTTAGATGTGAGATTCTTAGCACAGATATTCCCAAGATTTTAGAATCACATAGTCAGTACTAGACTACACAACACAAAATAAAAAAGGCAAAACTCAAAACCTACAATTTTTGACAACAATGTTTAGACATCTTTGCTAACAAAGCACATTAGATGGTTCGGCCTCAGTTACCAGGGTCTGTGAAAAGAGCAACTTGTTAGCAAGGTACATTAGAATAGATGAATGGAGGAGTAGTAAGCTTAGTGGAAGGGTCAGGGTTGGATGGGGCCAAACCCTTAACCCACCTTGTGGCCAAGATGGCAAACTCAAGATGGCAAATTCCTGAAAAAATACAAAGAAAGCCTGAACAAAAAATCAAGCTTGGCTAGCCTTTGAGAGGGAACCTAGAGGGGGTCCCTAGGACCCAGCCCACATTACACTCTCCAGAGCACAATCCAGAAAGTTGTAGAAAAGAAATGGAGAGATATAGAAAGTTGGACATGAATAGCAGAGAGCAAAAAGAGCCTGAAAGTAAACAGACTTCTGACCATGTACCATTGCAGAGGCAAAAATTGTCTAAATCTGAGAACAGCATGAAAATATTAGGTACTCTGGCTATCAAGGGAGCTCCTGAGCTCAGAGGGGTTTCACGGCTCAGTGTGACTCGCAGCACCCCGTTAAATGTGTAGGACAGTCAGTCTGGTGAGTGGAGAACTGACCAGGCAGAAGCGGCATCCCGACTTCCCCCAGAGCCCTCTAGAGAATAATGGCCAAGCACTCAAAACCTAGCATCCTCAGTTTCGGAGGTGACCAGCCTTTCAGCTAAAGGCTGTAGGAGCTCTCTGGTGTGGCGCCACGTCTGAACAGAGATTAAGCAACCGAGAGCTGTAGAGAGTAGCTTTACTCACAGGAGTAAAAAGTGGTGTGGACTTGGATGTGAAGGCCAGCAATGGTATTGGTGAAAAGTCTCACGTGGTGTCTCAAGGCAGTTTGGTTCACAGAAAAGGGGTGATTGGGAAATTCTAACATTTCCAACTCAAAAACCCCATCCGAGCATGGCACCATATGTAAGGTGTATTAAATAGGTAGGTTTCATTAGGTAGGCGATGGAGAGAACACCACATGCTACTCAGGCAGGAAAAGAAGTTTATTTACCGAACTGCTGCCCCCACAATACATGGTGAAGAAGCATGGCTTAAAAGGAAAGCGGGGGATAGCAATTTGTATTTCTGTAGAAATTCATCCATCTCTGCTAGGTTTTCCTTCCTTTGTGAATAGAGTCTGGAATTATTTCTTTATGATTGTTTGGTGGGATGTTTGTCGTAATTTTTCCTGTCATATCTCTGATATTGTTGATTTGGATCTCCGCTCTTATTTTGTTAGTTACTGTTGTCAGTGGTCCATCAGTTTTATTGACTTTTTTGAAAAAATATCTTTTTGTTTTATTAATTTTATTTATAATTTTCCTAGTCTCTATCTCATTAATTTCAGCTCTTATTTCAGTTATTTCTTTCTGTCTAGCAACATTAGGTTCAATTTTTTCTTTTTTCTCTAGCAGTTTTAGTTACATCATAAGATTGTTTAGTTGATCTATTTTATTGATGTGCTCACTGAGAGCAATAAATTTGCCCCTCAGGACTGCTATTGTGGGCCCCATGTGATGTATCTTTGTTTTCATTGAATTGTAGGAATTTTTATTTTCTTTTTAAATTTCTTCTGTGATCCATGTATTGTTCAACAGAGTGCTGTTTAATTTCCATGTGTTTAAGTTTTTTCTACTTTATGCCTTGTTATTGAGAACTAATTTGATTCCACTATGGTCAGATAGAATACAGGGTATTATGTCGATCCTCTTGTATTTTCTTAAATTCGTTTTATGAACTAAGAAGTGATCTATTTAAAAAAAAATAAGGGGTTGGCAAGAGTAAGACCCTGCTGGTGTGAATGCCTGTAACTTTATTTACTCAGGAGGCTCAGATCTGTGTATTCACGTTCAAAGCCAGCCCAGACAGGAAAGTTCATGAGGCTTTTCTTTGGTTGTTCAGAACTACACCCTGCCTCAAGTCTGAGGTTGTTCACCACCTTTGCCACCATGAGTTGTGCTGGGCTGTTTATGCAAGCCAGTATTGAGAGGCGCCGGACCCCTTACAGGACCAGAGTTGTTTGCTGCTTCTGTACACGCTGCTGCTGCTGCCCATGCAGCTACCACTACCCAGCTGCTGCCACTGCCCATGATCAGCTGGGCCACTTATGCAAGCCAGACACCCCACCACAAGTCAGGTATTAACCACTGTTGCTGCCTGGGGCTAGGCTGGGCCACTTATGTGGGCCAGCATGGAGAGGCACAAACCACCATGGGTCTGGAGTTGTTCACTGAAGCTGTCCCCACCCCAGGCACGCTGTCGCCCCGGGCTGGTCTGGGCTGTTCCTGTGGCCTAGTGCCAAGAGGCATTGTGTCTGGAGTCTGGGTGGTTTACTGCCACTAACAGCTTCCGCTGCTGCTTCAGGTTAGGCTAGGCTGTTTACACCAACAGGACGGAGGTGCACCCTGCAAGTCTAGAGTTTTTCACCATGCTGACAGCTGCTGCTACTCCTGACTGCGTTGGGCTGCTTGCACCAGCCAGGCAGAGGTGCCGTGCCAGGGAAGTTGAGGGAAGTCTTCATGCTGGCTCTTCCTTCTGAGAATTCTTTGTATTCTCTGGGTTGGCATCAGCTCTTGGAAGCCTTTTGGGAGCCTTGGGATAATTCTGGTGCTCCTACCAAAACTCAAAACCCCTTCTTAGCCTCTTTTTTTTCCCAGGGTATCTCTGTTATCACACACCCACTGGGCAACCACTTCCAACTTTGAATACACCTTTACCTCACAAGCTTCTAACTTGTGAAGCTTTCTTCTAATATCCGGTGCTGATTGGGTAACAAAGGTCATATTTAGGGCTCTTTGATTCTCCAGGGCTTCAAGATATATAGGCCTAGAGGTACTATAGGCTTCTGGGAGAAGTTTCAGAAAAGCATTAGTGTACTCACTGGAGAACTGTACCATCTCACTCACCTTAGATTGATGACTTGGCTCTCAAGCTACTGCTAAACAAACCTGACAATAATTGGTAAGCACCTCCATACCTCGATCACTGTTAGTCTCAGCTTGGGTAAGTCTGGGGAAAGACTTGCTCCAAATGGTCTGGTTCAATAGTGGGGCTACTGTCTGGTCCAAGGACCACCATCAAGTCCCAAGAAGGATTCACTCCCTTTTCTACCAGGTGAAAAGCACCTGTAAAATTTGCTAACACTCATTCCAGATGTGCTTTTGTTTGAAAATTACTGTCTCTAATTATGTAATGAGCCCCTGGTTGTTTTTTTCTGAATAGGAGGGATTTTGCTGTTTCCAGTCATACAGGTCACTAGTTGTAAAGGGAACATATATTAGAAAGGGGGTCTTCCACCATCTCCTCCATGTTTCCTTCTCAAGGGTAATAAGGGTAACATACCACATTGTACCACCTCAGGCTGGTACAAGTAACCACTTTTGGTATGGGAGGACTTAACATTAGAGGGGCTGATGGCAATGAATAGGAGAGAGAGTACATCAGTGCATCTTCCTCTGAGGGATTTTATAACCCTGGGGGAGAATATTTTTTGGATATGACAATTTTAGGCCTTGTTCTCCCATCCTAAGAAAAGGAGTAAACAGAAGTGCATACAGGACACAGATAGAACTATTAGCATACACACACAGACCAATATCCACATACACTTAACCCATATATCCCATACCTCTCAATGTTGACCTCTACAGGAGGTCCCAGATGACAGAGAGAATGTCCCAGATTGCGTCTTGAGGAGGCCGCAGATGACCCCTGGAGGATGTCACATATATCCTCCCTAGGAGGCCCTAGATGACCTCTCATGGAGGTTCCAAATGGCTTCCCAAGGAAGTGTCAGATGACCTCCAAAAGCAGTCCCAGATGTCCTCTCAATTAGGCTGACATTACCTCTCGAGTAGCTCCCAGATGGCCACTCAAGGAGGTCACATATTAACTGCAGAGGAGGTTCCAGATAATCCTCTTGAGAAAGCCACAGATAATCTCCAGGGAAGGTCCTATATGGCTTCTCAAGGAAGTCTAAGATGATGTCCGAAGACAGTCATAGATTTCTCATCAAGGTAACCTGAGATGACCTCCCAAAGAAGCTCCAGACGACCTCAGGAGGTGGTACTAGATTGCCTCATAAGGAAGCCCCAATGACTTTTTTGTTAATTTACTGTGAAAATGCTGTACAAAGGGGTTACAATTACTTGGGCAAGATAATGAGTACATTTCTTACAAGCATTGTAGCCTCCTCCTTTGTTTCCCCTTTCCATCTCTTCCCATCCCTTCCCATCCTCCCCCTGCCCCCCACTCAATCCTCCCCCACAACAAGGTTGTAAAGTTCGTTTTCGACAATGACTACTTTTGAAGTGGCTTCAGGTGGCCTCCTGAGGAAGCCCCAGATGAGCTCTGGAGAAATTCCAAGATGGCCCCTGGAGAAGGCCCCAAATGACCTCCAGGGTAGGTCTCAGATGGCTTCTCAAGGAGGTCGCACATGTACTCTTGATGAGGTTCCAGATGGCTTCCCAAAGAAGCCCTACATGGCCTCTCAAGGAGTTCCCAGTTGGCTTCCCAAGGAAGCCACAGATGACCTCCAGAGAGGGTCCCCAAAATAGACAGGCAAGTTTGCCCAGATGCACCCCTAGAGGTACCTAAATGACTTTTATCCATGTTGGTCCTCCGGAGAAAAACACTTAAAGTAGACTCTGAACCCTGAGGGCTAACACTCTTACCTATGGAGATTTTTCCCTGGGGCTGAGGCTTGATGCCATCCAAATGGATTATTTCAATGGGGTCTCCAAAAATTAGGACCTCTATAGTTCGAGAGGATCCATCAAGACACAGTTAATATAATAAATATTCTCCAAACAACCAAACCCCAAAATTATGATATACAAAGCTCCAAACATCATAGGGGAAGCCTTTTTTCTCTTCCCTTTGTCTATCATTCACTACAGACCTATACTTTTTTCAAGGTTTTCCCTTTCTTCCCATCTACCAGATCCTTCTACTCTTAAGGCCTCTCCACTCTCCACAGGCCTGAACTGCTTTGTGTGGGTCGTCACTTGCCATCCTTCACCTCCTGCCCTCTCTCAACTTCCTCTCCTCCCGTGTCTTTCCCCTTCTGCTATCACACCACTTCCTTCCTTCCAGGTCTTTTCTCTTTTTCTCTCTCCTTCTATTGCTCTGAACAAGCAGCCTATATAAAGTCTGTCCCTTCTCCACTCCAACTGCCTAACAGTTTTCAACTGTCATATCCCAAACGGCCCACAGCCCAATCACTTCTTAACAGCTAAACACGTGGTGATTAATGCACCAGCCCATCCCACAGAATGCCCCATCTTCTTTGGTGGCATACTTTGCTCTCTCCAGCTGGCCAGGAGATGGGGCCATGCTGATTATTCGATCCTGTAGATTATCGGGGCCCTGCTGATTATTACAGTATCCTCCTTGTGAACTAGTAGCAATTGAAATTGGAACTTTAATTGTGATATTACAAACTCATTGTGACATCACAAACCCAGTTTGACATCATCACCACCACGACATCACAAAGCCATTGTGACAACATTGTCACTGTGACATTGTGATTCCATTGTGACATCTCAAATCTATTATGACTTCTTAGCTCCTTTGAAAAATCACATGCCCGTGTCTGGGAAGGTGGCTCAGTGGTAGAGCGCTTGCCTTGCATGCTCAAGGCCCTGGGTTCGATTCCTCAGCACCACATAAGCAAAAAGAAAAAAGCCGGAAGTGGCACTGTGGCTTAAGTGGTAGAGCGCTAGCCTTGAGCTGAAGAGCTGAGGGACAGCGCCCAGGCCCAGAGTTCAGGCCCCACGACCGGACCAAAAAAAAAAAAAAGAAAAATCACATGCCCTTTACAACATCACAGTCCCTTTGTATACCAATATCCTTGTTGTTAACTAATGACAATTGAGATCAGACATGCCATTATAACATCAAAAAGTGTTTGTGACATCTTAAACAGTGTGACATCACATTTTCATTATGAGAGCATCAGCTCATTTTGACATAACAAAACCTAGTGGCATAATCGCATTATGACAACAATTCAGGAAGGAAGGACAGGTTTGTAGCGAAGGAGGGAGGAATGGAAAAGTAAAAAACCTTGCTCATTGAGGTTGGGAGCTTTGGAGATAATAATTTTTTGGCTGTTGGTTTGTAGACCAATTAAGAAAGGGTGGGACTGCCCATTGGAGGTCTGAGGTTTGGTGGTCAAGGCTCCTCTGGGACCCAGGTATCCAGTCCAGGATAAGGTAATCACAGTCCCCTTCCTAGTGTAAATTGGTTTACTATATTAGATGTGACTCAATGGTTTCTCTCCTTGCGTTAGAGCTCATAAGTACATGAGTTCACAGAAAGAGCTTGAAGTCTCAAAGGCCATGAATTTTCTAAGATGTCATGTGGCCATAACAGGTTTGTAGAAACACAATGGGACAGTGATATCACAACAACAATACCACAATATCATGTCAAAATATTGCTTTGATACTACAATTAGTTGTTGATGACATTCTTGTGATGATGTCACAATAAGTTTGTGATATCACAATGGGTTCATGATGTCAGAGTGGCATGGCAGGTATCAATTGTCATTAATTGGGAATGAATATATGAGTTCAAAAAGGGACTGTAATGTCTCCAAAGGCATGTGTTGTCACAAATGTGATGCTCTTCTAACAGGTTTGTAATGTCACGTCACAATGTGACACAATGGTAATGACATCTGGCAGTATGATGTCACAGGAGATTTCTGATATAACATGTCATACCAGAAATATGATTGAAAACAGATTATGAGTTCACAAAGGGCCTAATATATGACAATGGCAGCATGTCACAAAACTTACAACAAAACTAAAACAAGACTGGTATGTGATGGCACAGCAGGTTAATGATATCACAATGGCAATGTGATGTCACAAAGGATTGTGATATCACAATGGTTGTATGGTCAAAATGGGTTTCTGAAATAGAATGAATTCACAGAATAGGCCTTCACAGTTACGTCTATGATGTAACAATATCACTGTGATTTACAATGCTATGATGCCATTGTCATTTGTTGATGTCACAATGAGCTGATAGTGTCATAATGACAATTTGATGTCACTGCTGATTTATGATTTTACAATGGTTATGAGGTCACATTATGTTTCTGATATCAACACACATGACAAATTTGAAATAGAATGAAAAAGCTGAGTGCCCATGGCTCACGCCTGTAATCCTAGCTACACAGGAGTCTGAGATCTGAGGATCGCAGTTCAAAGCCAGCTCAGGCAGGAAAGTCCATGAGACCCTTATCTCCAATAAAAACCACTAGAAAATCAGAAGTGGCACTGTGGTTCAAGAGATAGAGCACTCACCTAGAGCTAAAGAGCAGGGACAGCACCCAAGCCCAGAGTTCAATCCCCACGACTAAAAAAAAAATTAAAATCAGGCATTCACAATCTGTCTATAATATCAAAATGGCAATGTGATCTCATAATGCTATCTTGTCATTGTGGTTTTGTGATGTCAAAAGTAGTTGATGCTGTCATAATGACAATGTTATATCACACTGGTGATGTCACAAAGGATTTGTGATGTTACAGTGGCATGTCTGATATCAATCATTTTAAAATGAAGGCATAGTTAAACAAAGGGACTGTGATGTCACGTAGGCCATGTGTTTTTTCAAAGGTGCTAAGAGGTCCTAATAGGTTTGGGATGTCACAATGTGATAGTGATGTCAAATGGCAATGAAAGCTCACAATGGGTTTGTGATGTCACATTGCTGATGAAATCAAATAGTTTTGTGAAGTCACATCTCATAATCACATGCCCACCTTTATTTGCTACTATTTCACAATGAGGATATGAGTTCACAGAAGAAGATTGAAGTATGGATCATATTCTGCCATCCCAAACCTATTATGACCTCTTACCGCCTTTGAAAGCACACATGGCCTCTGAAATCACAGAACATTTTTGTGTCCATATCCTCATGGGGAACAAATGAAAACTGACATCAGACATACCATTGAAACATAAATCCTTTCTGACATCATTATAATTGTGACATCATGTTTCCATTATGACACCATCATCTCATTTTGACATGTAAAACTATGATGACATCATAGCATTGTAACATCACATTGTCATTCTGATGTTATAGACATGTTGTGCTTGCCTATTATGTTATTTGATTCTATTTCTAATGTAGCATGTCAGTTGATATCAGAAACAAATTATGAGTTCATGACCATTGTGATATCACGATTTCTTAGTAGCATCACATGGCCATTGTGATGTCACATTGCCAAATTGATGTCACAAAAGGATTTTGATTTGACAATGGTTATGACATCTCAATAAGTTTCTGATATCAACCCACATGTCACATTTCAAATACAACGAAATCACAGACTAGGCATTCATAATGTGAATATGATGTCACAATGACATAATGGCAAATGCCATAATGCCATTGTCATTTTGTGATGTCACAAAATGATGTCATAACATAAATATGTCATAACAACAATGTGATGTCACACTGGTTATGATGTCACACAGGGTTTACAATGTTACAATGGTTATGAAGTCACAATGTGCTTCTGATGTCAGCTGATATGCCAAATTTGAAATAGAATGAAATCACAGGATATACATTCACAATATGTATATGACAGCAAAATGGCAATGTGATGTCATAATGCTATGATGTCACTGTAGTTTGGTGATTTCACAATGAACTGATGGTGTCATAATTACAGTCAGATGTCACACTGGTGATAATGTCACAAAGGGTTTGTGAAATTACAATGGCATGTCAGATCTTAATTGCCATTAGTGTATAGTGAGGACATGAGAATGAAGTCACAATGACAAACACAAATGAACTGTGATGACACAAAAGCCATGTTTTTTGTCAAAAGTGCTAAATTTCTAACACATTTCAGTTGTCAAAGTGTTGATATAAAAATGGGTTAGTGATGTCAAAACTAGTTTTTAATATTATATCTTAGATCAAATTTCAATTGCTTCAATTTAACTGATACAAGTTCACATAAGGAGCTTGATTTAGCAAAGGTCATGAATTTTCTAATATGTAATGAGGTAATAATAGGTTTGTGAAAGCATGACGGTACAGAAATATCACAATTGCAATACGATGTCAAATTATAATGTCATAAGAGTGTTGTTATATCACAATTAGTTGGTGATGCCATAATAGTGATGAGTTCAAAATAGTTTTGTGATGTCACAGTAGATTGGTGATGTGACAATAGCATTCCAGACCTCAATTGTCAACTCACAATGAGTATATGAGTTTAGAATGGGATTATGAGAATTCCAAAGGCTTTGTTGGTGCAAATGTGATGAAGTCAGAACAGATTTGTGATGTGACACTATGGTCATTACATGTAGCAGTGTGATGTTCCAATATTCATGATGTCACATTTTATTTCTAATATGTGGTCAAAAATAGATTGAGCTCTCAATGGGCCTAACATAACACAGTGGTAACATGTCACAAACTTTTGAGGAAAGGACATGTTTGAGTTGTCACAGTTGTTTAGAGATATCACAATGGCAATGTTATGTCACAAAGGGATTGTGATGTCACAATTGTTATAAAGTCAAAATGTGTTTTTGATATGAACCCACATGCCACATTTGAAATATAATGAAATCACATAATAGGCATTCATAATGTATATATTATGTCACAATTACAATGTGATGTCATAGAGGTATAATTTCATTACAGATTGGTGATGTCAAAATGAGCTGATGTTGTTATAATGACAATGTGACGACACATCGATTATTATATTGCAAATACTTTGTGATATTACAATAGCATATCTGATCTCAATTGACATTTCACTATGAGGATATGGATACACAAAGGGAATGTGATGTCACAAAGGCCATGTGTTTTTTTCAAAGGTGCTAAAGATGTCATAATGGGTTTGGGAGGTCTCAAGGTGATTGTAATGTCACAACAGCAATGTGATCTCACAATGACTTTATGATGTCACATTGGTGATGAGGTCACAATGGACAGGACAGGTTTGTGATGTCACAATAGGTTAATGATATCACAATGGCACTGTGATGTCACAAAGGTAATATTCATGTCACAATGGCTTTGGGATCACAATGGATTTCTGATATCCACCAATATTCCTCGCTTGAAACAGAATGAAATCACAGAATAGGCATTCACAATATGTCTATAATGTCACTATGACATATGATGCCGTAAATCTATATTTATGTTTAGTGATGTCAAAGTGGCATGTCTAATCTTATTGGTCATTAGATTACCATGAGAATCCCAAAGGTTGCTATGTGCTGAGTCTTTCAAAAAGCACATTGTGCTGAGTCCATTACACAAAGTTCTTTGTGCTATTTATTTAGTGTGCTGTGTGCTGTCATCCCAAATAGTACTATGTTCTGAGTCCTTGAGAAGTAGGTATCTGCGACAATCACACACACACACACACACACACACACACGGAGGCTCATTGTGCACCTGCTTGGTGTGTGTGATGGATGGAGAAGAGTTTCCCCCAGTGGTTGTGCTGAGGGGAGATTTGATACTCCCCCGGGGCAGCTGCTGGGGTTGGGGGAAAGCCCTGAGCTGACATGAGGCTGCTTCTGCCATGGCCTGGTAGACTTAGGGCAGTGTCAGGGCAGCACAAGGCCAGTGGTTGGGGACATGGCCGAGGTGGGGAAGGAGTGTGACCCAGGGGAGGACAGGGCATGGCAGAGGGGTAACATAGCTGCTGCAGCCAGGGGCACACAGGGGCTAGCACACTTGCACAGTGGGTGGGGGGGCAGCCTGGGAGAGAAGTGGGGGCACAGAGAGAGAGCAGAGAGAAGAGCAGGCACATGCACCAGGGGAGGTGACATCAATGGCTGGCCTCTGTTGCTGTAGGAGTACGGGTCTGGGCCAGGAGCACAGAGCACATAAAGCAGGCACATCCCTCACAAAACCCCAGGAAGGCTCAGAGGCCAGGTGGCCCTGAATCTGAGGACCCTGCGCCAGGAGTTCAGCCACCTGCCCACCCCTGCCCCGACCACCTCCCTGGTCCTCACTGCCTCACCACTTTTCAAACATGTCCCTGCTGGCTCAGACCCATGGTGCCTCTTGGAGTCATTCAGCGATGTTGAGACCCCAGCCGGCTTGCAGCTCTGACCCAGTCCCAGCCAGCCCCCTGTCCTCTGCTCTGGGGCCAAATGTTCACCATGCCACTGCCATTGCTGCCCGCTGCACCTCGAACCGCAGCCTACAGCTTCTGCCAGCAGCACATGTGAGTGGCTGCCGCATGAGCACACACCTTGAGAGCTCTTCCTACCCCTCTCTCCACCCCCCCCTCCCGTGGACCCGGACCCCCTACTCCCACCTCCCCTCTTGCATCCCAACCGTGCCTCCCCAGCGCCAGGCAGGCCAGCCCTGTCTCTGCCACAAATGTGACCCAGGAGTGGGGGTTGGGAGAGTGGGTGTCGAACTGGGGATCCCACCCCCATCCCTAGTGGCCAGTGTCCCAGGAAATGGGGAGATGCAGGGTTGGGTGAGAAGGGGGTGCCACTGAGACCCTGGCCTAGAGCAGTGGGCGCCACACAGCCGCGCATCTGCACCCTTCCTCTCCCTGATGGGAACCTGGTAGCTTTAGTCAGAGGTGGGGAGCAACACCTGCACACCTGCCTTCTCGGGTCTTTTCCTTTCTCTGGGGATGTGGGGTGTTGGAGGCAGAGGATAGGCCCCCTTGCTGTGTGAGCCCTTGTCCTCTGTGCTCTGTCATCCTTTAACCTGCGGAGGGTCCCAGAAAAGCCCGCTAGGTATGTGAGGGCACTGGGGGTCAGATAGAAGGTGAATATCTGGGAGGAACTCAACCCCTCCAACACACATACACCCGGCCTGTTCCCCCACCACTGTTGTCAACAATATTCACAGAGTGATCACATTTCCCAGCTCTGCCAGCACCTGCTGGTGCTTCTGGTCCATGTGGTATCCTTGTCCTCCACAAGAATCTGCCCAGTAGCCCAGAAGCATCTAGGCTGGAAGTAGGGAGTCCGTCCATGTATGTAGCCTATAGGACCCCATCCATTTCCTCAACACCACCCCCACCCCAGGTCAGACACCCACCTCGGGACCCCATAACCCCCTGCTTGTTTTCAGTCCTGGCTCTGAGGAGCCACCTGTCTGGGGATTCCTTCGCCCAGCATCCTGGCCTAGTGTTTTGGAGATTGGGGAGTTAAGGTTGGTTGTTCCCAAGGGGAAGGGTCTGTCAATGGAGAAGGGGAGAGACAGGGTGGTGCTGTGTCATTAGAGTGGTGCTCCCCTTGGGTGGGAGCCCTTGGTTCTGACAAGTGAACAGTGAATGGGAACCTTCGTGCTCCGGCTTATACAATGTCCCAGATGAGGAATCAACAAACTTAGGAGAGACAGTACTCGGAGTATGTGTGTGTGTGTGTGTGTGTGTGTGAGAGAGAGAGAGAGAGAGAGAGAGAGAGAGAGAGAGAGGAAGAGAGAGAGAGAGAGAGATCATCTTTCTCCTTGTAAAGCCTTACTGTACTGAGATGAGTGATCATTTGGCAAATTGCATGTGCTGCATGGAAGAGTCTTCTGTCACCGTTCTGGATTTCTGTGTGTGTGTGTGTGTGTGTGTGTGTGTGTGTGTGTGTGTGTGTGTGTGTATGTGTGTGTGAGAGAGAGAGAGGAAGAGAGAGAGAGAGAGATCATCTTTCTCCTTGTACAGCCTGACTGTACTGAGATGAGTGATCATTTGGCAAATTGCATGTGCTGCATGGAAGAGTCTTCTGTCACCGTTCTGGATTTCTCTGTGTGTGTGTGTGTGTGTGTGTGTGTGTGTGTGTGTGTGTGTGTGTGTGCGTGTGTGTGTGTGTGTGTGTGTGTATGTTGGGAAAGCAGGAGGTGACAGCAATGAAAATATATTTAAGTCACCATGTCTAAAAACAGCAAAAGCATTTTATTTCTGTGTGTGTGTGTGTGTATTTATTGTTCTTTTATTTTCATCAATACCAAGTACGAGCCCAACCACAATCACAGGTTCATGGTTACTTTATGGAAGAAATCAGTAGACATTTCTTTCCTCCCATTTCCACCTCTCTCTTCCCCCTTTCCTGTAGCCCACAGTAGCTGCTGGGCCTTCATGGGCCTCCCCTAGGAGACCTGAGTGAACCCTGGACTAGAGTAGACACCTGTCCTTCTATCCCCAGCCAGAAGTTTGGTGAGGTGAGTGTGACCACAGCCACACTCTTCCAGCCAGACACTCTGCTCTCGTGTGTATAGTTGGAGCTAATTCAAGGGTTGGGAATGTGTCTGCTGAACATAATTAGGGAACGAGATGGGGGAGAGGGTAGGGCAGGGGCTGTGGAGCTATGAAGTATTGGGAGCTGGCGTATCCTGTGACATGGCAGATGGTTCACCCTCACCGAGGATGAGAGGGGAACCTTACTTCGAATGTTTACAATCTCTGTGGGCATCCGGGCACATGGCTCCGAGCCCCTACTGGTGGCATGGATTCCCTCCCAAGGCAGTGCACTAGTGGGCAATCCTCCCAGGAGTCCTGCAGTCTCCAATCTGTGTCCTGCCTGGCCTGTTTCCAGATGGGCAGTGGTAGGCAACTCTATTCCCCCTGCTGAAGACCGCTCGGTATCAGGATGTGGCAGTTAGCTAGGGCTTTCTGAATGCCAGTTTCTATAACCTGCTGTAGGCTGTCTGGAAAGAAAAAGGGACCACTGACTTTGGAACCTTTTAAATTTGATTGGGACAAATTAAATGACACATTTTCCAGGTTTTTATTTTTATTTAAGCTGGCAATTTCCACTAACTCTTGGAATTATGGATCAAATTAGATGGCCGATTTCAGCGCAGGCAGAGTTCCCAAGTCAGATTGTCTCCTGCTTTGAACGTTGTGCCTTGACTGCCTTTCTCTGGCAGCTGCTGAATTTCCTCCAGCTCTCTCTAGGGTGACCAACACAATGGAGGTGTTCGTGGGGAGCAGAGATTATTACCTCACCATCCCCAGCCTGCCAGCTGAGAGCAGAGACAAATCCTAGCACCTGCATTGGACTCTGGGAGATTCAGAACCCTGGGATGCTTCAAGGATCCTTTCTCTGCAACATGAAACTTGGGGGCCAGATGTGGTAGACCACCTGGCTGTCCCCAGGGAGAGGAGAGGAAGCCCCTTGAGCCAGGTGTTCAGCTCATGGCAACCTCATTCACACCTGAGTCTGGAATTGAGTGCCACAGAGCTGGTCAACGGCTGGACAGAGATCTTTGAGAAGATAGGCATCCCAGAAGCCCTGGAATCTAGCGAGTCCATCGTGGCTCACATCTTTGGAGCCAAAACAGTTAAGTGCAGTGGCACCAGGAGGGCATGAAGAGGGAGAAGGGAGAACTGTGGGAGAGCTACATCAGGCTTTGTCCCCCTCCCCCACAGAGGATACTTACCTGAATCAGATGGGACTTTTCTGTACTATTGTCATAAACAGATACTCATTTATTTATCTAACAAACCATTACAGTGTGCGCCAGGCTCTGGGGGGTCATAGACAATGAAAAGTTCCAGGACTGGTGCCACAACACATGAAGAAACCTTGATTTGAGCTGGATGCCAGTGCATCACACTTGTCATGCTATCTAATTAGGAGGCTGAGATCAGAGAATCAAGGTTTTTGGACCAGGCAGAGAAGCCTGTAATCCTTTTGTATCCAATTAGCTACCAAAAGCAAAAGGTCACATGTGGATGTGTGGTTCAAGCCGTAGACTGCTAGCCTTGATTAAATAGGCTCAGGGACCGCACCCAGGGTCCGTGTTCAAGGTCCAGGACTGACACAAAGAAAGGAAAGAGAGAGAGAGAGAGAGAGAGAGAGAGAGAGAGAGAGAGAGAGAGAGAGAGAGAGAGAGAGGAGGGAATGACAGAGGGAGAAAAAGAAGAGAGGAAGGAAGAAGGGAGGACATGCAAGCCTTGGTTTGGAGTCCCTGGATCAAGGGAGCCAACCATTCACAATCTCTTCACAGTTTCAGAGCCTAAAGCCAGAATGTAGGACCAAACCAGTGACTCCTGAGCAACTTCATGGCATCCAGGAGCTGTGTGGTCACCGACTGCAGAGGGAATTAGCCTTCGGTACACCCTAGGGCTCAGGGTGGGTCACCAGGTTTTAATCATGCACTGCCCTAATGAGTTTATTTTCTGGTCAGATAAGAAGAAAGTGTCCAAGGGCTAGGGAGGTATTGAGATGAGGGAGTGTCAAGGGCAGGGGGGGGGGGCAAGGGATAAGAAGGAAGATGAAGAGGGAGGATGATCCCAGGTCAGGTGTGTCAGGACATTGGAGCCATGATCTCGCCTGACAACCTAAACCATCATTGATAGAGCCTTTGACCCAGCCACACTGCTATTCTAAGCCTTGGCACCTTGGGTTCACCATTGACTACCTGGCTGTCATTCACTGTAGGATGCCTGTGCAGTACATCACTGGGGACTGAACTTTCGAGGGCTCACTCTGAAGATGACACCCCTGGTGTTCATTCCTCCACCAAAGATAGAGGTAAGCATGCCACTGGCACAGAACAGCCTGGGAATGAGGGCGGGATTTGGGGCCCATGTGGATTCAAGACCTCATCTAGAAGGTGCTAGGGCCCCGTGACTGCCAAGATAGCACTCTACCATTTAAATCACAGCTCCAATTTCAGCTTTTTTGGGTGTTGAATTGGAGATAAAGAGATCTCATGGACTTTGCTGCCAAGGGCATCCAACTGCAGTCCTCAGATCTCAGTCTCCTGAGGGGATAGGATGACAAGCATGGGAAAGTATGTTTAGCCAGGTGCTAGTAGCTCATGGCTATCATCCTAGGTACTCAGAAGGGGAGATCTGAGGATCATGGTTCAAAGCCAGCCTGGGCGAGAAAGACCCTGAGCCTCTTATCTCCAACAAACCACCAAAAAACTGGAAGTGGTGCTGTGGCTCAAGGAGTAGAGTGCTCGCCTTGAGCTGAAGAGCTCAGGGACAGCACCCAGGATCAGAGTTCAAGCCCCACAACAGAAAAAAAAAAGTATAACATCTTTGCCTGCAAAGATGAGAAGGTGTGTGTGGGGGTACTGTGGTTGAGACCAGGTGCTGGCCTCACTGTACACATATTTCTAAGAACTCCCCAAGTTTGCCCCAGTTTGAAGCCACAGTTGGATGGGCGGTGCCTTACCAAGAACTCAAGAGGACAAGGCCTGTGGCAAGCAGGAAGTTGGCAATTGGGTGAAGGGGTGGGATTGTTGTGTCTGTATTCTCTCCATTGAAGGATAGATAGATTTGTTTGGTGGATGTGAAAGTCTGAAGTCAAGGTTTGCAAGAAGTTTCTGGCCTAATGTATTGGGTTTCCTCTGGGTATATGAAGGTGGCTGAAGCCAGGCGCCACTGGTGGCTCACAACTGTCATTCTAACTACCCATAAAGCTGAGATGTAAAGACAACAGTTCAAAGCCAGCTTGGGCAGGGAAGTCTCTGATACTTGATATCCAATGAACCATCCAAAAACAGGAAGTGGCACTGTGGTTCAAGTGGAAGAGTGCTCATCTTCAGCTGAAGAGCTGAGGGACAGCCTCCTGGCCCATAGTTGAGACCCCATGACCAACAATAAACAAAGAGGTAGCTGAGTTTCCCACATAGCAGTGTGTACGGTAGGAAATTCCATGCTGGGTTATGAGACATTCCAAATATGTGAGAGGCTCAATGTTGTGTCTACAGTTCATCTGAGTACAATAGTGCCATCTTCTCGCAGGTCAGATATAATCCTAATGGAGGGAGTTCATGGTTCTGTTCTCAGGAACTGCTGAGGCCTTGGAATGTGTGTGTGTGTGTGTGTGTGTGTGTGTGTGTGTGTGTGTGTGTGTAATTTTCCCTCGTCTTTCTCTGTCCCCTTCCTGGGTGCCTGTCTGATTCTTTCTGACCTCAGATGGTGCCCCTCCACCACACCGACCTTGCCTTTATCCCCCTATCAAGGTCTAGAATGAGTCCTAAATTGCCAGAGTCCTGTGTTCCAGCTTTTCTCTGGGGCACCAGTCTGGCTGTCCAAATATTTGTCCTCCCGGGGATTCTGGAATAGCAGTGCCAGCTGGCAAAGGATCTCCCCTGCTTCAGAGGGAGGGCCTCAGTCATACGATGTCCTGTCCTTTTCCTCAGCTGGGCCTCTGAATGCACATCCATCTCAGCAGGCTGGCAATGGAGTGGGGGTGGGGGGGCTGCTGGTGGCTCTGGCCAACTCGAGCTTATCAGGTGACTGAAGGCCGCCCAATCAAGGAGGATCCAGGGCTACATGGGAGATGAGGCCAAGGTGGCTTGGAAGTATTGGTGGGTGTCTAGGAAATGTAGAAATACTTTATCACAGGAAAGTCTATCTTCTGGCCCCAGCTGGGGCTCTCAGGTCCTTCTAGACAATTGCAGATGCCCAGAATACAGAGGCACAGACTTTACATTCCAGGGCCAGGGAACTGGGGGATGAGAGACTGGTATCGCTAATACCTCAATGTTCTGGGGCATTAGCTTGACCGGGCTATGCCCCCCTTGTGTACGTTCATTTCTTAACACAATGTAGGCCACACACCAGCCACTTGTGGCAGTACTGTGGAAGTGGCGGGAGTGGAAGTGAGATCTAGGATGACTAAAATCTGGATTTATGGCTTGTGGGGGTGGCAATGGGTGTCTTTAAAAAAATCTTAGAGCTGGAAGACAGAGCCTAGGCACTCTCCCTGAGCTTCCTTTGCTCAAAGCTAACATTCTACCACTTGAACCACAGCTCAACTTTCATCATTTTTAGTAATTTAGTGAAGATAAGAGTCTCATGGACTTTCCTGCCTGGGCTGGCTTTAAGCTGCCATGCTAAGATTTCAACCTCTTAAGTAGCTAGGATTGCTGGCATGAGTCATTGGCACTTTCTAGGGAAGTTAGTGTGTGTGTGTGTGTGTGTGTGTGTGTGTGTGAGGGAAGTTAGTGTGTGTGTGTGTGTGTGTGTGTGTGTGTGTGTGTGTGTGTGTTTATTGGGACTTGAACTCAGAGACTAGGTTCTATCCTTTAGCTTGTTTGCACAAGGTTGCTGCTGTACCACTTGAACTACCGTAGCTCTGCTTCCCAGCTTTTTGGTTGATTCAATGGAGGTAAGACTCTGCCCAGGCTAGCTTTGCATCTTGATTGATCCTCAGGTCTCAGCCTTGGGTAGCTAGGATGATAGGTGCCTCGGACTGGCTCTGTCGGGACAATGGAGGACACCTAGTGGAGGAACTGGAATAGGTGAGGAGATGGCAAACAGACAACTCATGCACAAGAGGAGTGGATGCTGAGTGCGATTTAATGCAGAGGATAACAAGCTTTTATAGAAAAAGTCTCCATGAGAAAGAGCAAAAGGTTACACAATCTTGCTGCAGGGCTTCGTTCTTGGGTGGTAACCAGCTGGTCGCCTGATCTTGTTTTTTTCTGATGACGAGCTATGAGGATAGGCACTTGTTTCCAGCTTTACCTCTATTTTTAAGAAATACAATGGGTTTCAATGTTTATCACCAATTAACCATTAACCAGAGCATGTGGGCAAGGTGCTGAACAGAAAGGCATGAACTCTAGTACTTCATAGTTAACTTTTGTTTAGTTTTGTACTTTATACGTTTTAAATCTTTTCTAAGCAATTGTGATTAGAGGGTTCCCAATTTGTGGCCAAAAATCATGATATTCAGTATACTTAGTTAAATCTGGCCATATATCAAATTTAAGCTCATAGTGTCTTTTCTGTAACCCTTTCACATAATCATTTACTTTTTTCTATAGAGGCCTTAACTGTCCCATAAGATCTTTCTTGTTCCTTCTTTAATAGTAAGCACCAACTAGGCCTAGATCTAGCAAGTCTCTTAGTAAATGAAAGAGAGTAACAGGAAGTTCTTTCTTCTAAGTAGTTTTTCCAGCAATTGCCATCGTTATCATACACACCTGTAAAAAGCTATGGATTTAGGGGAAGTCTCTGGGGTCCTCTAGATAATGGAGGATCACACCATTTTCCTCTGATAAGCCATTGTCATCTTTATCTACCAACCTTTTAGGAATCTTATTTAGCTTTTGGTCTAAATATGCCTCTACATCTTTCTTATCTACAGGATATCTATATGAATCTATTGTATATGTTTTTATGATTAAAGGAAAGTCCCCAGTAGCCATATACTCTTTCTGCACGCCTACAGTTTCTTGTAAATCTCTTACAAACAATTCCTTCTGCTGAAGTGACGTCATGAAACCCCCAACAGGTTTATATTTACTTATGACTTGTCTACTAGCCTCCATAGGAGGGGCTTTCAGGGTAGCACTTACCTCTGGTGAGTTAGTCATATTTTTAAGACACTCATCTGATGTTGGAGTCGTCAACACTCTTAAGAAAAAACCTTGAATAAGGGAACGTTGAGCATGAGTAAGTACAACAAGCAGCAGGAACAGTAAAAGATTAATAGGCACTCCTATACAGTGAAGAAAAGAAAAACAGGAATAGAAACACATCTTTCCTAGGGGCTTGCCAGCCTTTCCAGTAGGTAGGCCTCTTTGAAGCCCCATTCTCTGAGGTAGATTTCGGTGATGTCCCATTCTCAGAGATAGGTCTCTTTGAAGCCCCATTTTCTGAGGTAGACTTTGGTGAAGTCCCATTCTCAGAGATAGGTCTCTGTGAAGCCCCATTCTCATGTCTGAAAGCAGGTTTCCCATGCTAAGCAGACTCCACCAGAGTAGACGTGGCAGACAGGCATCAGCCACCGGCACCCAGCTGATAATGGCCTTTCTTTCAGTGGACTGGGAGCTCCTGAAAGCTTTTCTTTATTTTTTCTATGCCAGTACTGGGCCTTGAACTCAGGGCCTAGGCTCTGGCCTCTTCACTTTTTCCCTCAAGGCTGGCACTCTACCACTTGAGCCACAGCTACATTTCTGGCTTTTGGTAGTTCATTTGCAAGAAGAGTCTCACAAACTTTCCTCCCCTGAGCTGGCTTTGACCCACGATCTCTGATCTCAGTCCTGAGTAGCTAGGATTTACAGGGGTTGAGCCACTGGTGTCATTGAGTAGAAGCTTTTCTTTCTTTTTTGCGGGGGGAGGGTCCATTCGTGGGGCCTGAACTCTGGGCCTCGGCACTGTCCCTCACCTCTTCACCTCAAGGCTAGCACTCTACCACTTGAGCCACAGTGCCACTTCTGGCTTTTTTTTCTCTTTGCTTATGTGGTGCTGAGGAATCGAACCCAGGGCCTCACTCATGCATGGCAAGTGTTCTACCACTGATCCACCTTCCCAGCCCCGGGTAGAAGCTTTTCTTAAGCAAGAGATCTTCCCTGCATTTGCACTGACTCCTCCATGCAAAGGAGGCCTGGGAGTCAGGAGCTGTGAAAAATAGGATTCAGGCACAGGAAATGGCTGGGGTGCATGGTGAAAAGGAAAGCTAATCTTCCCCCTGGGCCCCATCATTCTCTACATCTCAGCCTCCTAAGGAGCTATGATTACAGACAGGAGTCACTGACACCTGGCTTTCTTTTCTTCTTGTTCTTTTTTTTAATCGTGACAACCTGAAATCTTCAAAATGACATTCCAATGGTTTGCATTCGAAATAAACTCCCCTGGCTTGGAGTTAGAATGCCAGGCCTGCCACCCACAAATTGAGGGAGATCCTGACAAACTCATTCCTATATATGTGAATGCTAATGCAATGTTATCAAAGTAATAATTAAATTTGCAGTTAATTCATGATTCTATTTTAGAATGCCACACAAAAATTATTGGATTTATATCTTCCATTCTAGCAACAGTTTATGATTTTCCTAATGAAAGGATATTGACTAATTTTTAATTAATATTTTTATAAGTATTCAACCATGGTACTTCATTAAATGGAGACATAACTTAATAACTAATAATTGGTAACTATATATATATATATATATGAAATTTAAAGATGTCCTCACATTCTCTCTCTCCATATATATATATATATATATATATATATATATATATATATATATATAAATCTACACATCTATGAATACACATATTGGGCACTACTGTGGCTTGATCATGCTCAGTTTCCCAGAAGCTGGTGTGCTAAGACAGTGACCCAATTTATGGATTGGGCATTCTAGGCCATGAGTTGAAATCCCAGCATTGCCAAAAATTTATTCATGGAGTAAGAAGCCACTTTTGACACATTTTTTCCTGAAAAAAAGTCCCGGGTCTCAATATGATGTAAAATTCATATGTAACTATATCCTGTGTGATAGGACGTAATAAATGAATTGTTATTTGTATAATCATACTAAATGAATAAGGGTAATAAACGTCAAACTCACTAAACCCATGTATGTAAACAGATCTCATATATGAATATTATTTTTTCCAGTGCTGGGGTTTCAATTCAGACCCTGGGAAATGGTCTGAATTTCTTGTCTTCAAGGGCGGTGAGCATTTTCCCTTCACCCACAGTGCCACAGAGTCATCTAGACTCTGAGTTCAAATCCCAGGCCTGCAAGAAAAATGGTACAAGCCAGGGCCTTATTTTTTTTTTGGCCAAGCATGGGGCTTGAACTCAGGTCTTGGCATCTCTGCCAAGGTAACCCTGGGTTACCTCCCCCAAGAAAAAAACACCCCACTAATCCATTAGGTGTGAACTTGTATGGTTGGTGAAATTTTCCTCAAGGAATGGTGGTACTGATGAAAGCACCCTAATTCTAATGACAGCTTGTGGAATAGAGCTATGTGCTGAGTCCTCCATAGGGTGCTCTGTTCTGAGTCCTTCACAGGGTGCAGGGTACTAAGTCCTGCATTGCGTGCTGGGTGCTGAGTCTTTCACAGCATGCTGTGTGCTGAGTCCTGCAAAGAGTGCCATGTGCTGTGTCCTTAGCAGGGTGCATTCTTACATCTTGTCTTTGTAAGGGCTCCACAACTGAGATGATTATGAAGACAAGAATATTGAGGCTCAGATATGTCCCCATGTCAGAGACAAAATTATGTATTACTGAAGACTAGTGAGTTGTCTCCTGCAGACAATTGTTTTCTTTTTTCTCAGTCATGAACCTTGAACTCGGGGCCTAGGTGCTGAACCTTATCTCTTGGGCTTTTGGCTAGCACCCCACCATGGGGAACCATGGACCCCCTTTGCAGTAGAGGCCATGGCCAAGGGGTGAGTAGCTGATCTGTCATCTTGCCTTCTCAGGAAGCTGAGATCTGAGAATCTGGGTTCCCAACTATCCCAGACACAAAAGGTCCCATGAAACTATTATCACAAATTCACCACTAAGAAACTGAAGTGGAATCTGGGTGTTTGTGGCTCATGCTGGTCATCCTTGCTACTCAGGAGGATAAGATCTGAGGATCATGGTTCAAAGCTACCCTGGGCAGGAAAGTCCTCGAGACACTTAGCTCCAACGAACCACCAGAAAACCTGAAGTGGCGCTGTGGCTCAAGTGGTAGAGCACAAGATTTGAGCTGAATTGCTCAGTGACAGCACCCAGGCCCAGATTTCAACTCCTACAAATGAAAACAACAAAAAAGACAGAAACAAACTAACAAAGCTGAAGTAGAGGGCTGGTAATGTGTATTAGGGGTAGAGTGCTTTGCATATATGAAACCCTAGGCTTGATTTCTCAGGACCACATCACTAGGAAAAAACCTGAAGTGGCTCTGTATTTCAAGTAGGAGTGGAGAATCCTTGTACAAGAGAAACTAGGCACAGTGCTCATGTCTTGAGTTCAAGCTCCAGGATTAGTGTATGCACACACACACATACAAACACACACACACAGAGACGCACGCACACACACATGCACACATAGAAAGCAGAAGTGAAGCTGTGACACAAAATGGTAAAGCACTATACTTTTGCACTGAGATCATTGTCAGCACCCAAGCCTTGTGTTCAACCCCAAAACCTAGCCACCCAGGGCCCAACTAGGAGACCTCAAAAGTTTCAAAACTTGATGAGCTTCACCAGCCCTAGGTGACAGGAAGCTTTGTGATATCACTCATTTGCTTGGATTTCCCAAGCTTTCAGAAACCTAGGAGAGGCACCATAGGCCAGTCATCACTGGCAATGAAACATTTAATTAGGTTCAGTGCCCTAGTTGTCTGAGAGAAGGACTCCAGCATTATATTGAGCACTGTATCTTAACGCTGGAATATAGTCTCACAAAGGCATGCCATGGGAAGTGGCACAAATGAAGGCTTCCTGTCAAAACAGAGCACTGGGGTGAGGCCTTTTGTCTGCCTGTCCAGACAATGAGAGAGATTTCTTCCAGCAAGACTTGGATGCAAAGAAACCCTCAGGCTATATTGGGAGTAGTGAGGGGAGCCCTGGAACATGCAATGTCATAAAAGCAGTCCTTGTGTTATGAACTCATTGTTTTGAATACCAATTTCCTAGCTTGATGCCATTCATCATAGCTACTCTGAAGCTTCACCTATAGAAATACATACATACACACACAAATACATGGGGGTACAGGCTCCTTTTAGGGGGCAGGTCTTCGGGTTGAACAATGAGCCTGGACCTTGTCCTAGAGCTCCTTTTGCTCAAAGGTAGAACATTAAACTTGAGTCAGAGTCTAACCTCTGGATTTTTCTGTGATCTCTTAGAAATAACAGTTTCAAGGACTTTCTTACACTGGCTGGATTCAAACTCAGATTCTGTACATCTCACCATCCTGAGGAGTTGGGATTACAGTCAGTAGCCACTGGCACCTTCTTTCTTTTCTTCTTCATTTTTTAATCTGGACAATTTGACTTCTTAATAGGGTCATTCCAATGGTTTGAATTTATAAGTAAACCACCCAATGTTCTTTATAGCTGCTTTCTCTGAAAAGGATTTTCTCTCCTCATCTTCCCCTCTGGTCACAGGTTTGAAGCCAAAAGTGAGAAATGAGTGTCACAGGATTTAGGAGCAAATGTCCATAGGACATGCTAGTTCTGTCACTTAGCAGTGAGCTGCAGCAAATTTACTGTCTCATGATGAGAGGACTGAAAGCTGGAATGATCCTCATACTGTCTGCATTGCTCCTTTTGGCTAGAAAATTACCTAATCATTTTGAGTGTTTTTATCTCCAACCTTAAATATGCAGAGCACACTAAAAACATCTTCCTGTTTCCGTTTTTCTCTAGTCCCTCTCGAGATTTAGACTAAGGATTTGTGTGGAGGGTCTCCTAGGTGAATCCCTGAGGAAAGCCGCTTGAAACCTCCTTAGGAGATCACCATTCAAAGCCAACCCTAGCAGGAAATTCTGGGAGACTCTTGTCTCCAATAAACCTCCAGAAACCAGAAGTGGAACAGTGGCCTAGAGGGTAGAGCTCCAGCTTTGAGAAAGAAAGCCAAGCAGGAGATACAGGCCAGACCATGCAGGAAAGCCTGGGAGGCACTTATGTCCAGTTAACGACCAAATGACTGGAAGTAGAGCTGTGGCAGTGGTAGAGCCTCAGCCTTGAGCAAAGCAGCTGAGGAATGCATCGCACCCTGAGTTTAAGCTGTGGGATGGCCACTAAAAAATTTCAAAAAGAGAATGCCAAGTTTATGTATCAGTGCCCGATTTACTTATGTGTGTATATTATCTCCCTGAGTGCAAACAGGTTGTATGTAATGCTTCTGCTTTTATTTACTGACTTATTTTTCAGATACGCTAGTTGTGCATACTGCATCATTCTCTTCATTTCAGCCCCATCACTTTTCTCTTCCAGGGTTCCAGGACTGTGTCCTTTTATGATGCACACTTAAGCTCTCAGCAGCCTTTATTTATGTTTTATTATGAGGCCAATGCAGAAGCAGTCACAAATCAGGCAGGGGAAGAGAAGATCGGGGTTCATAGAAATAACTGGTATTCAAAAAATTACACTTAGGGATGCAAAATGGTAGCATACTTATGTCAAAACAACCACTAAGAAAAAGATGAGAGGGCTGGGAATGTGAATTAGTGAGAGAGTGCTTGCCTAGCATGCAAGAAGCCCTGGGTTTGATTCCTCAGTAGTACAAACACAGAAAAAGCCAGAATTGGTGCTGTGGCTCAAGTCGTAGAGTGCTAGAGACAGTGCCCAGGCCTTCAGTTCAGGCCAAGAAATGTCAAAAAGATAGGTAGGTAGGTAGGTAGGTAAGTAGGTAGGTAGGTAGGAAGGTAGGTAGGTAAGAGGACAAGAGGAAAGAACGGAAAAATTCCCAGTCATCAGGCCTTCTGCAGTGTGCCAGGACACCAGCATCCCTTCACACAGCAACCGAGCAGAAAGACTGTCTCTCTCCCACTTTTCCGGCAGCCGAAGACACCAGAGCCAAGAGGGCAGAGCCAGGTTCTAACTCAGCTGCTTCGAGACACAAGGGAAAGGGCCCTGCCTACCCTTGGACTGGAGATTTGCATTAATGATGTGCAGAATGAAGGAAGGAGAATGGAATGGCAGAAGTAGAAGAATGGCCTTCAAATCTGACAGAGGGAGAGTCAAAAACCGACTCCCTAAGATCAGAGAGAAGGGTTTTTCTACTCTGTTCCTCACCTCTCCCAGACTAAACTGGCTATCTATTGATAATCTAAAGATAGCCTTAGGCTCCCTTCACCTGAGGGAGGAAGGTTAATTATTCATTGTTTGAAGAGGCTGAGAAAAGCCTGACTCTGATGTAACCCTAACAAATATTTCAGGTTTCCCCCCATTGCTGGTTGTGCCTGGAGTGAATGAAGTGATTTTGCAGCTCACTTTCCTGTTGAGTGTGTACATTCTGCCTCCTAATATTTCAGGCCTTGGTCTCTTCACCTAGACTGGCTTTTGGCACTGTTTTCTGTCTTTCAAATACAGTGTTACACTTGAGTTCTTCCTGCTAACAGGGCTAGGGCTTGAATACTGAGATCTTCATTTGAACTCAGGATGGGTCAATGATGTTTCTTTCCTTCTTCTATAGCTCTAGAACTCTAAGAACATTTAGAGTGCAAATAACTTCTCATTACCAAGGGAAACACAACATGCTATTGAACATCTAACCTTTCACAAGTGGAAGTCAGAGTGTCAGAATTTCCTGCCCTGGCTGGCTTCACCCTGTGATCCTGAGACCTCAGCCTCCTGAGCTACGGTGATGGGCGTGAGCTACGTGCTCTGCTCGGTTCAGTACTATGACGTTGACAATATAAGTCAACTGCTTATCACAAAGGGCTTGGGGAGCATATTAAGCCTTTCAACATTGGACCTTTCAGATCCCAGTAGGACACAAGATTATAATGCTAGAGTCTGAGAGGCTGAGCATATGGAGGTACTACACTTGAACCTTAAGCTCTGATTCCAATTTTGGTGTACATCAGCATTCATTTTACAGAGAATGTTCTCTTAATTAGCAAATAGGAAAAGTACTTTGATTAACCTTCACTTTTTCCAGTTGTGTGTCTTGTATCAAGCCTGGGCACTGTCCCTAATCAATTCAGCTCAAGGCTAACACTCTACCACTTGAGCCACAGTGCCACATGGGTTTTTTTATGGTACATTGCAGATAAGAGTCTAACAGGCTTTCCTTGCCTACGCTGTCTTTAAACTGTGGTCTTTAGATCTCAGCCTCCTGAGAAGCCAGTGTTCCAGTGGTGAGCCACAGGCATCTGACCTAATGTTTTTGACAATCCTGGGGTTTCTTTTTCTCAAAGCTATCACTCTACCATTAGAGCCACTCCACTGTTTCTGGCTTTTTCTGAGCATGGGGCAGTGTGTATTCAAACTCTCTAATACATGCATGTTGAGCACGCACTTTACCCACATTTCTAGCCACACCCTTACAATTTTATCCCACAACTTGCTTGTCCTCATGAAAAGGCTTCTGAGTATAAATCATCTAAAGAAATCCCTATAGAAGTGTGTCCAAACATAAATAAGACAAAGCTTATACTTGGGAGAGACTCTAAACATGTGAAGATTGTGACAAATGCTTCTGTTTAATTATGTATCAGGTTTCAACACTTAAAAAGTTTTAATGAAAAATGAGCCAATGTCCTAAATTATTGTGTATAATTTTATAATAGCTGTGCAAAATATAATAAATACTGTGTGTATGATAATACTAAATAAAATAAATAATGAAAGATTCAAATAAAAACAAAATAATTACAAAATCAATAATAAAATCATAATATGTAATAAACACATATATGTAAGTACATATCATATATTCCACATACATTGAAATATCTTTTCCATTGCAGAGCCTTCATTCAGGCTATGGGAACTCTAGTTTGAATTTCTTTTCCTCAAGGACAGTGAGCTTCGCCTTCACCCATGGTACAAAAGAGTTACCTGGACAGAGATCAAATCCCACCAATGGTAGAATTATTGGCCCCATTTCCAGGACAGTGACTTAATTTTTTTAATGGAAGCAGTTATGTTTATTCAGTTCCATGCTGAACATTAAAAAAAAGCGGTGTAGAATTTTGTACATCTGTTCAGATATCCTTCCCTTACCCCGAAAGTGCTTCTCTGAAAACTACATTCTTTCTTTATCTGTATGCTTTTTTATTGTAAAAATGTCACAGTTACATGAGCATGTTCATGAATATATTTCCTATTGAGCATTGTTGCAGCCACCTTTGCTTTCACCCTACCATCCCTTCCTTTCCATCTCCACATCTACGCCCCCTGTCGAGCTCAGTGACTTAATATTTTATTTTTTTCTTTGAACTCAAATAGTGGCAAATCTGCACTTTCCCTGACATTTCTACAGATTTAACACGATCCTGAGTTCAAATCCCAGGCTACGAAAGAAAACTGACAGAAATTCCAAACCAGGGAGCTTTATTTTTTTAATTTAGTGAAGTAATTAATTAATTTTTTTCTTTTTTTCCTTCTTTTTTTATGGCCGATCATGGGGCATGAACTCAGATAGTGGCAACTCTTCCTCAGCTTCGATCACCCTAGGTTGGGTGCAGCTTCGGGACCCATACCAAATCCTGGAATCCTAGCACAGTGGGCTTGCAGGAAGAACAAAATTGGGATAACATAAAAAGTGGGGAGGTGCAGAAGGCTGGGAGTTTTACGTTTTTTCCTTTGCACGGTGACCATCCTGGTCTGAATGACACGACTGCAAAGTGAACCTGACCTGCCATCGCTGAAGGCTGTTAGGCTATCAGGGAAGCCTTAGGCCAACCTGTCAGCATAGGCCCTGGGCTCAAATCCCAGTCCTGACACCTACCAATGGCAGGAGATCACAAGACTCATTACTATGCATAAGAATACCAATTGAAAGAGAAGTTTGTAATTCGGTTGAGTTTAAAATTCGATGCAATATTCCTAGGATGCTGATTGATCTTAATTAATAGTTCATTAAGCATGAAAATAATACTACTACTTTAATTGTGTATAATAAATACCTAAGAGTTGGTAGGAACACATTATATGTCATTCAATCATAGATAGGTGCCTATGGCACTTTCTACCAATATATATTTATTTGTATACCACCGTCTTCCTATCCTTGTATCTCTGTTTTAACCAAAGCTGGGGCACGATTTCAGCACCTGGGACAACCTGACAGCTGCATTGGCTAGAGGCTGTCGTGCTCACACTCACCCATTCATGAATTGGGGCTGCTAGGCCCTGGGTTCAGATCCTGGCACTGCCAAAATTTTAATCTTGGAGTAGAAGCCAAGTGTAACACCTGTTTTCCTTTTCTGGGAGGGTCCTGGGTGTCAGGCATGATGGAGAATACATCTACAAATCTTGATGCTATGTGATAGGATGTAAACAATGTAATACATAGTTAGGTGTCATCACAGTCAATAAAATAAACAAATGAATGAATAAAACAAAAAATAAAACGAATAACCACACCAAACATAATATAGACTGAACATCCTGTCTTTAAAATGTATATAAAGAGTACGCTTTCCAGGGCTTAGGCTGGAATTCAGGCCTAGGGAACAAGCCTGACTTTCTAGTCTTCAAGCAAGGTGAGCTTCCCTTTCCCTGACAGTGCAACAGAGTTACCCAGAACCCAAGTTCAAATCCCAGGCCTTGCAGACAAAAAAATGCCACACATTCCAACCAGGGGAGATTCATTAGAATTTTTAATTTTTTTTAAGTTCACTTCACCTTTATTTGATACATTTTGATTTTATAACAGGAGAGTTTTTCAGAAAAAGGGGTTAAACTTTTACATTTCGGCATAGGACATTGGTGTTTCTATTTTGACCATCTGCTATGAAGATTCAGAATGAAAATAAGGACATCATTTCTCCCTAGAAGGTCGGGACATATTTCTATTTAGAGTTATTTCTATAATCATAAACTCTCTGTATTTGTATCGTCTGAGTTTTCCTCAGTGCCCACAATGAAATAGAGTAGGGGAGTCCTCATAGCACAAAAGGTTGTGTTTCTGAATAAAAACTCACTTCTGTGGGGACAGTAGGTACTTGTAAGCATTTTGGAAATAAGCTGTATTGTTAAATGAAAAACAAAAACATTGGGACTGGGATGTATCTCATTATTGGAGTACTTGCCTGAAAAGCATTAGACCCTGGCAGAAAAGTTTGCTAAAGCGCAGAATGTTAGAATTTTATGATATGTATGAACAAATTTCTTCTTTTTGCGTGGGGGAGTCATGGGGCTTGAACTCAGGGGTTATCCCTACACTCTTCAGCTCCATGTGAAAGATCTACTGCTTGGTTCACATTGTCACTTCTGGTTTTCTAGTGGTTTGTTGGAGATAAGAGTCTCACGGACTTTCCTGCCCGGGCTGGCTTTGAACTGCCATCCTCAGATCTCAGTCTCCTGAGTAGCTAGGATTATAGGCATGAGCCACCGGCTCCAGGCATATGAACAAACGTCTGAAAGACTGATTCTGAGAAAAGAAACTTAGAATACACTTTTAGTATAAATAATTTATAATGCCATGGTTAAGGCACTAATTCAAATGTATTTATTCATTGGCTGGTTTCTTAGTTTATTTAAAGATATATATGCATTATTAATATATATATATATGTACATATATATTATTAAAAACATAGCTTTGAAGTGTACCTAAGAGCATATGTGCTCATGTAAAGGTATACAACTACACAAGCTTCATTTTTTTCAGTTTGATTGGTACCATAAATTAGTGGGATTTGTGTACTGTTGTTTTGTTCTCTGTTTTGGAGGCTTTCTCTGCCTTTTATCCCTTGTCCCCCTCTCCCCACACTTGAACTCAGCTTGCTCTTTCTTGGCTTGGTTGTTCATAGCTAATTTTCTACCACTTCAGCCATACCCGTAGCCTGGCTTTTTGCCAGTTAATTGGAAATGATGTATTTCAGGCTTTTCTGCCTTCATTGGCTTTGAAATTTCATATTCCAGTTCTCAGCCTCCTGAGTAGCTAGGATTACAGATGTGAGCCAATGGGGTGCCTAGGGATAAATTAGACTTTGGTTGGTGTATTCTTTCTGTTTTTCTAAGCATGGGATCATCTACTATAGTACTTCGGTGAATGTTCTGGGTCTGAAGTGAGATATATAATGCATATGTAAATCTGTGTAGTTCTCATAAGATGTAATCAATTTAATACATGGTATAAGTGTAATAATAGTCAATAAAAATAATGAATAAATAATACAAAAATAAAATAAATACACTCAAAGCAATATGCAAGTATGTATATATTAATCATTATTTCAAATGTGGATGAATATTACTTTAACAGGGCTAGAGATTGAATTTATGCCTAGGGAACAGGCCTGAATTTCTTGTGTTAAAACAAGGTGAGTTTCCCCATCCCCCACAGTACATTAGAGTTTCCCAGAATCCGAGTTCAAATCCCAGGCCTGGCAGAAAAAAACGGGCACGAATTCCAAGCCAGGGAAGTCCATTAGTAGTTTTAATATTTTTAAATATTTTAATTTAATTTATTTTATTTTTATATATTTAATTAATTTATTTGTTATTTATTTATTTTGTCAAGCATGGGGCTTGAACTCAGGTCGTGGCAAATCTGTCTCAGATTCCATTACCCTAGGGTGGTTTAGTGCAGCCTCTGGACCCACAGCCCATCCTGGGATCCTAGGCCTCAGGGGCTGACAGGAAAACAAATTGAAAATGGCACCAAAAAATAGCCAGGAATTGCAGACAGTCGGCAGATTCTCGGTTTTCCTTCCTTGCATGGTGACTATCCTGGGTCCAAATGACATGGTTGCAACCTGTAGGTCTCCTGGCATTGCTGAAGGCTGGCGGGCTGTCAGCGAAGCTATAGGCCAATCTGGACACCTAGGTCCTGAGTTCAAATCCCAATCATGCCACTTACAAAGGCCTAGAGAGCCTAAGAAACTATTGCCTGTCCATAGGAACACCAGAGGAATGTGTTCAATGTCATGAATGCATGAGTAGTTTGTCAAACAGTCTAGCATAAAATTAATCCCAGTATTCACAAGATGTGGATTGGTTTTAATTCATAGTTTATTATGCATTAAAAGAATACTGTGTGTGTGTGTGTGTGTGTGTGTGTGTGTGTGTGTGTGTGTGTGTGTGTGTGTTGGGGCCTGAACTCTGTTCCTGGGTGCTGTCCCTCAGCTTTTCAGCTTAGGACAAGCGTGGTACCATTTGAGACACAGTGCCATTCCCGGCTTTTTCTGACCATGTGGTGATGAGGAATCGAACCCAGGGCTCATGCATGCAAAACAAGCACTCTCCAAATGAGCCACCTTCCCAGCCCCTAAAAGAATACTATTGATTAAATGGAGTCCTCACTAAATAGCTGAGAATCACTAGGAAGTTAGTATATCATTGAATACTAGGTAGACATCACTGGCAATATCTAAAATCTAAATATATATTTATTTGTACACCACAGTCTACATAGAAAGGTATTGCTATATTGGCCAATCCTGTGCCTCAACCCCAGGTCCTGGAATCCACCTGACACCTGAATGTGTTAGAGGCTGCTGTGCTAACACTCACCCTTCTAGGCCCTCAGTTCAGGTCCCAGCATTGTTAAAATGTATTCCTGGAGTAAGATTCCAAGTGTGATACCTGTTTTCCTTTTCTTTGTAAGTGCTTGGTGTCAGGTATGATGTATATAATATGTCTGCAAAGCAACATGGTATGGAATAGATTTGAATGAATGTAATAAATGTTACAGATGCACTCATAGTCCATAAAATAAATAGTAAATAAATAAATAATAAAATATAATGAATCATTCCAACAAACATGATATAGAATGAATATATGGATGGAAGTATAAATCATATAATAAAAAAAGTCTTTCAATGTTATGTTCTCCAGGGATGGGGCTTGAATTCAGGCCTAGGGAACAGGCCTGAATTGCTTGTCTTCAAGGGAGGAATGATTCCCTTTCCTCCCCTCCCCCCAGTGCATCAGAGATACCCAGATCTCAAGATGACATCCCTGGTCTGGCAGACAAGAAAATGGCATGAAATCCAAGACAGGAAGTTTCAATAATATTGTCATTTTTTTTTCTAAGCATGGGGCTTGAACTCAGGTCGTGGCAACTCCCCCTCAGTTTCCATCACCCTAGGCTGGGGTGGTGCAGGCTCTAGACACACAGCCCATCGTGGGGTCCTAGGCCTCAGGGGTTGAAGGAAAACAAATTGAAAAGAGCACCGAAAAAATAGCCACAAACTGCGGATGGCCATCAGTTTCTGTTTTCCTTCCTTGCCCAGTGACCATCCTGGGTCTGAATGACTTGGCTGCAACCTTAGGTCACCTGGCGTTGCTGAAGTCTGATGGGCTGTCAGCGAAGCCATAGGCCAACCTGCACACTAGACCCTGAGTTCAAATCCCATTCATGCCACTTACAAGGGGCTGGAGAGCTTAAGAAAATATTGCCTGTCCATAGAAACTACAGAAGAATATGATTAATGTCATGGTTGGATGAGTATTTTGTCAATAAGTCTAGCATAAAATTAGACCCAATAATCACAGGACATGGATTGATTTTAATTCATAGTTTATTACACATTAAAAGAATACTATTGATTAAATGGAGTCCTCACAAAATACATGAGAATCGGTAGGAAGTAGTATATGTCATTGAATACTAGATAGACACCTCTGGCAGTACCTATATATCTAAATTTATACTTATTTATATACTACCATCGTCACAGAAAGTTACTGCTATTTTGACCAAACTAGGGCTTGATCCCAGTTCCTTGGATCTGCTTGGCAGCTGAATCAACTACAGGCTGCGGTAATGACCCTCAGCCATTCATGAATTGGGCCTCTCAGGCCTTCAGATCATGTCTCATCATTGCCAAAAATTTCTTCCTGGTGTAAGATTCCATGTGGGACACCTGTTTTCCTTTTCTCTGCAAGTTCATAATATGTCTGCAAAGCTATATGCTATGGAATAGATGGGAATAAATGTAATAAATGTTATAGGTGCACTCACAGTCCATAAAATAAACGCTAATAAATAAATCAATAATAAAATATAATGAATCACTCCAACAAACAGGATATAGACTGAATATATAGATGTAAGTATAAATCATATATTTAACCTGTGCATAAATGTTATGAGGTGCTTGAACTCAGGCCTAGTGAAGTGTTTAGTTCATGCATGATTCTCATAGGAAATGATAGCAAGACATATGGCACAATGATTATTTTTAATTAAGAGTTCATGAAAGGGGGGACCAAGATGGGGATGGGGCAGTAGGGAACTGCCCCAGCTCTCCCCAACCAAAAAGAGAGTTTGAGTTTCAATGCCTAATCTCCCCAAGGGACCGACAACAACAAATAGACAAACACATAGAAAAAAACAGGAGATGGAATAAAACAAAAAAGAGAAAAAAAGAATTTTAGAAGAGAGGAGTGCGAAGACCCCACCCCAACCTTTACTGGATGAATAGCAGTGCACCAAGCCATGGCCAGCTGGCCCGGTGGGACTGCCAGTCTCCCAGACACACAGGGATGATCTGCAGATCATCCGAGCAGAAGCCACCTGAGGTACCAGTGTCAGACTCACTGATCACGAGGAATGGAGAAACATCTGAGCCGGGAGCTTGCACAAAGATCCCACCCCATCCCTCACTCTCCATCCAAGCAAGAGGCTCCATCCCGTCAAAGCTACTTGGCCCCACAGCGGGAAGCCCACAAAACACCAGAGCAGAAGACCTGCAAGGAACTGGTGCTGATCCAGAGAGCGCAAACCTAGACAAACCCCAGAGTTCAGAACCTGCATGAAGGCTGCCAAAATCCCAGAGACAAAGGAGGCTGTCTGAAGATCACCCATGCAGAAGCCACTTGAGGTACTGCTGTCAGACCGCCCATTGCATGGAATGGAGAAACCTCTGAATTGGGAACTCAGCCCCACAGCAGGAGCCCCAGAGCTACATGGGATGCCCACAGAACACCACAGCAGAAGACCTGCAAGAAACTTGCTGATCCGGAGAGTGCAAACAGAGACAAATCTCAGTGCTCAGAACCTGCATGGAGGTCCCTCCCCCACCCCTCAGGCAGAGGCCGGAGGTCCATCCCACAGCGTGGACCCAAACAGTGTCAACCAAGGCGGAAACAGAAGAGAAACACACAGAGCCACCATTGCCCAACCCAGCCCACAACCACCTCAACTGAACTCTGATTGCAATGGCAACCGACAACCTACCTCACACAGAAACAACTAGCTCCAGGGTGAGTACCCCACAGGGGACAGTGTATCCCTCAAGGGAGATCAGAGCTGGTGGGAATCCCCAGACCCTGAACCAGACCCCCTTCACCAACACCTGGACTACAGGACCCACTAAAACTGGGAACTGTTCGAGAGCTCCACCAACCCACAGAGCACACTCAGCTGGCCAGGCTTGAGCAAGAGCGCCCCTGGAAGGGACCTTAAATGCCCAAGCCAGAAACAGTGCCCCTGGGTCAAGACACCCAACAGGGGAAGAAATTTGAACTGTGTACCCCAAGTTGCATAACCTAAGTGGTATACACAGCAGCACAGGCCAAATTGGCATGCTTCAGGCTGGGGGCCATGACCAGGCCTGGAGATCCGGTGCCTGAGCAACACCACCAACTCCTCCCAACTGAAGTCAGAAGCTGAGCATATGCCTCAGTGGAGGGGAGAAAAACAGGGAATTGCACCTTCTCGGAAGCACACCTGTGACAACAAAAGACCCGGGGGCTCAGGATAAGAGACGCCCAAACCCCACCAAAACTTGACCTATGTATTCTAGGCTGAGAATTGGATAACACAGTCCACCAGCACCTGATAATAGGCAGGAGTTCAGGCTGGTAAAGTGGCTCAGCAGTAGAGTGCTTGTCTTGGATGCATGAGAACCAGGATCTAATTCCTCAGCACCACATAAGCAGAAAAGGCCTGTAGTGGTGCTGTGGCTCAAATGCTAGGGTGCCAGCCTTGAGCTGAAGAGCTGAGGGACAGCTCCCAAGCCCACAACCAGCCAACAACAACAAAAAAACAATCAGGAGCCCATAGCAGACTCCAGCATCTGGGAGAGTGCATTCCGCACATCTGATCTTGCCAAGAGCACCTGTTTGAGCAAACAGGAGCAGTCTAGGCTGCTCAACCCTTCCAAGGGCAGGAATTTCCAGTGATCTACAGCAGAGAGCCGAGAACCCAATGTGGGTCAGACCAACAGCTGGAGGTTGGCCCCCAACCGAACCGAGATCAGGTACAGACTCTCTCTACCTGCACAGAAACAGCAACAATGCAAAGACAGACACTTATTGACCAAAACAAAATTTCACATTAGTATCCAGTAATCCCTGAACCCCCATGCGAAAATCACAGAGAAAAATTACAAGGTTTATCAACACCCAGAATAGCAAGCTATCCCCAAAAGCAAGCAGCCACTCAGAGGAGAGCCCCAGTGGGAGCAAAGCAGGAATGGAAGACTAAAGCTACATCCAAGGGATGCTGGAGGCAATGACTCAAGAAATAAAGAAGAAATAGAGCAGAAATTTGGAAGAACACAGGGACGAACTATCGAAAGAGATGCAGGATATCAAACAGGAGGTATACGCAAAAATAGAGGCAGTGCATACCTCAATAAGAAGTGTGATAAGTGCCAAAATAGAGGCAGTACATACCTCATTAAGAGGTGAGATTAGTACTTTGAGAACCAACATCAAATCCATAAATGAGTCCATTTCCTCGTTGCAAACCACAATGGAAGCCACAGTTAACAGAGTGAACGAAATGGAATGTAGAATGTCAGATACATGATCCCAAAGTAGCAGGATACAAAATCAACCCACAAAAATCGGTTGCCTTCATGTACACTGACAATATACAAGCAGAGAAGGAAATAAATGAAGCAACTCCATTCACAATTACCTCCCCCAAAATGAAATATTTAGAAATTAACCTAACCAAAGATGTAAAAGAACTATTTAATGAAAACAATAAAAAGTTAAAGAAAGAAATTACAGAAGACACTAGGAAATGGAAAGACCTCCCATGCTCTTGGATAGGCAGACTTAATATAGTGAAAATGGCAATCATGCCAAAATTAATATACAAACTCAATGCAGTTCCTATTAAAATCCTAATGACGTACATCTCTGAAATACAGAAAACAGTCCAAAAATTCATATGGAACAACAAAAGACCTAGAATAGCCAAAACAATTCTAGGGAATGAAGACAACATGGAGGGGATATCCATGCCGAACTTCAAACTGTACTATGGAACTTTAATAACAAAGACAGCATGGTACTGGCATGAAAACAGACTCGCAGACCAATGGAATAGAATAGAAGATCCAGAAATAAATCCACAGGCCTACAGTCAGCTGATATTTGAAAAAGGAACCAAATACATACAATGGAAAAAACACAGCCTGTTCAACCACTGGTCCTGGGAAAACTGGGCGGCCACATGCAGAAGACTGAAAGTGGACCACAGCTTATGAGCATGCACCAACATCAACTCAAAATCGATTACAGACCTTAACATTAAACTAGCTTTTCTGAGACTACTGCAGGACAGAGTAGAAGAAACACTTGAACTTATAGGCACAGGAAGGAACTTCCTGAACAGAGTCCCAGGATCACAACAAATTGGGGAGAGACTCGACAAATGGGACTACCTTAAAATGAAAAGCTTCTGCACAGCTAAAGCAATCACAACCAAGCTAGAAAGGCAACCAACTAATTGGGAAAAAATATTTACCAGTAATATATCAGATAAGGGGTTAATATCCAGTATATATAGGGAACTCAAGAAACTAATCCCTCCCAAACCTAACAAACCAATTACTAAATGGGCAAGGGAGCTAAAGACAGACTTCTCAGATGAAGAGATAAAAATGACAAGGAAACACTTGAGGAAATGTTCACCATCCCTGGTTGTGAAGGAAATGCAAATACAGACAACCCTGAGATACCACCTTACCACAGTCAAAATGTCCCACATCCACAAGTCATCCAACGACAAATGCTGGAGGGGATAAGGAGAAAGAGGAACCCTATTACACTGCTGGTGGGAATGTACACTTATACAACCACTTTGGAAAGCAGTCTGGAGGGTTCTCAGAAAGCTAAATATTGACCTCCCTTATGACCCAATCATACCACTTCTAGGCATCTATCCTGAACAACAGGAACCAGTATACAAGGACACATGAATCTCCATGTTTATTGCAGCACTGTTCACAATAGCTAGGCTATGGAAACAACCCAGATGTCCAACCACAGAAGAATGGATCCAAAAATTCTGGTATCTATACACAATGGAATATTACACAGCCATTAGAAATGACAAAATAATGACATTGCAGAGAAATGGATGGAGCTTGAATAAATCATGTTGAGCGAGGTAAGCCAAGAGCAAAGAGACAAACGGTACATGGTCTCCCTGATAAGTGGATGTTAAATCCAAAATGTTAGTTGATACGACAAAATTATCAGGACTTAAGAAGCAAAGAACTTTCACTCATCTGGTCGAATCACTACTAAATATCCCCATGCTGCTGATCACATGTATGGTATATATGTGTACACAAGAGGGGAACCAGGAAGATGACACAGAAATAGAGGGAATCAGGGAAAAAACATACAACAGCAGGATATGACTGGCAAAGAGATAGCTAGGTAGGTAAGTAGGTAGATAGAAAGCAAAAGAAAGAAAGAAAGAAAGAAAGAAAGAAAGAAAGAAAGAAAGAAAGAAAGAAAGAAAGAAAGAAAGAAAGAAAGAAAGAAAGAAAGAAAGAAAGAAAGAAAGAAAGAAAGAAAGAAAGAAAGAGAGAGAGAGAAAGAAAGAAAGAAAGAGAGGAAGGAAGGAAGGAAGAAAGGAAGGAAGGAAGGAAGAAAGAAAGAAAGGAAGGAAGAAAGAAAGAAAGAAAGAAAGGGAGGAAGAAAGAAAGGGAGGAAGAAAGAAAGAAAGAAAGGGAGGAAGAAAGAAAGAAAGAAAGGGAGGAAGGAAGGAAGGAAGGAAGGAAGGAAGGAAGGAAGGAAGGAAGGAAGGAAGGAAGGAAGGAAGGAAGGAAGGAAGGAAGGAACAAAGCAGCAGATGAATCTGGTCTTGGACGACAGAAGGAAAGAAGGGAACACTTCTCAGTCATCAGGCCTTCTGCAGTGTGCCAGGACACCAGCATCGCCTTCACACAATCACAGAGCAAGAAGACTATCTCTGTCCCACTTCTCAGGCAGCAAAGAGCCCCAGAGTCAAGAGGGCAGAGCCAGGTTCTAATTCAGGGAAAGAGCCCTGCCTCTCATTGGACTGGGGATTTGCATTGATGATGTGGAAAATGAAGGAAGGAGAATGTACTGGCAGAGATAGAAGAAGGGCCTTCAAATCTGACAGATGGAGAGTCAAAAACCCACACCCTAAGACCAGATAGCAGGATTTTTCTACTTTGTTCCTCTCCTCTCCCCCACTAAATTGGCTCTCTATTGGTAACCAAAAGATTGCCTTAGGCTCCCTTCACCTGAGGGAGGAAGGTTAATTAGGCATTGTTTTAAGAGGCTGAAAAAAGCTTGACCCTGGTGTAACTCTAACATATGTTTCAGATTTCCCCCCATTGCTGGCTGTGCCTGGAGTGAATTAAGTGGTTTATCAGCTCACTTCCTTGTTGAGTGTGTACATTCAGCCTCCTAATCCTGAAGGCCTAGGTCTCTGCACCTAACCTGCCTTTTGAAACTTTTTTCTGTTCTTCAAATACAGTATTACACTGGAGTTCTTCCTGCTAACAAGACTAGGGCTTGGATCCTGAGAACTTCATTTGAACCCAGGATGGGTCAATAATATTTCTTTCCTTCTTCTTTAGCTTGAAAACTCTAAGAACATTTAAACTGCAAGTAACTTCTCATCACCAAGGGAAACACAACATACTATTGAACATCTGACCTTTCACAAGTGGAAGTCAGAGTGTCATAGACTTTCCTGTCCTGGCTGGCTTCACCCTGTGATCCTGAGACCTCAGCCTCCTGAGCTACAGTGATGGGCGTGAGCTACTGGTGCTCTGCTAGGTTCAGAACTGTAATGGCATTGATAATACAAGTCACCTGCTTAACACAAAGGGATTGGGGAGCATATTAAGCCTTTCAACAATGGACCTTTCAGGACCTTTCAGAACCCTGTAGGACACAAGGTTATAATGCTAGAGTCTGAGAGGGTGGGCATTTGGATGTGCTACATTTGAACCTTGAGCTCTGACTTCAATTCTGGTGTACATTAGCATTAATTTTCCAATAAATATTCTCATAATTAGCAAGTAGGAAAAGTATTTTGATTATTCCTCACCATTTTTCCAGTTTTGCGTCTCAAACTGAAGCCTGGGCACTGTGCCTGAGCCCTTCAGCTCAGGGCAAACACCTACCACTTAAGCCACAGCACCAAATAGGGTCTTCTGGTGGTTCATTGGAGGCAAGAGTCTAACAGGCTTTCCTTCCCTAGGCTATCTTCAAACTGTGGTCTTCAGATCTCAGCCTCTTGAGAAGCTAGGGTTCCAGTTGTGAGCCACAGGTATCTGGCCTAATGTTTTTGCCAGATCTTGAGCTTTAACTTAGGGCCTGGGTACTGTCTCTGAGCTCCTTTTTCTCAAGCTTAGCACTCTACCACTTGAGCTTCTGGCTTTTTCTGAGTATGTGTCAGTGAGGATTCAAACCCTGGCATTCATTCATGCTGAGCAAGCTCTCTACCAATAAGCCACGTTCCCAGTCTCCTTACAATTTTATCGCTCAACTTGCCTATCCTCAAGAAAATGCTTCTGAGTATAAATCATCTAATGTAATCCCTATTTGTCTAAAGATAAATAAGGAAAACTCATACTGGGGACAGACTCTAAACATATGATGACTGCGACAAATACCTCCATTTAATTATGTTTCATGTTTCAACACTTAATAAAGTATTAATAAACAATGAGTCAATTTCCTAAATTATTGTGTATAATTTTATAATAGATGTACAAAACATAATAAATATTATGTGTATAATAATACTAAATATAATGAACAATAAAATGAATAAAATAATTAAATACAAAATCCATAATAATAATATGGAATAAACATACATATTTACATATTTATAATATATTACACATGTATATAAATATTTTTTTTCCATTGCAGTGCTTTAATTCAGGCCCTGGGAACTCTAGCCTGAACTTCTTTTCCTCAAGGATAGTGAGCTTTGCCTTTACACAGGTGTTTGCCCTGAGCTGAAGGGCTCAGGCACAGCGCCCAGGCTTCAGTGTAAAGTAGTTACCTGAACAGTGAGCTCAAATCCTATCAATGGCAGAAATACTGGCCCCAGTTCCAAGACAGTGACTTAATATTTTTAATATTTTAATGGACACAAGTATGTTTACTCAGTGCCATTAATAAAAAAGCAGTGTAGAATTTTGTCCAGCTATTCAGACATCCTCCCCTTACCCCCAAATTGCTTCTTGAGCACATTATTTTTGTCCGTTTTTTATTGTAAAAATGTTGTACAGAGCGGTCACAGTTACATGAGCAAAGTAATGAGTAGATTTCCTATTAAGCATTGTTGCCTCCTCCTTTCTTTTCCCCCTATCATCCCTTCCCTCCCATCTCCACACCTACATTTCCCTGCTGAGGTCAGTGACTTAATTATTTATTTTTGGCTTGACATGGGGTTTGAACGCAAGTAGTGGCAACTCTGCACCTTCCCTCACATTGGTACGGATTTACCAAGACCCTGAGTTCCAATCCCAGGCTAGGAAAAAAAAAACTGGCAGAAATTCCAAACCAGGGAGCTTTATTTTTTTAATTTAGTTAATTAATTAATTTTGCCAACCACTGTGCTTGAAATCAGTTTGTGGCAACTCTGCCTCAGCTTCGAATTCCCTAGTCTGGGGTGCAGCCTTCTGACCCATAGCCGATCCTGGGACCTTAGGCCTAGAGGGTTTTCAGGAAGAAATTAAAAAAGTGGGACAGCAAAAAAAGTGGGGAGCTGTAGAGGGCTGGTGGGGGTTAAAATTTTTTCTTTGCACGGTGACCATTCTGGTCTGAATGACACGGCTGCAAAGTGGACCTGACCTGTCATTGCTCATGGCTGGCAAGCTATCAGGGACACCATAAGCCAACATGTCAACACAGACTGGGTTAAAATCCTGATCCTTACACATACCAGTGGTAGGAGATCACAAGAGACTCGTTCCTATTCATAAGAATACCTATTGAAAGAGTAGTTCATGTATTTGTCTAGTCTAAAATTGGATGCAATAATCCTAGGATGCTAACTGACCTTAATTAATTGTTTATTAAGCATGAAAAGAATAATATTATTTCAATTGCGATATAAATACCTAAGAGTTGGTAGGAACATAGTAGATGTCATTCAATCATAGATAGATGACTCTGGCACTCTTTAGCTATATATATTTATTTGCATACCACCATCTGCTTATCCATGTATTTCTGTTTTGGTCAAACTTGGAGCTCGATCTCAGCGCCTGGGAACCACCTGACAGCTTCATTGGCTAGAGGCTGCTGTGCTCACACTCACCCATTCATTAATTAGGCCTGTTAGGCCCTAAGTTCAGATCCCAACACGGCCAAAAATTTAATCTTGGATTAATAAGCCAAGTGTGACACATGTTTTCCTTTTCTGTGAGAGTCCTGGGTGTCAGATATGATGGAGAACACATCTACAAATCTAGATGCTATGTGATAGGATGCAAACAATGTAATAAGTGGTATAGATGTCACCAGAGACAATAAAATAAATGGTAAATACATGAATAAAACAAGAAATAAAATGAATAACCACACCAAACACGATATGGACTGAACATCTGTATGGAAGTATAAATCCTATCTTAAAAATGTATATAAGGATTATGATTTCCACACCTGAGGCAATTGCAGGAAATCCTGAGATACTGGTTTCTGGACCAGTCAAAGTCATGAAATGTGATCGATCTCATCCTTGAATGAGTAGTTTGTGCAGGATATGAGTAGGAAATGATAGGAAAGACTCATGGGATATCACTTATTTGTAAAGAAGTGTTGATTAAGTGTGACAAAAATCATCACAGTCATGAAATTTAGGCATCTGGAAAGATCCAAGAATCAGTAGACACAGGGTAGATTGAATTCCATCACAGGTCACCGTCTCTCCTACTCTATATAAATATGCACTTATTTATATACTACCTTAAACTTATGAATGGATGACTGCTGTGTTGTGCCCTTCCCCCACCTCCCTACCTGGGGGCTCCATCTCAGGTCCTGGGAACAGCCTTGCTCCTTAGTGGCTTACAGGCTGTTGTGCTCCCTTGGACTCATTCGTCAATTTGGCCTGCTAGGTCCCGAGTTCAGATCCCAGCAGTGCTAAAAGATTCATCCTGATGTCAGAAGGCAATCGTTGCACCTATTTTCCTTTCCTGTGCAAGTCCTGGGTCTCAGCTAGGATGGAGAATCCATGGGCTATCTTGTGGCCATGGGAATAGGTTGTTTTCCATGTCAGCACATTTATACCTGTCATCATATACTCAAGAACATACACAATACATCCATGAATAACATACAAAAGAGAATAACTACACTAAATGCACAATGCAGTCCACACACGGATGGGAATATATATCCCATGTTTAAATGATGCATTCAGGACTATTGTTGTGTATGATTTTTTGGATGAATTTTTGAAGTCGATTGGCCAAAATTTTGTTGAGAAGTTTTGCATCAAAGTTCATCAAAGAAATGTGTCTACACTTCTCTTTCTTTGATGAGTCCCTGCCTGGTTTTGAGATGAGAGTTATGATGGCTTCATAGAACGAGTTTGGTAGTGAACTATTTCTTTCAATTTCAGGGAAGCGTTGCAGGAGTATTGGTGTGAGTTCTGCTTTGAAGGCCTTGTAGAATTCCATTGTAAATCCATGTGGTCCTGGGCTTTTCTTAGATGGGAGGTCTCTTATTGCTGTTTCTATTTCAATGCTTGACATGGACCAGTTAAGATGGTTTAACTCATCTTGGTTTATTTTCAGCATGCCGATCTTTGCTAGGAAGAGGTCCATTTCTTCCAAGTTCTCAAACTTATTAACATAAAGTTTTGAGACGTATTCCCTTCTAATGTTCTGAATTTTGGTTATTTCTATGATGATGTTTCCATTCTCATCTCTGAGTTTATTTATTTGGGTGTGTTCTCTGATTTTTCTGATAAGATTTGCTAAGGGTCTGTCAATTTTGTTAATTTTTTTGAGAAAACAATTCTTTGTTTTGTTGATTCTTTGTATGATTTTTTTTTTAAAAAATTCCAATTCATTTAATTCTGATGTAATTTTAATTATTTCTTTTCTTCTACTGGATTGTGGATCATCTTGTTGCTCTTTCTCAAGAAGGTTCAGATGTCTCATTAAATTGTTGGTTTCCGATCTCTCCAATTGTTGATGTAGGAACTCGGAGCTATAAACTTACCTCTGAGTACTGCTTTTGCTGTGTCCCAGAGAAGCTGGTAATTTGTGTGTTCATTTTTGTTGACTATCATGAATATTTGAATTTCCTTTCTAATCTCTTCCATGACCCACTGGTGATTCATCAGGGTGTTGTTCAGCCTCCATGTGTTACGGGATTTCTATGGTGAATTTTGGTGTTTAGTTCTTCTTTTATTCCCTTGTGGTCTGAGAGAATGCAAGGTAAAAATACATTGCTTTTGAATGGAAAAGTTTGCTTTGTATCCTAAAATGGGGTCTATTTTGGAAAATGTTCCATGTGCTGCTGAGAAAAACGAGTATTCTGATGTTGCTGTGTGAAATATTAGGTAGATATCTGTTAAATCTATTTGATCCATGCAGTTTTTTAGATCTGTGGTTTCTCTGTTGAGTTTTTGTTGAATTGATTTATCTAGTGGGGATAGTGGTGTGTTAAAGCCCCCAACAATGTCTTTGGATCTATAGGAGCTTTGGTGGAAAGTAGTGTTTCTTGGATAAATCTGGGTGCTCTTTTGTTTGGCCAATAGATACTTAGATTTGTAATATCCTCCTAAATGGGCGATCCCTTAATTAGTATGGTGCGACCTTCTTTATCTCTTCACACTAATTTTATTTTGAAGTCTGTTTTATCTGATATTAGCATTGCGACTCCCGCCTGTTTATGGGGGCCATTTGCTTGGTAGATTTTGTTCCAGCCTTTCACTTTCAAAATGTCTTTTTGTGGGCAAGATGTCACTCCTGAAGGCATCAGGTTGAAGGATCTTGTTTTTTAATCCAACTAGACAGTCTATGTCACTTAATTGGGAAGTTAAATCCGTTAATGGTGAGAGTTAGGACTGAAAGGTGTTTGGTTGTTCTGGTCATGTAATCAATCTTCTTGGGGTCTGTGACAACTGGGTTCTTCCTATGGTTCTTAGATTCTCACTTCTTGTGCTGTTTCTTTGCCTTTATTGTGGTCTTGTTGGTTTTCTATGTGTAGGACACTTTTAAGTGTCTTTTGTTGGGCTGGTTTGGTGGAGATATATTGTTTCATTTTTTCTTTTCTATGGAAGCATTTTATTTGACCTTCGGTTATGAAGGAGAGTTTAGCTGGGGACAGTATTTTTGGTTGATAGTTATTTGCCTTACGGGCATGATATGCATCATTCCAGGGTCTTCTTGTTTAAATTGTTTCTGCTGAGAAATCTGAGGTGTTTCTAATTAGTTTCCCATTATAAGTGATTGATCTTTTCTACCTGACAGCTGTAAGGATCTTTTTCTTGGTCTGAATTGATCCTGGGTGGACTATAATTTCACGGTGGGATGTCCTGTTCTGCTTTGTTCTATTTGGGGTTCTAAAAGCTTCTTGTATCTGAATAGGTCTATCTTTTTGCATGTTTGGGAAGTTCTCTGCTAAGATCCTGTTAAACAAATTTCCTAGAATATTAGTTTCTGTTTCTAGGTGCTCCTCTACACCCATTATCCTCAGAGTAGGCCTTTTGATGGTGTGTGCCAAATGTTGAATTGATCTATCATATTTCTTGGATTTGCTTGAAGAGTTGTATGTTATTTCTCTATAATATCTAGGCTGTCTTCCATCCCAGAGATTTGATCTTCCACATGGTCTAATCTACTGTCAGGACTTTCTATATGGTTTTTATTTCTTTTCCTTCTAATTGGTCAGGTTTGATGGCTTCAAATTCATTGTTGGAGCTTTGTTTTAGGTCTTGTATGAACTTCTTTACTTCCTTAATTTGGTGTTCAATGTTTATTCTCAGAGCACTTAGTTGATTGGCTATGGTTACCATGGACTCCCATTCCTAATGGTAGGCTCCATTCAGCATTCCCTTTGTAGTCTCCCTGAATTCTTTCAGCTGTCTGTTTATGGATTCCGTGAATGCCTACATTGATCGTTGTGCATTCTCATCCTATTCTCGAAATTGCTCTATTACTCTTTGATTAGCTTCCTCATGTTCATGCAATTCGTGTACTTCTCTTTGACTTTTGTCAGACTACTCTTTGTCTGTTCTCAGCTTGCTCATGAAATTCCTCTTTTGTCTTTGAATGTTCTCAGCCTGCTCACGAAAGTCCTGAATCAATCTTTGAGTAGCTTCTTCACTCTCACCAGATTCCAGTATTAATCTTTGGTTTTCTTCTCTCTCTCAATCACCCCCATACTGAGTCTTTTGCAGGCTTTCAATTTTTTCATTCATTATGTTTACTAGTAGTGTTTGTAGCGATTTTTGGGAACTCTTCTCTGGTTTATTCATTAACTATTCTGTCAACTGATTATCATGAGTGGGAGTTCAGATACCAGGACTTGCCAATTTTCTTGTGGTTTTTCAGGCTTGTTCTGCCCATTTGGTATGAAAGTAACACCAATTTTGTGCTAGAACTCAATTTTAAGGCAAGCATCACCAAAAGTTCTGTAGTAGCACAGTCAAAAGGCTGCAGATACAGTGTAGTTCAACAGATACAATCTATTCACCATCAAACAACTATGGATTCATGGGCTAAAACCAGCAAAGAAGAATTTGAGGAACCAGAAATGATAAGTTTTAGGGAGAAATGTGGGGAAAAATAAGATTAGAGGGATGTGGAAAGTTAAAGGAGATTGAATTTAACCAAGTCTTTATCTCAGAGCAGGAAATGGATTGGACAGAATGATAGGAGAGAGATTAAGGGAACAAAATGGAAAACAAATTACATTTAAAAAGTGAAACCCTTAAAAATTATGTATGTTTGAAGATGATACTGAGAGAAGAAAAAGATAGGATGAGACGAGGGGAGGGAAAGAAAAGACACATGAAAAACTAAAAAACAAATATTCTTAAAATTAGTTACTTGAAAATTATATAAGTATAATGAGATAATACTGCTATTAAAGAATTTAACCCTAAGAGGTTGTGAAATGAGTATTAAATTTCTGGATTAAGTGTGTGCACAATGGGGGATAATGTCTAATAATTGATGATGGATAAAAATCTGGGGATAATCAGAACAATAATCAAGTCTCGCAAAAAAGAAAGAGAAAAAATTAAAAGAATTTTTAAAAGGACCAAAAGTTCAGAGGAGATAAAAAAAAATGGCATACACACATACACCTAAAATAAAATTATGAGAGGAAAAAAAGTTTAAGAGAAAACAATTTTTTAATATGAAAAGTTTTAAAAGGTACAAAAAGATTTCTTTGATTTTTTTTGGAGCGTGGGGTAGAATGGGAACATCCTGTATCTCCCCTAACCAGTCTGTAACCAGTCTCTTGGTGGGGTCTCTCATATGTTTGTGATATTTTGTTTTCCTGTGGCTTGATTACTTTCTTAAGTCAGTTTGTTTCAGCAGGCAGAAAAAATCCTCTATATTACCCAGGATTTTGTGATCCTCCTCCCAGGCTAGTTCAGTGGGAGGAGATCTGTTTTGAGTATCACAAAAGAAGGAGATGGCTTTTTCCACTAGTTTACAGATACTCTGAAGAGGCTAGGATCTGGGTAGAGTTGAGGCCTTTCAGCAAAGAGTAGCTTTTCCCTCAGTGGATAGCTTCTGAGACATTCACAGAGCCCAGCCTGGAGCCATTCTCAGGTTTTATCTTTACTGAATTTCAATTGATTGTCTAGGTTGCTGTAGGGAGGGGCAGCCTCAGGCTTTGTTTACCCAGTGAAGAAAGTCACTCCTCCAAGGGCGGATCTTGCTCTGTCTGGGCTAGATGACTTTCCCTTGGGCGGAGCTGAGCCTGGTAGGTATGGTCAGGTTCCTTTTACCTTCTAAATGACTCTTGCTTTCTTCCAAGGCCTGAGTTGAAGATAGCTGTACAAATGGGCCTTTGTCAGTATCAAAGATGGAGATCTCCAGTGATGGTGGCCAGGGGGTGAGAGGGACGGTGGGGGGGCAGGAATGGGGGAGGGCTGTAGGCCTTCCCTCCTTTGCTCCCTGAGTAAGAGTGAGGATGTCACTGTTCCTGGGCCATCTCTGGTCTGTGATTTGCAAGATAAAGATATCTGTTCCTTGTCAGTTTTTGCTGGTGTTGAGTACAATCTGCTCGCTCGCTTTATCTGGTATCTATTTCCCTGACTCCCTGTGTTAAAGGTATGGTGGCTATGGCTGCCGCGGCTGCTGCTGCAGCTACCAGCAAGTCCTCAAATGTGTCTCCTTGCCTGGATTTTCCCTCTCTGGCCAAACTGTCTGTACTGTGATGGCACCCTTATGATTCTCTAGCCTAGGACTATTCAATGGAACACTAAAACTGCTTTCTATGTGAGAGCTTGTGTCACCTCTAGCTTCTCCTCCGCCATCGTCCTCTGAATACATTTTTTACTCTTATTGAAGTATAATTGACATTTTAAAGTAGATTTGTCCAAATATAGTATTAATTTAATCAATCATTTCATTACAACAATGTTGTTCAGATTTATTTCCAGTAAATCTTATCCTTTATAAGAAATGAGAGTATGTTGTGTCAGTCTCCTATCAATATGACAAAATATCTTATAAAATTAACTTAAAAGGAGGAAAGATTAATCTTGGCTTCTGATTTTTTACATTTCAATGTACATTTCTTATACCAATTGCTTTGGGTTGGTGGTGGTACAGTACCCCATATCAGGAGCATGTGATGGAATATGTGTATTCATGGAAGCCAGGAAGTAAAGAAGAGAAAGAATAGGAGTAGGAAAGAGAGAAAGAGGAGGAGGGGAAGAGAGAGAGGGAGAAAGAAAAGGAGAAGGAGACAGAGAAGTAAAAGAAGGAAGAGGAAGAAAGTTGTTTGATCTTAACATCCTCTTTGATAACAAGTTCTCAGTGACATAATCTCTACGACTATGCCCACTTGAAAGGGTTCACCTCTTTATGGCAACAAAGTGAAAGATAATTATTATTCCAAATCCTTTATGATTTCAGATTTAATTTCTAGAGTGGTGGGTAGATCTTTCTATACAATTGTGATAACTTCTGTTCCTAAATATCAGAGATGCTATTTGGCATAGAGGTGTTTTGGTTATACCATTGCTGGAAAGATGAATGAAATATTTTGAGTACAAATACATTTTACATAACAGATAAGGAAACTTCTAGAGGTTTCATTTTGTGACCTTCAAAAATGACTATTTCATCTAACTCATAATGACTTGAATTTTTCATAATTTTATGACATTTCCATTCAAGTATTTGTCATCTATAGTGAAGTTCTTTCTTTCAAATTGAAGGAAACTTAAATACTATCACAATCATTTATCTTAATTATTCTATAGAGAGTAGGTATAATATGAATTTCCTACCATTCAAAAATAAGTTATCCTCAAGTCTATAGGAATAATTGGATAAGAGATGAAATATCTTGCTTTAGTTATCTTATACTTAGATTGATTCAATTTCTAAAAATCACTGTTGAAATAAAATATATGAAATTCAGTGTTTCTCTGAAATGACTTGGTAATCAAACCTCAGAAATACATGACCAGAAACTAAGATCTTTATATACTTAAAAAATGTATGAATCTACATTTTCATGTCAAAAAAGTTTAGATTTAAAAGAAGAGAAAATCATGTGACCACTGTAGATAATATTTAATACAATGAAAAATTGCTTCATTCAGCCTGACAGAGCCTTTTGCTTTTAACTTACAAGAAAAATTTGATTTACAATCCCTTTTTTGCTTTTGAATAATAGAGTATTTCAATTTGTCCAAAGATTATGTCATTTAAACCTGTGAGTGCATATTTTTTCATAAAAATGAAAAGTTATTTTCACAGTGCAGGTTCAGGTTTAATAACTAAATATCTAAATGTTAATTTGTTAAATTGAGCCTCTAGAACTCAAATAATATGAAATTTATTTTATTCTTAGATATATTAAATCTTTGCTAAATATGGGTGTCTCAAGATTGAAATCTTCGCTGCTCAGGAAGAGGGGGTTCAAAGCCAGCCTTGGCAAGAAAGTTTGTGAGACACATCTCAATTAATCACACACATCTTAACACACACACACATACACACACAAAGGCAGAAGTGGAATTGTGGCTCAAATGATAGAGCAATATACTTGAGGGGGAAAAAAAAAACTAAGGGATAGGTCTTGAGTTAAAATCACAAGACCAACACATACACACATACAATTTTATGTCTAAATACGTATTTTAGTTTGAAGAAATAAACAATATCATGAAAAGTAATATTTGTTACATATCTTCCAACAATTGTGAAGTTGTTCTTAGTACAATTTGTCTTAAGACATAACATAGGTTATTAACATTAATATTAATCTAGTTAATATTTATAATTACTCATAACATCTTGGAGTACAGCAGTTGGTACTTTTCTATAGCCATAAGAAATATTCTGAGTAAAAGAAAAAGAGGAAGATTGGGAGAAAAAAAGGAAGAAAGAAAGAAAGAAAAGAGGAAGAAAGAAAGAAAAAAAGAAAGAAAGAAAGAGAGAGAGAGAGAGAGGGAGAGAGAGAGAGAGAGAGAAAGGAAGGAAGGGGATAAAGAGAGAGAGGGAGGCAAGGAGGGAGGAAGAAAAGAAGGAAGGTAGGAAAAACGAAGGAAGAAAGGAAGGGAAGGAGAAAGGAAGGGACAAAACAAATTAATTTATAGAATCTATTTAGCAAAAACTTCATGTAATTAATCCTTTAGTAAATTCAAGTTTGCAATGTTCACTTCTTTGCATGTTCTCCACGCATGAATGAAACCAATAAATGAAGGATCATAAATAAGGAGGCGAATCTGTTTGCATCTGTAGTAATATGTATGCAAATCTTTTTCCCATTTTCTATACTTCATCACATAACTACTGTCAAACAAATTACACTTAGTTATGAATATTCTAAAAATTGATGAATCCAAAGGATGTCAATATATTATATAATGTGAATACAAGTATTTATAGAGATATTAATATTACAGTCTTCATGTTATATTAATTATAATATTTGTTATGTATTTTATCAGAGAAATTAGCATCCTCTGATTTTGGTGTCTGTGGGAATCCTAATAGCAGAAAGTAATTAAAATCAAAGGAGATCTGTATTTGTTGGCTCAAATGCCTATTTCTGAAAGCAATAACTCATTGGATATTGTTCAAACACATCAGAAGGTCCTAAGAAAGGTTGTATAACGTTTACATGATTACCTATGTTGTGATTCAAGAGCCACTAAACAATCTTACTTCACATTACCATCACTATAATTATTCCCATTGTAAGAAGAATCATTCACATAAGTCACATGCTATAAGCTTGTCCTTAAGTTATCTTCTATGAAATAATATCCAAATGATACACTACACCTTCAATTTCCTACCCCTTCTATATTGATTCCCCCACTGTCTTCTCTTGCTATATATATATATATATATATATATATATATGCTGGTATTTATTTTCTTGGGCTTTGACCTAGCCTTTTAAGAGAATTATGGAATTTTCACTCTTCATGGTCTCTGTCACTTCAGATAACTCATTTGTACCTCCTAGCATACCATCCAGTTTGTTTACTTTTACATTTATAGGCACCTTCTGTCTACCACAAATTTGGAAAATCATGCAAGCTAAGCTTCTCTGGGTCTGCTTTATTTCACTTAATATTATTTCTAAGTGTTTCATTTTCCTTAAGAATAGTGAAATATTATTCTTTGTTATGGATGAACCGAATTCCATCAGGTAAATTTATTTAAGTCACATCAACAGTAATGTGAAATAAACATCCCCTAGCTCCTCAAAAGACAATAAGAAAAAAAGGAAACAACAAAGAAAAAAATTGAACCTCAATTTGCACGTGGTCTTTGTTTTGTTTTTATTTTATTGTGAAAATACTGTACAGAGGGGTTACAATTACATGGGCAAGATAATGAGTACATTTCTAATCAAGCATTGTAGCCTCCTCCTTTGTTTCCCCTTCCCATCCCTTCCCATCCTCCCTCGCCCTCCTACCCAATCCTCCCTGCTTGCACGTGGTCTTTGTATATTATGGTGCTTTGCAATTGTGAATTATGTGACTATCCCAAGAATCTGAGTTCAAATCACAAGGGCTACTGAAAGAAAATTTCAAAATCTAGAGCAATTAACAGAGCTCAGCATTTGCTTGTAGTTTTCACTACAGTGGCAGCTGGAAATCAAGTGTACAAAGGAAATAATTCTACTGCTTTGCAAGGAAGAATGTGATGGAAAAGCATACTTTTATCTTGTTAGATGACATAAGAAGACCACAGTTTAAAAGCTGACTAAACGATCAGCCCTTTGAATAACAGTGCCATTTTTAAGGCACTCTAGATAATTCAACCCTCCACAACTATTAATGCCATTCACAAATCATTGTCGAGGGGAATTTCCAATTCTATTTGATATTTCAATTGGCTTAGGAATAACATAAACAATAATTCAAGCTGTTGAGAAAATTTAATTTAGAATAAGCAAACAAGTCAGATTCATCTCCATAGCTTAACCTTTAGGAAAAATGAATTAAGGGATATGGCATGTCCTTTGTAATTTAATATTTGAAATTAGGGCAAAATGCCAGAAACAGACTCTGCAAGAAGGAAACAGAAGTCTTTGATAAGATATATTAAAGATTACCTTGGGACAAGTAATTTTACCTACATTTTTCATTTTATGATAACATATTTTTGTCTGCTAATCAAAGAGACTCAAAAAATTTTTTAATTATGGTATGAAAAATGCATAATCATGAATGAATGAAATCAGGAAGTAGATGGCTCAAGAGCTGGTTGGTTCTTTTAAATATTCTCAATATTTTGAATGAGCTGGTGTTTTTGTGTGTGTGTGATTACGAATGTATTTTATGTCTGGGCAGGAAAGTTTGATTATAAGATCATTTTCTGATACCAGGAATCTACCCTGAGTCAGAGTAGTAGATGTGTGTGTGTGTGTGTGTGTGTGTGTGTGTGTGTGTGTGTGTGTGTGTGTGTGTGTAAGACTTCCTACCTGCAAGTCTGTATTTAGGAGGAAGTATCTTACTTCCTTCAGGGTATATAGTTAATTCTATTAGTTATGTTACAGTAATGACAGCAGATAAATGTAATTAACATTTTGAGACGTATGTTTATTGTCCTATGATTGCATAAATAAAACGTTATGTTTGGGGTATGAGTTTTGTGGAAGGTCAGCTGAAAGCATAAACATTTGGAATCTTGAGAAAGATATAAATGGCAATCATTTCAGGGTAGATCAATTTAAGACAACACTTGCAAGGATATGTTATCCTATATGAAAATGAAATATTTATTGATTTTCCAAAGCTACACTATTCTAGATATTTGTAGGAAAACAAGTTAAATTATGGCATAAAAGTAATATCATTATTTATTGCATACAATTTTACATTTTACTTTTGTCAAGTAAAAATACCATTTATTTCTTCTGTATAGGAAGGAAAACCCTAAATATTACAGTTTGTGCCATATTTTGATTTGGGAAGCTTTGTGCATACCAATAAGTTTATTTCTTTGTTTCTGCTTTCCTGTTCATAATTCTGCTTCTCATAGTATTCTTCTAAGGACTTTTTCTTTCTCCCATTTTGGATTTGAGCATACCTCACGATCTCAGTTTGTTTGCTAACTGTAGTCAGTCTACCATTTGAACCAGGCCTCCAGCCCAGAAATTTTTGTAGTTAATTGGAGATGAGCCTCATGAACTTTCCTACCAGCCTGAAAACAATTATCCTCCAAGTCACATCCTTCTTAATCACTAGGAATATAGAGATGAGTCATGGACCCCAAGAGTCAATGACTTTTCATGTCTTACAGATTTCCATGTTGCTAGTAATTGTAATAATATACGACCACAGATTGGCTAGCATTAACACTGTATATACATTGCCTCTGAGTTGGTGGAACTAGAACTACAAGATCAGAGTTGACTTCTTCTGAGTCCTCTTTCCTTGGCATATTCAAGGCATTCTGCTTTTCTTGAAGGAGACTTCAAATTAAATGCTAACTTTGAGATTCTGTTTCCATATGCAGTCACTTTCAAAGGCAATGGGTTTTTGATCTTTAGTAAGATTTCAGTGGGACCATATCCAACACATAACATATTAATTAATGGATAGAAGAAAATCTCTAATAAGAAATTATTTGTTGTGGGCATGGAAGTTATGGTTATACTTTTTAAAAATAGGAAAAGAAATAAAAGTTTTATTAGAGCTTGTAAAACCAGTATGAATTCTTGACATTAGACATGCCAAATTCTTACCCTGGCACACACTTAAATTCCTAGTGGTACTGGAGGATTGAACCCACAACCCTATATTTGTGAATCAGCATCTCTACTACTCCCTTACCTGCAGACTATAATTGGATTGCTTATTTTGAGCTAGTATCACTATGCCTGGGCCTGCTTAGACTGCAGTCCTCCTAACACAAGCATAAAACATTGTACCCAGGAAATGGTTAAAGTTTCTTAAACTTCTTTTTGTGTCTGGGTTTGCCTGGAACTGGAATACTGTAATCTCTATTTTCCAAGTAGATAATATTATAGGTTTGAGCCACTTTGTCTAGTAAAAGTATACAATTTCAAAATATCTTGATATTGCCTATATTTGTGCTTAACATGTATAGCTAACCTTAATATTCTCCCTCTTTTCTTTAGTACTCTGAGTTGAAAACATTGGTTTTCTTGATATACATGGCTTTGTTTTGGATGGAATCCCATCATAATAAAAAAAATCTCCCAAAAGTTTATGTCATAAGTCATGGAAAAGAAGGCTTCAGGTTGAATGAAAAACACTGATCCTTAAGTTATAAATACAGTGTATATATAGTGTTAGTCCATACTTTCTTAAGTATGAGGAGGAAGGAAGAAATGTGAAAGATGTAAGGTCTCTGTAGAAATTCTGTAGTTGTCACTTCCTTCATGTTATCTTCCTTCCTTAAAGCTTGCTTTATTAAAACAGTCTGGGTGAATATTGGTTGGACTGATTGGTAATCTTCTCCAGGAAATGAAGCTGATTTTAGAAGGCTGATGATGTGGTAAATAAAGGAATGATCAGAATGAGCACAGATATTGTCACAGAATGAAGCAACCAGGTTAACTGCTCAACCGCAAAACAAACCAGTTTCAAGTCTGATGATCCACATTGGAACATATATATATAAATATACATATACATAAATACAATTAAATCTCCAGTAGAATATAGAGAAAAGTGGCATGACCAGTATTATACAATATCATACTGGTTGCAGGAAAGGCGCAGTAAAACATCAATAGTTAAGCATAGATTTTGCATAGATATTGTAAAGGATGAAAATTCTTCCGTCATTATATACTTTACAAATATCCTTAGTATGTTTTATGTTTTTTTTATTGTGAAAATACTGTACAGCGGGTTTACAATTGCATGGGAAAGGTAATGAGTACATTTCTTATTGAGAATTTTTACCTCCTCCTTTGTTTCCGCTTAGAATCCCTTCTCTTCACCCCCCCCCCTCGACCCTCTCCCCCACCTGAGCCATAATTGTAAATTTCTTGGCCTGGCACCAGTGGCTCATGCCTGTAATCCTAACTACTTAGGAGGCTGAGATCTGAGGATCGCAGTTCAAAGCCAGCCCGGGTAGGAAAGACCTTGAGACTGCTATCTCCAATAAACCACTAGAAAACTGGAAGAGGCGCTTTAGCTCAAGTGGCAGAGTGCTCGACTTGAGCTGAAGAGCTGTGGAACAGTGCCCAAGCCCAGAATTCAAGTCCCATGACTGACAAAAAAACCCCAAACTTGTACATTGCGTTTTTCAACATGAGATCTTGTACATCTCATTGTTGCAATGGGTCCAACTGTATCCCTATTTAAAGAATTTGGTTTTTCCTTTCCCCTCCACAAATTATACCAATATCAAATACAGTGAAAACAGGGTTAAGTTTTTTTGTATATATTGTAGTAGGAGCATCTATACAATGCTGAAAATTGGAATTACACAAAATACGCAACATGGCTAGGCACTGGTGATTCAAGGATGTAATCTTAGCTAGTTAAGAGGCTAATATCTGATGATCACAGTTCAAAGCCAGCCTGAGTAGGAAAGTTCATTAGATTTTTATCTCCCAATAACCACCAGGGGAAATGGAGTTCCAGTTCAGATGGTATGCCAAGCACTGTCCTAGAACACAAAAACACCACCCAGGACCTGAGTTTAAGCCCTGGGATCAACAGAAACTAAAACATAAAACAAAACAAGGAGTTAGATATTTTAGAATGAAGCACAATTTAATATACTCTACATTTTTAGAAAGACTAGACTTCTGTGTTAGCTTTATAACCTACCATAATAAGTGATATTGTCCTTTTATTAAACAGAAAGGCTTATTCAGATTTACAAGTTTGAAGGTGTCAGTGGATGTTCAGTTGGCTTTATTGATTTGGGGGATTGTGATAAAACAATGTCAAGGTGAGGAGTATGTCAAAGAGAAAAGTTTTGACCTACAATGATTAAAAGATAAAAGGAGAAAGTAGATGAGAGTCTATGTTCTCATAGGTTTCACACTGAAGAACTTAACCTCCAGAAGAACTATTCAGGTATTCTCCAAATTCTGGGAGGAACTAGAAAGTAATTTTTCTTTAACACATAGGTCTTTCTGGGGAATTCTAAATTCAAATGGCAACATCTTCACCAATGATAATGACATGTCCAGGGGTGGAAGCAACTAGATATTTCTATAAGTTCTAATCAGACCTCAGCAGACTAAATATTTTATGGAATTCCTATTAAAATATTTTCTTGCAGACTTTCTGGGTTTTCATACTACACATGTGTATATCTGTGTGTTTGTATGTGTGTATGTGTATGCTTGAATAAAGTAATACAACAATGTAGCAGATAAAAGTATTAGTATGACCTTTCATTTTTCTTCTCATACAATGAAAGTCTGTCACAATTCCCAGTCAAATCCTATCCAAGATTCAAACATTAATGGTGTCCAAAAGTTTTGCATGCTATCCCAAGTACATTCACCTCGTTTAAGATGGCCATGGTATATAAAATTTTAAGTCTTCAAATTACGTTGTCACCAAGGAAACAACATGCAATATTCCTTTTAAAAATACCTAGATTGTAGAACACTTTAGCCAGAAAATTGAAGGAATATTCTTTATGGGATTTAATTTAAATATTTAGTCACTTAAATGGTGTTCTATGTCCACAACTCAGAGCCCTATTAAACTACATAATCACAAAACTTTTTGATGTCAGTAATAAACTACATAATCACAAAACTATTTGATGTCAGTATAATTTCTGGAGGAGAGGGGGAAAAACAAGTCATTTAAATAAGGATACAGGTGGACCCGTTGCAACAATGAGAAGTACAAGTTGTTATGTCGAAAATGAACTTTACAACTTTGTTGGGGGGCGGGGAGGATTGGGTGGGGGGGTCGGGAGGAGGATGGGAAGGGATGGGAAGGGGAAACAAAGGAGGAGGCTACAATGCTTGATAAGAAATGTACTCATTATCTTGCCCATGGAATTTTAACCCCTCTGTACAGTATTTTCACAGTAAAAAATAAATAAAAATAAAAAAAATGATTTACAGAGTAAGTTTCTGGCATATATTTTCTTTTGTTCCTCTTTTTTTGGGGTGATATATATATATATTTTAAAGGCAACTTGGTCTTAAACATTACCCACAAAACTTGTACTGTCATAGATCCACAGAGTTTTTTTGATTAATTTAAGACAATAGTAGGCCCATTTTATGGCAACGAAAAAATATAAAAACCAATGACATTTTTACTGAACAACCACTCATAAAAAATCATGAAATAATAAAATAAAACTCCATGTCAATTTTTTTTTGTCGGTCTTGGGGCTTGAACCCTGGGCCTGGGCACTGTTCCTCAGCTCTTGAGCTCAAGGCCACCACTGTACCACTTGAGCCACAGTGCTGTTTCTGGTTTTAGGTGGTTTATTGGAGAGAAGAGATTCACAGGCTTTTCTGCCCAGGCTGGCTTTCAACCACTATCCTCAGATCTCAGACTCCTGAATAGCGAAGCTTACAGGCATGAGCCACCAAAGCCCAGAACCACTGATTCTTCTTGTACTTTCTGATATATCAAACAAAATATAGACACAAAACAATTGAAATAAAATACACACATGTTGAAATTACCACAGCTGGAAAATCAACCAAGAAAGTGAAACTCTCCCAGGAACAAAAACACGTTGTGCCCAGTTATTTTTTTTTAAGTACAAAAACCTCAAATACATTTTAATTTGAGTAGAGCTATAAGGATAATTTTCTCTCAGAAATAAGGTTGTGTTAATTTGTAATAAAATTCATCTGGATGAGCCGAATATAGCAAATCCCTTGAATGGATCAAATTATTTAAAACAAATGTAACTGTATATAGAGTAAGATCTGCACATATTTAAAAGAAACAAATGCTGCAATAATTATAGTCGTGCTGGTAGCTTTAGTATGGTCTTTACCCCACTTATTTATTGGGGTTTCTTTGAGGATTTGTTGTTGGGAGAATTAATTTCTTATGTTCCAGTTATATTTTAGATATGAGAACCTCGTACAGTGTATAGCTAGTGAAGACCTTCTCGCAGTCTGTGGGCTTTCTATTGAGCTTGCTAGCTATGTCCTTTGATATGCAGAAGTTCTGCAATTTCATGCAATCCCATTTGTCCAACCATTCTTTGATTTGTTGTGTTTCTATTCTCTATTAAGAAAATTCCGACCTGTGCTAACATATGGAACCAACTCAGATGTCCCTCAGTAGATGAATGGATCAAAAAATATGTGGTATATATACACAATGGAATTCTATGCCTCCATCAGAAAGAATGACATTGCCACATTTGTTAGTAAATGGAAAGACTTGGAAAAAATTATATTAAGTGAAGTAAGCCAGACACAAAAAAACATAGGTCCCATGGTTTCCCTTGTTTACAATAATTAGTATATGTCTGAGACAAGCACAAAAGATCAGATAAATTAATGTTAGGTGAAATGGACCACAAGATAAGTGTTCAAACGTTTTTGCTTTCATGCAATTGTTTCTAACATATTTATAAGATGATTTATTTGTTGCTTTGTAAGTCCCTCCCCCATGGTATAATCTCTGCTTTCACTGTATTTGATTTTGGTATAATTTGTGGAGGGGAAGGAAAAAAATCATTTAAATAGGGATACAGGTGGACCCATTGCAACAATGAGATGTACAAATCGTTATGTCCAAAAAAGAACTTTACAACTTTGGAAGGGGCAGGGGGGCAGGAGGGGAGATGGGAAGGGATGGGAGGGGGAAACAAGGGAGGAGGCAACAATGCTTGATAAGATATGTACTCACTATCTTGCCCATGTAATTGTAATTCCTCTATACGGTATTTTCACAATAAGAAAAGAAAAGAAAAAAATGCTACATTAGTAAATCACAAAAATCTTGGCATATTTTAAAAATTCAGAAATGCATGAATAAGTCCAATAGTATCCAGGTATTTTGAGGACTAAATACCACTGATTTAACAAGAACAAAATATGCAAATAATAGAATCTTAGCAGTGTACATGAGTGTACATAATTTAAAACTACTCTAAATTACAGTTTGTGGAAGACGGAATGTGGGTTTTCTAAAGGAAAACATCAGCACACTGTATAAATGAAATTAAAAATCTCATGAAAAGAGAGAATAGTAGTTTCTGGAAAATACGATTTTAACAAGTGGTGGTCACAATCTTTCTGGTACTGACAAAAGTGCATACCTATTTAAGTAGATCCAAAAAAGATTCAAGTTACTCGAACTGATTTGAAACTTTGTCAAAGTAGTAAGATACAACTATAACATTATTATGGTTGTTGTCTCTGGCATGAAATTCAATTCCTCTTTTATTTGACAAATGAATATATGTAACTTCTCCAAATAAATGTCAAGACATAACTAAATATATAATCAGAAAAGTCATTAAGCAAGCCATATTGCAACTGGAGTAAAAGAAAAATCAGTCACACTGGTTCTGTATTTATTTTAAATGTTGATATTTTTTCATAAATTATTTCCTTTGGCTTTCATTTCTAAAATACAGTGTTAAATGATGTATGTCTTGGTAACTAATTTTGGATGCCTCCTTAAATTTTGCTCTGAGTATAATGTCTCACTTCAGGTAATAACCCCCAAAATGATGTTGATTACAAAGCAAATGCTAATAACCACAGTTAATAATACACAGAATCTCATAAGAATGACACCAGTAAGCATAGGTTAACATTTTGATATCATGGTCTCATGACTGATGAGGCCTACCTGCATGAGTATAGTTGTGCCTAGATTCCTCCACCTAAATTTAGCCACTGTTTTAAAATGGTTATATCTTTATCTGTCCACCATCAGAGATTAAACCTGAGTATAGAACCTAAGGAAAACGATTAGGTAAGAATTTAGCTTTTCTTTATATAAAGTAAACAAAATACAGCATAGAGTAACTCACTGGTTTAAAGTCAAGCTATTTCTCCAAAACATTCTAAGCATTTCCTTACAATGTGTATTATTCTCAAGAAGGGAATGGGGAATGTGAGAAGAGGCCTAACCAAACATTGTCTTTAAATATACAGAATTTGGATTTACCTCTTTATATCACTATAAGCATTTTTGATAAAAACTACTGTTTGAATAATTGATTTCCAGGTCAGATATAATATATCCTAGTTGCATATACCAAACTACATTCAGAAAACGGTAAATAGGAATTAACTAAATAAACCATATATAATAAATAGTAAAAAGTATATACCTATAGAGATAATATTTTGAAGAATGCATTGGAGAGTTCCCAGAAGGTGGCGGAGGAGAAGCTGGAGGCTAAACAAGCTCTCTCATAGAAAGCAGTTTTAGAGTTCCAGTGAACAGTCCTAAGCCAGAGAATCACACCAAGTGTGTCGTTACAGGACAGAGAGTTAGGCCAGAGAGGGAAAATCCAGGCAATAGACAGATCTGAGTTCTTGCCAGTAGCCGCCACTGCTACAGCTGCAGCGGTGGTGCCAGTGGCCAAACTCGCCATACCTGAATCACAGAAAATCTGGGAAGAAGGAGCCAGACGCAGTGGGGGAGCAGATTCTACTCAACACCAGCAAGAACCGACAAGGAGCAGACATCTTCATCCTGCAGTTCGCAGACCAGGGACGACCCAGGAACCAACTCGGCATGAGTAGAAGCCTGACGTCCTCACTCCTTCTCAGGGAGCAGAAGAGGGAAGGCCACTCCTCCCCCCCACAGTACCAGAGATCTCCATCTTGGATAACCACAAAGCTTGGTGGAACTGCTAGCCCCAACACAGGCCTTGGAAGAAAACTAGAGTCTTTAGCAGGTCACAAGAACTAAAGCTGACCTGCCAGACTCAGCTCCACCCAGGGAAAAGTCACCCAGCTCAGGTGCAAGCCCTAGGAGTGGCTTTCTTCACTGGGTAATCAGAGCCAGAGGCTACCCCTCCCTTTAGCAGCCTTGACAATCAATTGAAATTCTGTAAACATAAACCCTGAGAATGGCTCCAGTCTGGGCTCTGTGAGTTTCTCACAAACTAGCCCCCAGGAAAAGCTGCTCTTTCCTGAAAGGCCTCAACTCTACCCAGAACCTAGCCTCATCAAAGCATCTCCAAACTTGAGGAAAAAAAAAAAAAGCAGATCTCCCTCCCATTGAACTAACCTGAGAGGAGGATTGCAAAATCCTGGGTAAAGCAGAGCATTTTTCTGCCTGTGCAAACAAATTGACTTAATAAACCAACCAAGCCACAGGAAAATCAAACACCACAAGGCGACAAGAGACTCCAACAAGAGGTTGGTTAAGACACAAGGGAGATACAGAATTTTTCCCACCCCTCCCAAAAAAAATCAAAGAACTGTTTTTTCTTCTTCTTTACTTTTTTTTTGTACTAATTATAAAATTTTTTTTCTTTTCTAAAAGTTTTTAATTTTTAATTTTTACCTTTATTGAAAAAAATTGTTTTCTAGTAACTTTTTTTCCTCTTATAATTTTTATTTTAGGGATACATGTGTGTGTGCATTTTTCTTTCTTTTTGTTTTCTTTCTTTTTTAAAAAAAAATTCTTTTTGTTTTTTGTTTAGTTCTTCTGAACTTCTGATCTTTTTTACTTCCTTTCTTATCCTTTTCACCTTTTCTTGTCTTTCGTTCTTCTTTATATGACTTAATTGTTGATCTGTACATCCTCAGATAAACCCATAGTTGATTATTAGACCCTACGCCCACTGTGTAAAAACTTAATCCACAAATTTATTACTCAATTCAAAACCTCTGAGACTTAAATTCCTTAATAGCAGTACTACCTCTTTACACATATATAATATTGTAGGTATTTTTATTTTTAAGTTTTTCACATCTCCTTTATATCCCTTCCCTTCTCTCATTATATTCACGTTCTTCTCTGAATAGTGTGTTTTCTCTTCTGCATAATATTTATAATTTTCACTTTTCTATTTTTTCTGGTCTCTTTTCTTTTCCCTTTCTCTTACTTCTTTTTCTCTCTCGCTCTACTTTCATCATATCCAACTTATTTCCTGATTTTAGATTAGGACTTAGTTAAGGTAACTCTCCCTGTACCTTCCCACATCACTCTATTCCTATTTTTTACCCACATCTCTCCCTAACCCTAATGATTTCTGGTTTTCCAAATTCTTTGCGGTTCGTAGCCCGTTAATACATAGTTGTTTGATGTTGAATAGATGTATCTATTGAACTAGATTGTATCCGCAGACTATTGACTATGCAAATAGAGACTTTGGTTGATGCTTGCCTTAAGTTAGAGTTCTAGCGCAAAACTGGTGTTATTTTCATCCCAAATGGGCACAGTAAGCCAGAAAAACACAAGAAAAATGGCAAGTACAGGTACCTCAACTCCCACTCATGATAATCAGGGGACAGAACAGATAATGAATAATCCAGAGGAGAGTTCCCAACTAGCTCTACAAACACTGCTGCCAAACATGATAAATGAAACGATTGAAAATATACAAAGGACTCTGTATGAGCGTGATAGAGAGAGAGGAAGAAAACAAAAGGTCAATACAGGAAAAGATTGAAAACCTACAAAGGACTCTGTATGAGCGTGATAGGGAGAGAGAGGAGGCAATCCAAAGGATTATACAGGAATATCATGAACATGAGGAAGCTACTCAAAAACTGATACAGGATTTGCATGAGCAGCTTGGGAATACCCAAAGAAAAAGGCAGGAATGGCGTGAACAGTCTGAGAACACTCAAAGAGAACTACAAGAATGGCATTAACAGGAGCGGGAGCAAGCTAAGCAAAGGGTAATACAAGACTTGAGAGCAGGATGAGAATACACAAAGATCACTACAGGCATTCATGGGATCCATTAACAAAGAGCTGAAGGAAGTCAGGGAGACCACAAGGGGAATGCTGAATGGAACCCAACAGAAGGAATGGGAGTCCAAGGAAACCATAGCCAATCAAGTAAGTGATTTGAGAATAAACACTGAACATCAAATTAAGGAAGTAAAGAAGTTCATAAGAGATCTAAAACCAAGCTTCAACAAAGAATTTGAAGCCATCAAAGCTGACCAATTAGAAGGAAAAGAAATAAAAAACAAAGTAGAAAGTCTTGACAGCAGATTAGACCATGCAGAAAATCAAATCTCGGGGATTGAAGGCAGCCTACATATTATAGCGAAAAAACATACAACCATCCAAGACAAGTCCAAGAAATATGATAGATCTATTCAACACTTGGAAGACACCATCAGAAAGCCTAATTTAAGGATAATGGGTGTAGAGGATCACCTAGAAACAGAAGTTAATGGTATAGGAAATTTATTTAATGGGATCCTAGCAGAGAACTTCCCAAACATACAAAAAGATAGGCCTATTCAGATACAAGAAGCAGTTAGAACTCCAAATAGACCAGACCAAAATAGGACATCCCACCGTCACATTATAATCCACACAGGATAAATTCAAACCAAGGAAAAGATCCTTAAAGCTGTCCAGGAGAAAAATTAATCACCTATAAAGGGAAACCAATTAGAATCACCTCATATTTCTCAGCAGAGACAATCAAAGCAAGAAGAGCCTGGACTGATGTATGCCATGCCCTAAACACAACAACTACCAACCAGGAATACTGTAAACAGCTATACTCTCCTTCATAACTGAAGGCCAAAAAAAAACCTTCCATAGCAAAGAAAAATTGAAACAATACATCTCCATTAAACCAGCCTTACAAAAGATTCTTAAAGATGTCCTACACATAGAAAACCAACAAGACCATGATAAAGGCCAAGAAACTGCACTCAAACTGAGAATCCAAGAACCATAGGAAGAACCCAGTTTTCGCAGCCCCCAAGAAGGTGGATAACATGGCAGGAACTCCCAAATACCTCTCAGTCCTATCTCTTAACATTAACGGCTTAACTTTCCAATTAAGGGACATAGATTTTCTAGTTGGATTAAAAAATAATAAAAGATGCAAACATAAAGGGGATCCATATAGGGAAAGAAGAAATAAAACTCTCCCTCTTTGCAGATAGCATGGTCGTGTATTTAAAGAATCCCATAGACTCCACTCCCAAATTAATCAAGCTGATTCAAAACTTTGGCAAAGTAGCATGGTATAAAATTAACCCCCCAAAATCACTTGCTTTTCTGTATGGTAACAATGAGAAAAGTGTGGCTGAAATTAGGAAAGCAACTCCATTTGTAATAGCCCCACAAATAACAAAATACCTAGGAATTAACTTAACCAAAGAACTGAAGGACCTCTATGATGAAACTTTAAAAACTTGAAAAAGGAAATCAAAACATAACTTCCAAAATGGCAAAACCTCCATTGCTCCTGGATTGGAAAGATTAACATCGTGAAAATGGCAATACTTCCCAAGGCTATCTACAAATTCAATGTGATACCTATCAAAATTCCAACCTCATTCTTCATGAAAATAGAAGAGGCAATCCAAAAATTCATATGGAACAATAAAAGACCCCGAATACCAAAAACGCTCCCCAACGGAAAGAACACTGCTGGAGGAATATCAACACCAAATTTCAAACTCTACTATAAAGCCATAGTAATCAAAACAGCTTGGTACTGGCATAAGAACAGACCTCAGGACCAAGGGAATAGAATTGAAAACTCAGAAATGAACCTATAGACCCATTGCTATCTAATCTTCGATAAGGGAGCTAAAAAAAATGGAAGAAAGACAGCCTCTTCAGTAAATGGTGCTAGCAAAATTGGTTAACTACTTGTAGAAAACTAAAGCTAGATCCTTATATATCACCCTGCACCAGAATCAACTCTAAATGGACCAAAGACCTCGGAGTCAAAGCAGACACTCTGAAGACATTACTGGATGGAATAGGAGAATCCTTAGGTCTCCTTTGCACAGGCCGAAATTTTCTGAATAGAGACCCGGAAACACAATAAATCAAAGTGGACAAATTCGATTGCATGAAGGTGCAGAGCTTATGCATGGCAATGGACATAGCTAGCAAGATCAATAGAAAGCCCACGGATTGGGAGAAGATCTTCAGTAGCCATACAACGGACAAGGGTCTCATATGTAAAATAAACTTGGAACTCAAAAAATTAAATCCCTCAACAACGTGTCCTCAAAGAAACAACTGCCGAATAAATAAGTGGGCTAAAGACTTAAAGAGAAACTTCTCTGAAGAAGAAAGAAGGATGGCCAATAGAAACATGAAGAAATGCTCAACATCCCTACCCATTGAAGAAATGCAAACCAAAACAACATTGAGGTACCACCTCACCCCAGTTAGAATGGCTTTAATCAAGAATTCTAACAACAACAGATGCTGGAGGGGATGTGGACAGAAGGGAACCTTACTTCATTGTTGGTGGGAGTGTAAACTTGTTCAACCAATTTGGAAAGCATTATTGAGGTTCCTCAAAAGACTTCACATAGAGCTTCCCTATGACCCAGCAATCCAACTTTTGGGCATTTACCCAAATATTTACAAACAAGACCACACTAAAGCTACCAGCACAACTATGTTTATTGCAGCATTATTTACCACAATTAAGATATGGAACCAACCCAGATGCCCCTCAGTAGATGAATGGATCAAGAAAATGTTGTATATCTACACAATAGAATTCTATGCCTCCATCAGAAAGAATGACATTGCCCCATTTGTTAGGAAATGGAAAGGCTTGGAAAAATTATATTAATTGAAGTAAGCCAAGCCCAAAGAAACATAGTTCCCATGGTTTCCCTTATTTGCAATATCAATTATATGTATGAGTTAAGCAGAAAATGCAGATAATGTGATGTTAGGAAAATGAACCCTTAGATATGTATTTAAATATTTGTTTTCATTCATGCATCTGTTTCTAATGCATTTATAAGATTATTTCTTTGTTGCTTTGTTTGTCCCTCCCCATAGTATAACCCCTGCTTTCACTATAATTGATGTCGGTATAATTTGTGGAGGAGAAGGGGAAAAACAAGTCGTTTAAGGATACAGGTGGACCTGTTGCAACAATGAGAAGTACAAGTTGTCATGTCGAAAACGAACTTTACAACTTTGTTGGGTGGGGGGAGGATTGGGTCGGGTGACGGGGGGGGGGGGGGCCGGAGGCTGGGAAGGGATGAGAAGGGTAAACAAAGGAGGAGGCTGCAATGCTTGAAAAGAAATGTACTCATTATCTTGCCCATGTAATTGTAACCCCTCTGTGCATTATGTTCACAATAAAAAAAAAGATATGGTAAGTAAAGTTTTATGAAATGAAAAAAAAAAGAAAATGCACTGGAAATATTCTAATAAAGTAATTAATTGGATTGAACAATTTCACATTGACAGCAATTAACTAGAATAATTTAAGGCTTATTGGATTATTGGACAAGATTGTCTTTGTAAATGATAAAAACTTATTTCTTCTTTTACTTTGTCAGCGAAATAACTGCAAAAAAAGCAACTTAACATATGAATCTATAACAACTGGAATGAATTTTTGTCTTTTTATTATCAAATATTAATTTCACATAGTAATTTTTTTGTGTTATACACATATGTCCACATAATGTAGCTTGTAAAATTTTATTCCTTTTGTTAATTTAATTATCCTATTTTTTTACTTAATTTTATGGTGTGATCATAGTAACTTATAAAGTATTTTAGCATATTTACTCCACACTATTTCTCTTTATTTCCTCATTCACTTTTTTCCAAACTTAATAACTTCCATCTTTTACACTTGGGTCATTTATTTTATTTTCTTGGACTAGAGTCTCCATATGAGAAATCTAGTATTTGTTTTTCACAGTATGACTTATTCCTTTAATATGAAGGTTTCCAGTTCTATCTATTTTCCTGCAGAATAAGTGATTTTATTATCATGTTTGGCTACACAATATATCATTGTGTATATATGCATTTATATATTACAATTTCTTTATTCAATCAAAGATTAAGGAACATGTAGATGGATTCTGTAGTTATTCATGTTTTGGGTTTTTTTGGGGGGACAAGAAAGGATGTAAATAATGATATTTGGATTGAGAAACGTGATCTTTAGGTTTTCACTCTAGTATTTGAAATATCCTCCCACCTGCTCTTTCATCAGTATTTCAATAATGCTTTATATTTAAAAAGTGAAATTTAATTACACTTGCGACGGTGTTCTTTTTCAGTATCTATGTTATTTTTATTACAGTGTTACATTTAGTATGTTATGTGAGTATGGGGATGTATGTGAACATGAATATGCATGAATGTTTGTAAGGAAGCTGAATGTATGTGAGATGCAGGATTGAAATAAAAGTTTGAGACCTGTAAGTTGCTAAATTGATGTATATGTCCAGTTTGTGGAATGTGATTTCAAGATCCAATTTTGCTAGGTTTCATACCAAGTAAGTAGATGTTTCTAATCCAAAATCATAAAGAATAAAATAGCTATTCTGTTTCATAATTATTTTCTTAGTACTCCATACATTGTAATAAGTGGAAAAAATGATTGAAAGTGGGATGGGTCAGTGGTAATCCTTTAGAAACTAAAATTTCCTCAAAATCTTCAGATGTACTCTTTGGATAAAAATCACAAATATATTTATAAACATACAGATAAAATGTGAACATCTCATATAAGTAAATATATGTATATAATATAAATATATCATATACTTAGTTATATTTTAAACGTGTATCATATATATTTATTTATATTTAAATGTAATTCATCTAATAACATATATATATATAAATATATGTATTGTTTTTCTTTTTTCTTTTTTTTTGGTCAGTTGTGGGGCTTGAATTCTGTGCTTGGGTACTGTCCCTGTGCTCTTCAGCTGAAGGCTAGCACTCTACCACTTGAGTCATAGCGCCACTTTCGGTTTTCTGGTGGTTTATTAGAGATAAGAATAACATAGTCTTTCTTGCTCCGGCTGGCATTGAACTGTGATCCTCACATCATAGCCTCCTGAATAGCTACAATTACAGGCGTGAGCCACCAGCACCTGGATATATATATATATATATATATATATATATATATATATATATATATATATATATATATATATATATACATACATATATATATATATATATATATACATATATCTGAGATGTGTTAGTGGAACAAAGGGTACAGAAATCATTATTCTTATCACTAAAGGACTTCACATTGGCAGGTATAATTACAAGAAGACAAATAATAAATATTCACAGTGGCACAAAAATCCCTTAGGTGACTAGCAAGACAGTACTTTTTCCAGACACTGTATGAGATGTGAGAGGTTTGCAACCTAAGAAGCTGTAGAAGATATTGAACCCTAAACATAACTGACAATTGCATGAACCCAGTCTTCTCTGACGGAATTAGCAAGGACTATCTTGGAGATTCTTGTTAGGTACATGATGAAAAGTTTTTAGTTTAGTTGTGAGTACAGAGCTCTTTACACCTGTCACTCAGACATTAACTATATTTAATATAGTTCCTTTTGTTCTAACATATTTTCATGGTTCAGGAAACTGGTTTTGTTTGTGAAAACTTGGCTGTTCACAACATAGACATTGGTTTTCATTCCTTTTAAAATTACTGTCTGCATAGTGTTCTATGAGATGAGCTGCTCTTTACCAAATCATAAGGATAAACTTACTGTGATTCAAACTTGGACAGCAGCTAGCTTATTCCCTCCCCTAGAAAACCATCTGTCCAGTCTTCTTTACATGTCAACAAATGGTTATTTCCTTCCAAAAGTCTGCCAGTGAGTCAAACCTAACTCACCCAAGTGAGGTGAATTCCTCTCCCATGTTTTCCTTACATTAAAAATGGTGATAACTGTTTAGCCATGCACATACTTTTTAATGTAAAGTGTTCCTCCTATTTTCCATAATGTGAATCAAGTAGAGTAACCAGGTTAAGATTTTGAAAGAGCTTTTGAAAGAGTTTTTAACGTTGAAATTTTTCCTGGGTATGAATTTTTGGAGAAATATCCCCATTCAAATATGAAGGATGCACTTTTTTTGTGCTGGTACTTCTGTTTGAACTCCTAGACTTGAGCTCTATCTGGGCTTTAATTCTCAATATTTGGACTATACCACCTGAGCCACACCTTCACATCTTCCTTTTACCACAAGTGGAGAAATGAATCTCTTAGGTTTATTCATTTGGAATAACTTAGAATTGCAATTGTCAAATTTGAACCTACCTAGTAGATAGGTGTAAGCTACGGGTCCTCTGCTAAAACTCATTTCTTACATATAAATAATCATAAAAAAGAGAAAAAAATATTAGCTCAATTATATATGTGTGGTCCGATAAAACAAATCACTTGCTACTGGAAGATAGAAAGAGAGAATTTATAGATGAAATGGGGGACAGAGACATAAAGAAAGAAGAAAGGAAAGGAGGGTAAATGAGAGAAGGAGAAGAAAGGAGAGGAGAGGAGGGAGGAGCTGAGTAGAATTGTCTATAAGTTATTATTCGACAATCAGTGCTTTGCATTTATGTAGCCAAAGCTTTATATATTTGGTAGTAGTAAATTGAGATATAAAATACCAATTTACAGGTAATAACCTGTTAGTGTGCTTCCTTCTGCACCAAGGGTGCCACAGTGATGTTACTGTTACAGAAAGGGCAAGAGTAAGCAGTTTAAGTGATTCTGAGAAACAATAAATTATATGCCAGGAATGCTCCCTTGTATGGTGAAGTCAAGCATCACTCTTGTTCTCTGATCTAGTCTTCCTCTCAACAAGAATAATACAAACAGAAGAGGAAGGAGATACCTGAGTAATGATCATCTCTTTTTTTACCCTCTTCCCTTGGCCTCTCAAATAGTAAACCACAAGAGACTTAACCTGAACTAGTGGGGGTAATGGCAGGAAAAAGTTCAGTTTAGCTTAATGGGAAAGTTTAAAAATAATTGGGGCAGCTTTTCAAATACTGAAATAAAACGTTTGTAATTGTTAATAAAAAGTAACTCTAAATGTATTGAAAATTTAGAAGACTACAGGCTCACTCCATAGTGGAATCTGCATAATTAAACTGACTCCTGCTTCTATCAGAAATTGAAGACCGTTCCAAACTTCCAATACTAGGTAAATTTCCCTTGATATTTGCTTAAAGTGTGTGAATATGATGCAGAAAACATTACTCATGTAACTGTAACCCCTCTGTACACGATTTTTACAATAAAAATGGATAAAAATTTAAAAAAAAGATTGCTGAAGTGATAAGCAATGGAAATTCATGATGGATAGTATAATGCTGAGAGCATGGAAATTATGTTCCTTCCATCTTCTGTGAGTAGAGAAGAAAAACGCTTTATTGGATGGCCTTGAAGTTCCAATTCTGAAATAATAAAGGAGACCTATCTCAGCCATTCAGAGATTAGAAATGTGGAGAAATAGCCTCATTTATGTACATCAAACATGGAAGAGAGAATGTGGTAAGCCCAAAGCCAAATGCCAAAGGCAGAGAAATTTAACAAAATACCATGAAGTTGAAACAAGTCTTAAAAGGGAGAGTTGGGCTTAAGGGGAGTAGTGCAGAAGAATGGAGAGAGAAATGGTGGATTAATAGAGTCATAACAATCAATGTACATATGTAAGAATATAAGTAGGAAACTTGAAGGGATAGGTGGGGTTGGGTAAGGGAAGGAAGAAAAATGAGAAGTTTGACAATGATCCGGATGCACTGTACATTGAAATGCAGATACACTCTATTCAACACTGACAGGATGAAGCGAAATCCCTTTACACAAGTACCTAAAGATAAAATTTCTTTTGAAGTTTTAATATTAAGAGACCAGAAACATAAACCTTTAGAGATAAATAAGAAGATATCATTGACATATTATTGATGATTGTGCTCCTTTCAATATACAAAAATTAATGTTTCAAGTCTGCTGTAAATGTAAATTTTATTTTGCCAATTATTTTTTGCAAATTTCTTAAAATGTAGAGAACCAAAGTCCAATATCCTTTCACTTCCAATAAAAAAATCTTTTGACCTTTAGGTTACTCAATTGTTACAAATATCTTACTGTAATTCATTGGGACTAATTTCATTCCATATTTAAAATTACATTTTATATCTCTAAAATCTTTTAAAATCCTCTCTCCGGCACAGTTATGGATAGATAACTGATGTGGACAGAATCAGAATTATTCAGAAAGTTGTAAATGGATGTTTACCTAGTTTTCTCTCTACTGGATCATAGAATACAGATTGTCCTAATTGGAAAAAGTTAGCCTTCCCAGGTTTTCTGCATATAAACACTCCATCAACATTTTCTCATTAGAGGAGTATTCAAGATTAGTTATTTGTTGATTGATAATGACTGAGGATGACAGAAAGGTGAAGGAAGACCATTTACTCTTCAGTGAAGTTCTGACGTGTGCTTCACAAAATGTTATGAAAGCTCTCCATGAGAAATCTAGCAGCTGCATTTCTAAAAATCCTTGGGTTGTTACACTTTCTGATAATGTCTGAATTCAAGTACTTCTCCTTGGAGATCCATACTATTCAATGATGCTGTATTAGCTCCTTGTTACAGTTTGCAGACCGGTGTTGGTGATGAAATTTGTGCTTTTCAAAATTGCTTTCGAATTCCATCCACAAACTGCAGACAAAATTTATCTGAAAAAATTTGTATCTGTTGATAGTGCATATATTTTTATTTTTTCATTATAAACATAGAATATAGTAAAATTTTTCATAGCAATTACACTGCACTAGGTTGTGGGCAGATTTTAATGTAAAGAATATACTGTGTTCATGTAGAGAATTTGAGTATCCAAAATTTTAATATACTTGTGGTCCTAAAACAAATACCTTACTGATATTGCGTGACAAATACAATTTCCATAAGTATAGAAGTTTTCTTGTATCTTTTTTATATGTATTTTTATTGTAAAGATACTGTACATAGGGGTTACAGTTACATAAGTAAGGTAATGAGTACATTTCTTATTAAGCATTGTTACCCCCTCCTTTGTTTTTCCCTACTATCCCTTACCTTCACACCTCCCCAACTCCCCCTTCCAGCCCCTCCTCTGATAGTGTCTAGTACATCTCAGTGTTACAATGGGTCAACCTGTATCCTTTCCTTATATATTAAATGAAGATATGCTGGCTTGGTTTATGATGATTCTACTTGTGTAGAAACACCTAAAATCACTTGCCAAGTCCAAGAGCACATAAAAGAAACGCCATCAAATTTTTGTCCATTGGTATAATTGTGTTTGACACATTTGACAGGTTACAAATTATTCTCAAACTTCACTACATTAAAAATACTTTCTTTTTTTCCCTTATTTTCTTGGCCAGGAAATCAGCAAGACTTCAGTCAGCATTTCTCACATAGGACTTTTCACATTAGTTGGTTAAATGTATATATAGAGACTAGTCATCTGAGAATTCACTCATCTGCTTAGGAATTGATGCTGGCTGTTAGAAAACAGCTCAAGGAAGGATGTCATTCAAAGCCTTATAACTTTATTCTTTGCCAGGGTACTCTCCTGCTACTTTGGTTGTTGAGAGTGTCTACAAGAGCAAGCATTCCGTGGGGACCAGGGATACAACATATGGCCTATACTTACGGAGATTTCTGAGTGACTTGCTATCATCTGTACTGCATTTTGCAAGTCAAATCTGTCTAAACCTACCAGTTTTAAGAGATAAGAGTAGCGGTAAAAGAACTCTTAGAGACAAATACATCTTCAACATATCTTGTTCCAAGCATTCCGTCTAAGGCATATTCAGGAAGTGAAACTTGTGTTCTCTGTAATTATTTGTCTTTCTCCATGTGTGCATGTATACATGTGTATATGTATATGTGTATTTGTGTGTAAAGTAACGTACAAGTGTACATATATAAGGGCATATACAAATTTATATATGCATATGTAAATAAAATTACATATATAAATATATGTGCATATCTATCAGTTGTTCATTGATTTAATATAGAGTTCCCAGCACATTGTCATTCTCACAAAGTGTACAAGATAAATTGCTCTGAGGGTCTGTGCTCTATGATGAGCATCCCTTGTACTCACTTCCCCCATGACTTTGTTTTTCATCGCTATGAAAAACTTGGGTCTACTTTCCATTGGATAGCTTTATTTTCATTACATGTAGTTACTAACATAATAAAAACAAAAGATTGCTTGTAAAAGAAAAAGAACGTTCAGGTCACAGGTAAAAAATATCTTATCGATGGAGGCATAGAATTTCATTGTGTATATATACCACATTTTCTTGATCCATTCATCTAAAGGGTTGGTTCCATATCTTACCTATAGTAAATAATGCTGCAATAAACATAGTCGTGCTGGTAGGTTTAGTGTGGTTTTGATTGTAAACATTTGGGTAAATGCCCAAAAGTGGGATTGCTGGGTCATAAGGGAGCTCTATGTGGAGTCTTTTGAGAAACCTCCATACTAATATTCTATGCCTCCATCAGAAAGAATGACATTGCCCCATTTGTTAGGAAATGGAAAGACTTGGAAAAAATTATATTAAGTGAAGTAAGCCAGGCCCAAAGAAACATAGGTCCCATGGTTTCCCTTATTTGCAATATCTAGTATATGTCTGAGTCAAGCAGAAAAGGTCAGATAAGGTGATGTTAAAGAAATGATCCCTAAGATATGCATTCAAATGTTCTTTTTTCTTTCATGCGATTGTTTCTAACACATTCATAAGATTATTTCATTGTTGCTTTGTATGTCCCTCCCCCACAGTATAACCCCTGCTTTCACTGTATTTGAGGTCGGTATAATTTGTGGAGGGGAAGGGGAAAATCAAATCGTTTAAATAGGGATACAGGTGGACCCAATGCAACAATGAGATGTATAAGTTGTTATGTCGAAACAGAAATTTACAACTTTTGTGCGAGGGGAAGGTGGGAGGGGAGAGGAGGATTAGGAGGGAGTGGGGGGGAGGATGGGAAGGGATGGGAAGGGGACAAAAATGAGGAGGCTACAATGCTTGATAAGAAATGTACTCATTATCTTCCCCATGCAATTGTAACTCTTCTGTACAGTATTTTCACAATAAAAAAAAGAAATAGAAAAAAGTATCTTATCCATCCCAATGATTCCTATGAGATAAAATTTATAATACTAGTAAAAGTGAAAAGGAATTCCTAGATCTGGTGTTTTTCCATTTAGAATGGCAAAGAATAATATCACATCGCTGTTATAACTCTTAAAGAATGCAAAGGTAACTTATGGTCTCTATCATGTTCCCACAAAACCAGGAGATTCTGAAGGATAATAGTAGAACAACAGAAATTCTAAGTAGCAAACATGGAGCATGAAAGAGAATAAGAGGAAATGAGAGAGAGTGAAAGAAAGAGAGAAATATAAAAATGAAAGTGCATAACAGATTAAAAAAAAGAGCTGAATGAGAAAATTCATACTGCTATCTTTAGACTCTATGTGTACATTCGAAGGTATCTGATGTATGATAAACCATCAAAATGAAATATAAAGTTACTTTGATGAAAATAAAAATGACTCAGAAGTTGCAAATGCAAAAACAATCTTCACAGAAGCAAACTCTCAGAGATATTTCATGACTTTGGAAAGGATAAAGTGGCTGAAGTTAGTATAAATTTAGAAGTACGACAATTCACCAAAATATAAAACAATATTTATATCTTTCATTATATAACCCAAAGCAGAAAGCAAATGTTGTTTAGATGATGTTTTGAAAACACAGTCTCTCAGGTGCTGGGAAGGTGGCTCAGCGGTAGAGTGATTGCCTTGCATGCATGAGGCCCTGGGTTTGATTCCTCAGCACCACATAAGCAGAAAAAGATGGAAATGGTGCTGTGGCTCAAGTGGAAACGCTAGCCTTGAGATGAGGGACAGCACCCAGTTTCCAGACCCCATGATCAACAAAATAAAAATAAAAAACAAAAAAATCAGTGTCTCACTTTTGTGGCCTCAACTCTGTAATATTGTTGCTTCAGCCTAGGGCTAAGTTTTAAGATGTAGACACTTATCAACACTCCTGATTCAGATTCTACTTGATCATTTTTTAAATAAATATTTTGTTCTTAATTTTGCTCTTTGTAAATTCACATGCACCTATAAAAAATTGTTTGGCCATCCAGTAACCTTCTCAAATAACCTCCTAATGATGACTTACAAAAAGTTGTATTATATTATAAGTAGAATAATGCTACAAATAAAGAAAACTAATAATTAAATATTAATGATTAATAAAATAAAAAACAAAACAATTACTAGTATTTTCAGTATTTGAAGTGTACTACATATTAGATTTTAGCATTTTCTCATATTCCTATACAGTTAACACTGGCTACGGTTGTGATGTTCAACAAGAGTTTTATAGAATATGACTACTCTTTAAAATTACCCACTAAGATTACTATTTAAGGCTCATCTCATCATTTGTTTATGGTTTATATCATCATTTGTTCCTTGCTAGCATATAAAGTAAGGAAGGTCTAAGGTTTTAAAAGAAACTGTGTAGTTAACAAAATCTAAACTCTTCACTCTGCTTCTTTACACAATGACTTTGCAACTTTTCTTTAATCAAGTTTCTATAAACTCTGAAATGTACATTCTTAGTAGTATATGTCTGCTACCATAAATCTTAAATACTTCATAGAAAAGTTTTATATCTGCCAAAAAGTCCTAATTTTGGCATATATAACCAAATACTCAAAATTAAATATATTTAAAACATTAAATCTTTTAACAAACCTTAACACTTGCTGCTGTGTTCGTTATGACAGGTGCCTTGTATAGAATAATTGAATTCCTCCTCCTACACATCTCTTGAACAACAAATATCTGGAATTATTTTGTTTTTGACATGTCAATCTTGACTTTATTTTTAAATGTGTGCTTATGTAAGAAATATATGGTTCTAAAATTTCATGACAATTTTTTTGAACTTACTTTTTGTTGAATTGTATAGTTTAATAAAATCAATTACACTTTATATATAAAAAGTGTTCTCTGCTCAATTCAGCATCACATACACTAACATTGGAACGATACAGGGAAGATTAGCATGGCCCCTACACAAGGATGACATGCAAATTCATGGAGCATTCCACATTTTTACAAGAACAGATGCTGGTGGAGATGTGGCCACAAGGGAACCGTATGCATTGTTGGTGTGGGTGTATACTTGTTCAACCACTTTGGAAAAAAGAATTGAAGTTCCTCAAAAGACTCCACATAGAGCTCCCCTATGACTCAGCAATTCCACTTTTGGGCATTTACCCAGATGATCACAAACAAGACAATACTAAAACTACCAGCACAACTATGTTTATTGCAACATTATTACCATAGCTAAGATATGGAACCGACCCAGATGCCCCTCACTAGATGATTGGATCATGAAAATGTGGTATATATACACAATGAAATTCTATGCCTCCATCAGAAAAAATGGCATTACTCAATTTTTTAGGAAATGGAAGACTTGGAAAAATATTAAGAGAAGTAAGCTAAGGCCAAAGAAACATAGGTCCCATGTTTTCCCTTATTTTCAATAATGAATATATGTCTGTCATATGACCTGATAAAATGATGTTAAGGGAATTGAACCCCAAGATAGGGACACAATTGGTATTTTGTTTCTTGCTGTTGTTTCTAACATATTTATAATGTGTAATGTGATTTTTTGTTTCTTTATATGTTCCTCCCCCACTCTATAACTTCTGTTTTCACTTTATTTGAAGTTGGTTCACCTACATCTTGTATGTACACTTCTCTAATTTGCAGAGGGGAAGGGAAAAAAGGCTCAAATAAGGATACAGGTTGACCCATTATAACAATGAAAAGCACAGGTAACTATGTTGAAAAATGAACTTTACACTCTCGTTGGAGGCAGGGAGAGAAGAGTGTACTTGTTGAGGTGGGAGGGAAGGGATGATAGATGAAATATAAAGGAGGAGGCAACAATGCTTGTTAGGAAATGTACTAATTATCCTGCTTATGTGAATGTGAACCCTCTGTACAGTATGATTACAGTAAAAAACATATAAAATTGTCCTGAGATGGAAGAGTTTATTTCCTCTATTTTACCCATATAATATCATTAACAATGAAATTAATGTGACTTCTGGGAAGATGGCGGAGGAGAATCTCTCATATAGAAAGCAGTTTTAGTATTCTAATGAACAGTCCTATGATAGAGAATCACAGCAAGTGTGCCATTACAGTACAGAGAGTTTGGCCAGAGAGGCAAAATCCAGGCAAGTAGACAGATCTGAGCACTTGCCTGTATAGCTTCAGCTGCATCGGCTGCTGTGGCTGCCATGGCTGCAGTAGCCACAATACCTATAACACAGAGAATCTGGGACAAAGGTGCCAGACACAGGAGGCAAGCAGATTCCACTCAACACCAGCAAGAATTGACAAGGAAAAGGTATCTTCATCTGGCAGATCACAAACCAGACACGACCCAGGAACCAACACTCCGGCATGAATAGAACCCTGACATCCTGACTCTATCCCAGGGAGTAGAGGTGGGAAGGCTGCCCCTCCCCCCACCTGCCGGAGATCTCCATCTTTGATACAGCAAGGACAAGCTGAGCAGCTAACTCCAACTCAGGCCCTGGAAAGAATAAAAAGAGTCATTTAGCAGGTCACAGGAACCTGACCTGACCTGCCAGGCTCAACCCCACTCAGGGGAAAGTCACCCAGCCCAGACAGAGAAAACTCTGCCCCCAAACGAGTGGGTTTCTTCACTGGGTAAACAGAGCCAGAGGCTGCCCCTCCCTACAGCAGCCTAGTCAATCAGTTGAACTTTAGTAAACATAAATTCTGAGAATGGCTCCACGCTGGGTTCTGTGAGTGTCTCTGGAGCTAGCTCCTGTGGGAAAAGCTACTGTTTGCTGAAAGGCCTCAATGCTACCCAGAACCTAGCCTCATCACAGCATCTCCAAACTAGAGTTAACAGCCATGTAACTCTTTTGTGATACTCAAAGCAAAACTCCCTCCCACTGAACTAGCCTGGGAGGAGGATCTGAGTAAAGCAGAGCATTTTTCTTCCTGCTCAAACAAACTGAATTAAGAAACCAAACAAGCCACAGGAATACCAAAAACCACAAGCAGACCAGAGAGTCCACCAAGAGAAGGGTTTTGGACACAAGGGAGATACAGGATCTTCCCATCCTCTCCTGTCCCCCCCCCAAAAAAAATCAAAGAAATGCTTTTGTCCTATTTATGTTTTAAAAATCGCTTTCTATTAATCTTATTTTTCAATTATAATTTTTACTTTAGGTGTATATGAGTGTGTTTGTTTTTTTGTTTTTTAATCTCTATTGACATTTTGGTGCTTTTTTTTCTTTTCTTCATTTTTTTAATCTTTTTCCTCTTGCTGTTTTTTTTTTTTTTATTTAAACGCTGTTCTGTTCATCTTCAGATATATAGCCCTCTTCGAATATTATACCTTATTCCCCATTGTGTACACATTTAATCCAGAAATTTATTACTCAATTCACAACCTCTTAGGCTTAAATTCTTTAATAGCAGTATTACATCTTTATACCTATATAATTTTTTAAGAATTTTTGTTTTTCTATCTTTCTTGTTGTTTTTTGTTTTATTTTTCTTCTCTTTTAATCCTTCTCCTATCACTCTGTCCCATTCTTTTCCCTCTCTGAGATTAGGACTTGATAAAATTCACTCTCATTTTACCTCTCCACACCACTTTAATCCTATTTTACCCACATTTCTCCATAAACCTAATAATTTCTGATTTGCCAAATTGTTTCTTGCTGTTCTTATCCCATTAATCCATAGTTGTTTGATGTTGAGTAGATTGTATCTGTTGAGTTAGATTGTACCTGCAGCCTTTTTTTCTTTTTTGTCAGTCATGTAGCCTGCACTCTGGGCCTGGGTGCTGTCCCTCAGTTCTTCCTCTCATGGCTAGTGCTCTATCACTTGTGCCATAGCATCATTTCCGGCCTTTTCTGCTTATGTGGTGCAGAGGAATCAAACCCAGGGCCTCATGCATGCAAGGAAATCACTCTAACACTGAGCCACCTTCCCAGTCCTCCGCAGCCTTTTGAATGTGCAACTACAGAACTTTGGTTGATGCTTGCCCTAAAATTGTGTTCTAGCACAAAATTGATGTTACTTTCATACCAAATGGGCAGAGCAAGCCAGAAAAATAAAAGAAAAAATGGCAAGTCTGCGTATCTCAACTCCCAATCAAGACAATCAGGTGACAGAACAGTTAATAAATAATCCAGAGCAGAGTTCCCTAAAAGCTCTACAAAAACTCTGGTAAACATGGTGAATGAAAAGATTGAAAACCTGCAAAGGACTCAGTGTGAGTGTGATAAGGAGAGAGAGGAGGCAAAACAAAGGTAAACAGAGGAATCTGGTGACCATGAGAAAGCTACTCAAAGATTGATACAGGAATTTCGTGAGCAGGTTGAGAGCAGTCAAAGGTGAGAATTGTGTGAGCAGGCTGAGAACAGTCAAAAAGAAAATAGGAATTGCATGAGCAGGATGAGAACAGACAAAGACAAACACAGGAATTGCGTGAGCAGTCTGACAAAAGTCAAAGAGAACTACAGGAATTGCATGAACATGAGGAAGCTAATCCAGGAGTAATGCAGAAATTGCGTGTGCAGGATGAGAATAGACAAAGATCAATACAGGCATTCATGAAGTCCATAAACAGACAGATGAAAGAATTCAGGGAGACCACAAAGGAAATGCTGAATGGAGCCTGCCAAAAGGAATGGGACTCCAAGGAAACCATAGCCGATCAACTAAGTGCTCAGAGAATAAAAACTAAACACCAAATTAAGGAAGTAAAGAAGTTCATACAAGATCTAAAAAAAAGCTCCAACAAAGAATTTGAAGCCATCGACCAATTAGAAGGAAAAGGAATTAAAAAAAAAAAACATAGTAGAAAGTCTTGACAGTAGTTTAGACCATGAAGAAGATCAAATCTCGGGGATGGAAGACAGCCTAGATATTAAAAAGAAAGAACATACAACTATCCAAGACAAATCCAAGAAATATGATAGGTATATTTAACGTTTGGAAGAGACCATCAAAAGGCCTAATCTGAGGATAATGGATAGAGGAGCACCTAGAGACAGAAGTTAATGTTCTAGGAAATTTGTTTAACAGGGTCCTAGCAGAGAACTTCCCAAACATGCAAAAGGATAGGCTTATTAAAATTTGTAGAACCCCAAATAGACCATAAAAGAACAGGACATCCCACCATCATTATAATCCACATGGGATCAATTCAGACCAAGGTAAAGATCAATCACTTATAAAGGGAAACTAATTAGAATCACCTCAGATTATTCAGCAGAGACAATTAAAGCAAGAAGACTCTGGAATGATAAATGCCATGCCCTAAAGACAAACAATTATCAACCAAGGATACTGTACCCAGCTAAAATCTCCTTCATAACCGAAGGTCAAATAAAAACCTTCCATAGCAAAGACAAATGAAACAATATATCTCCCTCAAACCAGCCTTACAAAAGGTACTTAAAGATGTCCTACACATAGAAAACCAAGAAGACAATAATAAAGGATAAGAAACAGCACCCAAACAGAGATTCAAGAACCATAGGAAGAACCCAGTTGGCACAGCCCCCAAAAAGATGGATAACATGGGAGGAACTCCCAAATACCTCTAAGTCCTAACTCTTAAAATTAAGGACCAGCACAACTATGTTTATTGCAGCATTATTTACTATAGCTAAGATATGGAACCAACCCAGATGCCCCTAGGTAGATGAATGGATCAAGAAAATGTGTTATATATACACAATGGAATTCTATGCCTCCATCAGACAGAATGACATTGCTCCATTTGTTAGGAAATGGAAAGACTTGGAAAAAATTATATTAAGTGAAGTAAGCCAAGCCCAAAGAAACATAGATCCCATGGTTTCCCTCATTTGCAATTGTTAGTATATATATGAGTCAAGCAGAAAAAGTCAGATAATGTGATATTAAGAAAATGAACCCTAAGATATGTACTTAAATGTTTTTTTTTCTTTCATACATTTGTTTCTAACGCATTTAAATGATTATTTCTTTGTTGCTTTGTATGTCCCTCCCCACAGTATAACCCCTGCTTTCACTGTATTTGAGGTCGGTATAATTTGTGGAGGGGAAGGGGAAAAACAAGTCTTTTAAATAAGGATACAGGTGGACCCGTTGCAACAATGAGAAGTACAAGTTGTCATGTCGAAAACAAACTTTACAACTTTGGTGGGAGGGTGGGGGAAGAATTGGGTGAGTGGGGGAGGCTTGGAAGGGATGGGAAGGGTAAACAAAGGAGGAGGCTACAATGCTTGATAAGAAATGTACTCATTAACTTGCCCATGTAATTGTTACCCCTATGTACAGTTTTTTCACAATAAAAAAAAATAAAAAAAAAAACAACTTTTGAAAGTGAAAGGCTGGAACAAAATATGCCAAGCAAATGGAGTCCATAAACAGGCAGGAGTTGCAATGTTAATATCAGATAAAATAGACTTCAAATTAAAATTAGTGAGAAGAGATAAAAAAGGTCACTACATACAAATTCACGGATCTCTCCTCCAGGAGGATATTACAATACTAAATATCTATTCGCCAAACAATGGAGCACCCAAATTTATCCAAGAACCACTACTTTCCACCCAAACTCACATAGATCCAAAGACACTAATTGTTTGGGACTTTAACACACCATTATCCACAATACATAGATCAACTCAGAAAAACTTAACGGAGAAAACACAGATCTAAACAACTGCACAGATCAACTAGATTTAACAGACGTCTACCAAATATTTCGCCCAGCAGCATCAGAATACACGTTTTGCTCAGCAGCACAAGGGACATTTTCTAAAATAGACCATATTTTACATCGCAAAGCAAACTTGTCCAAATTGAGAAACATTGAAGTTATACTTTATATTCTCTCAGACCACAAGGGAATAAAATTAAAACTCAACACCAAAAGCCACCAAAGAAAGTCCAGTAACACATGGAGGCTGAACAACACACTGCTGAATCAAGGGTGGGTCATGGAAGAGATTAGAAAGGAAATTCAAATGTTCATGCTATTCAACAAAAATGAGCACACAAATTACCAGCTCCTCTGGGACACAGCAAAGACAATACTGAGAGGCAAGTTTATAGCTCTGAGTTCCTACATCAACCAATTAGAGAGATCTGAAACCAACAATTTAATAAGACATCTGAACCTCCATGACAAACCGCAACACGATAATCCCTAATCCAGTGGATGGAAAGAAATAATTAAAGTTCAATATGAATTAAATGTATTAGAATCCAAAAATTCCACAGAAGGAATCAATAAAACAAATAATTGGTTCTTCGATAAAATTAACAAATTTGACAGATCCTTAGCAAATCTTATCAGAAAAAGAAGAAAACACACCCAAAAAATAAACTCAGAGATGAGAATGGAATCATCATCAAAGAAACAACCAAGATTCAGAACATTATAAGGGAATACTTCTCAAAATTTTACGCTAATAAGTTTGAGAACTTGACAGAAATGGATCTTTTTTGCTAGCAAATATTGTCATGCTGAAACTAAACCAAGATGAGCTAAACCATCTTAACAGGCCCATATAAAGCATTAAAATAGAAACAGCAATGAGACCTCCCATCTAAGTAAAGTCCAGGACCAGATGGTTTTACAGCAGAATTCTACAAGGCCTTCAAAGCAGAGCTCACATCAGTACTCTTTCACCACTTCACAGCTGTTCTACTCTTTGTATAATACAGTATTTTCCCCAGTCCCATATCTTGTATTGCTGCTCTCATATATTTTATTTTATTTTTTATTGAAATTTTAGTGTCAATTTAATGTACAAAGGTGTTATAGTTACATAATAAGGTAATGAGTTCATTTCTTTTCTAACTTGTTACCCCTTCACCCATTTTTCTCCCTCTTCCCTCCAAATGGCCCCTCCAAGATTATTTCAAACATGTTGTCTTGTGATTATCACTGTTGCATAGGTTCCTCCTTTGTCCTTTGTCTCACCATTTTTTCCCTTTCCCTTCCCTAGTTCAGATCAACATATTTACAATACCCAGGGTATTAAAAACAAATAGTGACTACAGGGGACAAATCATATGTGGGGAAAAAAACAAAATGATGAAAAAAAATCACATAGTACATTAAGAATAACAAAAATAAAAAACATGTCTTGGGGTTCATTTCACTTGGAATCACCTTATATGGTCAAATGTACATAACTATAGAGCTATTCTGCTAATCTACTAAGATTATCCATGATGTACACAATAATGCTCCCCTATTACCCAATAATCCCACTTCTTGGCATTTAACCAGGTGAACACAAACAAGACCACAGTAAAGCTACCAGTACAATTTTGTTTATTACAGTATTATTTAACATAGCTAAGATATGGAATGAGCAGAATAGCTCTATAGCTATGTACCTATGACCATATAAGGTGATTCCAAGTGAAATGAACTCCAAGACATGTTGTTTGTTGTTCTTAATGTACTATGTGATTTGTTTTTATCCTTTTGCGTTTTCCCCACCTATGGTTTATCCCCTATAGTCACTGTATTTGATTTTGATACCTTGGGTATTGTAAATATGTTGATCTGAACTAGGGAAGGGAAAGGGAAAAATGATGAGACAAAGGTCAAAGGGGGAACGTATGCAACAGTGATACTCACAAGACAATATATTGGAAATAATCTTGATGGGGCCATTGCTAGCAAATGGGAGAAAAGTGGGGGAAGGGGTAACCTTAGAAAAGAAATATATTCGTTTCTTACTTATGTAACTATAACCCCTCTGTACATTACCTTGACAGTAACATTTCAATAAAAAATAAAATAAAATACATGAGAGCACCAATACAGGATATGGGACTGGGGAAATACTGTACTATACAAATAGTAGAAGAGATGTGGAGAGCAGTAATTTTCTTCAACCTAGCAAAAAATAAACTAGCATACAGATTTTCAGCCTCATGTCAGTCACTAAAAAGGGAAAACAAAACGCACAATCAGCAATCCAATAGACATAAAATACAAAACTAAACACGTAAAATGAAGAGACAATTTTGACCAAAAATAACAAATGATAGAATTAGGAAACAAATAACAAGCTGGTAAGTTTAAAAAATATTACCAATAATTCTATTAAATATTGTTACATCACAATGTGTTAGAACTATAATTAAAATTATAGTTTAGAACGCTATCATTTTAATAATAGCTTACTTATTATTGATTTCTTGATGTTGAATGTTTAGTATGTAATTTTACTTTTAGGAGCTATAGTAAAGAAGAAAGTAAAGTAATTTTAATAATATATTTCATGAATTGTAAAACTGAGAAGCATTAGAATTTAAACAAATAATATATCATTACTGTTTTAATTCCATGAATTAATGTAGCAATTCAAAATGTATTCTACACTTAGCAGTTGTCTTAACATCAAATAATAAATTATTGCACATGACTCTTGGTATTAGGTGGAAGGGTTCAGCACTGTGGTAAAATTCACACCACACAAAACATGAGGGTATGACTCCTCTCATCTTGCTTAAATTGTGGAAATTTTATTTCTATAAGCCTGTTAAATTCCTCTCTAGGTGACATCTATACAAATAAATACAATTATATACATGAGGAGTATTTCAGATGATACATAAAAGTCATATTCATTAATTAAATTTTTCTATTCTGTGCCAAATAAATATTTATAGAGACACTGAATTTCTGAGTAGATGATGGTATATGTGTGCCAGCTTATACGTATTGAGGCTTATTTTATATTTCTGACATTCTACAGTTGGATTTAATTTTCCATAAGGGGTTAAGTGTATTATATTGGATATATGAAAGTAAACTGAATATTTATTCCATTAATACTTTGCCTCTTGTCTAATCCCAATATAAATTATCCATATATTTGAAGTAATGAAAATAACAACAGATATAAGCAAGATAAATCATTCTGTAGTAGACAAGTATTTCACCTTTATTTTTATGGTTGGTCCTCTTTTACACTACAGAATATTCTTGGGGAAATGTCCTCCAGGCTGACCACAACTGCAGAATATTATGGTTTGATGTATCATGAGAGAAGGGGCAGCTTCCTTCCAAAAACCTGCTCTCAGCCATGTGATCAGTTTTATGGTTATGAGTTGGAAATGACATTTTTCACAGTCAAACTTGAAAAATCATCTTGATAGACTATTTCTGTAAGTGGTTACAGAGGATTATTGATGGCTTTGCAAGGATGCAAGTTTGCCTCATTTTGAGACAATTTAAAGAGGACATTAGTCAGTTGTTCTTTGCATCTTTAGGAGAAAAACCAATTGACTCTAGGCCAGAGGATCACTGGGGCCCAAGAAGCTACTACCTTAAATAGTAATCCTAAACTTCTAAAACAAAAAAAAAATCAAAAACAAAACAAACAAAAACTCTATTGAGCACAGCCAGTCAGGGCTACTATCACTGCCTACATGAAATCAGGCAAGAAACAGAAGCTGAGATTCATTTACCTGATAACTAATATATATTTTTATGAGGCAGACTGAAATTAGACTACAGAGAGAGGGTCAGAAAGACTGATGAGAGAGACTAAAGTTGGTCACACGAAGATTGGAAAGTAGAATGCCTTGTGGAACAAATAAATCATACAAAGCCTGTGCATGTAAAAACAAGATAGCAGACCAAATTCCAAAAGTGCACGTTTTCTTAGAGGACAGCTTAATGAATTATCAATGGAAATCTTTGAAATCTTAAATATTTGACCACATGTGGGAGAAGGCCAATTGTTGAAGAGAAAGAAAATGTCATCACTTTCTTAAGAGGTCCAATATCACTTTAGGACTAATCAAGCACAGATTTGTAATAAAAAGAGAAAATAATTATTCCAAATGAGGGTTTCATTTGTTTTGATGTAACAGTTCTTGATTTACATGCTAGCAATTAACATACAATTGATCCAGTTCCACAGCTGAGTTGATATTGACTGCAGTATTCCTACATGAAGGAAAAGAGAACATTTACAAATGTCTGATGAAATGAGTTGAGGATGAAGTGTTCTAATAGTGATATCTGAGGGTTAGACACAGGTGAAGAAGTACATATTCTTTTCTAAAAATCCCCCATTTTTAGCCTGGTGCTAGTCACTCAAAGCTTTATTCTTAGCCACTCAGGAAGCTAAGATCTGAGGACTACAGTTCAAAGCCAGCCTGGGCAGGAAATTCCCTGAGACTCTTATCTCCATTTAACCACCAGAAAATTAGAAGTGGCTCAAGAGTTAGAGAACTCATTTTCAGTTGAAGAGCTCAGGAACAGTGCCCAAGCCCAGACTTAAAAACAACAAAAAAAAAATGTGTCCCGTTTCTTGGACTGCCTACATCTTTTCCTAACATTCAACAAAGAAGCCATTTTATCACCCATTACCTTTAAGTCCTATCCTAGCTACTGCAAATAGAATGATTTGGTATCTTATGTCAAAAGGTTCATATTTGAGGAAACAAATACCAACATTGGTAACTATTTTTCCAGCCCTTGAATTCTGGGCCTGGGCCCTGAACATGGTTATGTTGGTAGCTTTCATGGGAACTTGTGGGATTACTGCCTATGAGGGGAATTACTGGGTCTTAAGGGAGATCTATGTTTAGTCTTTTTAGGAAACTCCATACTGCATTCCACAGTGGTTGAACAAGTTTAATTTCCCACCCACAGTGTAATAGATTTCCCAATCGGCTACATCCATGCCAGCATTTGCCATTTTTAGTTTTCTTGATAATGGCCATTCTAACTGTAATGAGGTAGAATCTGTCATGTATACATGTAGATTTGTGGGCACCTTCCAGCTACCATAAATGAATGAATCCATGAAACCTATATTGCTCTGAGTCTGCATTCCTTTCTCTTTGCTCTTAGTATAATTTTCCCAAGCCTCTTAATTTCCTTTAATACTGGTGAGAAGTCATCTTTCTGGTAGATGTTCAGAATTCCATTACGTGTGTGTGTGTGTGTGTGTGTGTGTGTGTGTGTGTGTGTGTGTGTGTGTGTGTGTGTGTGTGTATAAGATGACTATAGGCCCATGATTTCATTTCTAAGCCTTCTGCTTCATGTGTAATTTTGCATTTCCATATTAAATTTGGATTGTTTTCTCTACTGCATTGAAGAATATTGTTGGGATTTTGATGAGTATTGCAATGTCAATTATTTGTGGTCAGTATAGCAGGTTTTGCCATGTTAATTCTTCGAACCAGAAGCATAGAAAGATTTTCCATTTCCTTGACTCTCTTTCAATTTCCTCTTTTAGATTTTAAAGTTTTCACAGTAGAGATCCCTCACATTTCTAGTTAAATTTATTAATTCCTACTTGTTTTTTTGTTGTTTCATTTGTTTAGATTTTATTTGATTTTGAGGCTACTATATATGAGGCTGATTTTTGGATTTCAACCTGGTTCTTGCCATTGTTGGTCACACAGGAAAACTACATATTCTTGTGGCTTTTATACCCTGCTACATTGCTGAAGGTTAGCATCACCTTTACTAACTTGATGGAGGAAGCTATAGGGTCCTTTAAATATAGGATCATTTCATTTGTAAAAAGGAATAGTTTTACTTCTCCCTATTTGTATCCCCTTTGTGTTTTTTTTTATTGTGGTAATACTGTTCAGAGGGGTTACAATTACATGAGCAAGTTATTGAGTACATTTCTTATCAAGAATTGTAGCCTCCTCCTTTGATTCCCCTTCCCATCCCTTCCCATTCTCCCCTCTTCCCCCACCCAATCCTCCTCCTCCCTATCCCCCCACCCCTCACCAAAGTTGTGAAATTATTCTCTTGCCTATTGCTCTTGCTAGAAAGTCCACTACCATATTGAAGAGTATTGGAGAGAGTGGACATCCTGTTGGGTCTTCGTCCGTCCCACGAAAGACGGACGGGGTCCGAGGAAAGGTAAGTGCGGCGCTCGCCCGTTCCCTAGCCTCCCTCAGCCCAGGAGACAATCAGACACAGCGGGGAGCCAAATCCAGCAGGTAGAAAAACTCGTTTATTAACAGAGAGCAGCCCCTTTTAAGGACAACAAGGGTGGGTGGTATGGTAAGGGAGGAAGAGGAACCAATCACTGTCAAGGTAACACCCTATCATTCACCTGAGCCTTCACGGGCTGGTTAGGCACTGATTAGGAGATCAATTGGGGTCTGCCCACTCAACCCCCTCCCAGAGCCATCTTGGCTGGCCATGTGCTCTCCAGTAAATTAGGCTCTGCCCACTCAACCCCCTCCCAGCGCCATCTTTGCTGCCCATGTGCTCCACAACATCCTGGTCTCATTCCTGATTTTAATGTCTTCATGTTTCCACCGTTAGGTAAATGCTAAGTATCTCTGTCATATACCTACTCTGTATTATATTGAGGAAATTTGCATGAATTCCTAGCTTCTCAGACCTTTTAATCATAAAGGGGTTTTGGAGCTTGTTGAAAGCTAATTCTACATCCCTATAGACAATCATGTGTTTCTTGTCTCTGCTTCTGCTCATGGTTTGTATTATGTTTATTGATAAGTATATTGAATCCAAATGTATCCTAGGATGAATACTGTTTGATCATAGCATATGATTTTTTGTTATTTGTTATATTTTGTTAGTAAGAATTTTATTGAGAAGTTCTGTATCATTCCTCATCAAAAAAGAGTTGGGTTCATAGTTCTCTTCTTTGGTGAGTCCCTATGTGTCACTGACCTTGGCTGGGGGAGAAGTTGTGGAGATTGGAGGGAAGGGATGGTAGGGGGAAAACAAAGGAGGAGGCAACAATGGTCAATAGGAAATGTACTCATTACCTTGTTCATGTAACTGTAACTCTCAGCACAACATTTTAAAATAAAAAACGTGCAAAAAAAAGAAACAATGTAATGCTCAGAGAACCATTTGGGGGGCAAGGGAAAGATGGCTAAATAGCTGTACAAAATTCTACACTTCTTTGCTTTTAATGCTCAGTATGGCACTGAATAAACATAACTGCTTCCATTAAAAAAATCAAGTCACTGTCATGGAACTGGGCCAGTATTTTTGCCATTGCTGGGATTTTATTGCACCGCCCAGGTAACTCTTTTGCAACAAGGGTGAAGGCGAAGCTCACTGTACTTGAGGAAAAGAAATTCAGGCTAGAGTTCTCAGGGACTGAATGAAGGCCCTGCAATGGAAAAAATATTTCCATACATGTGTAATATATGATATATACTTACATATGTATGTTTATTACATATTTTTATTTTCTTATTGATTTTGTATTTATGTATTATTTGATTCATTTTTATTGTACTAAGGGTTGTTATACATTTTCTTACATGTTATACATTTATTATAAAAATATACAAAATAAATTAGGACATTGACTCATTTTACATTAATACTATATTAAGTGTTGAAACATAATACATAATTAAATGGAGGCATTTGTCACAGTCTTCACATGTTTAGAGTCTGTCTCCAGTATGAGCCTTGTCTTATTTATCTATGGACATATTCCTATAGGGATTTCTTTATATGATTTATACTCAGAAGCCTTTTCTTGAGGATAGGCAAGTTGAGGCATAAAATTGCAATGTTGGGGTTAAAATATGGCCTAGTAATAAAGAGCTCACTCAGCATGCATGAATGACAAGGTTTGAATTCTCAGTGCCACATATTCAGAAAAAGCCAGAAGCTGTGGAATGGCTCAAGTGGTACAGCGAAAGGCTTGAGAAAAGAAGCTCAGAGACAGTACCCAGGCCCAAAGTTCAAGCCCCAAGACTGTTAAAAACAATAGACCTGATGCCGGTGGCTCACTCCTGGAACCCTAGCTTCTAGGAGGCTGAGATTTGAAGACCACAGTTCAAAAACAGCCTACACAAGGAAAGCCTGTTAGACTCTTATCTCCAATAAAGCACAAAATACCTGACATGGCACTGTGGCTCAAGTGTTAGAGTGTTCACCTTGAACTGAAAGGCTCAGGGACAGTGCCCAGGCTTCATACAAGACACACAACTGGAAAAGAGTGAGGATTAAAGAAAGTACTTTTCCTATTTGCTAACTAAGAGAACATTCTGTGGAAAATGAATGCTGATTACAAAAGAATTGGAGTCAGAGCTCAAGGTTCAAGTGTAGCACATCCATATACTCAGCCTCTCTGACGCTATCATTATAACCTTGTGTCCTACAGGGTTCTGAAAGGACCAATGTTGAAGGGCTTAATATGATCCACAAGCCTTTGTGATAAGCAGTTGACTTGTAGTGTCAATTTCATTACACTTCTGAAGCTAGTAGAGCACCAGAAGCTCATGCCCATCAACCTAGCTCAGAAGGCTGAGGTCTCAGTATAACAGGCTGAAGCCAGCCAGGGCAGGAAAGTCTATAACACTCTGACTTCCACTTCTGAAAGTTCTGATGTTCAAGAGCCTCCTGTATTTCCCTTGGTGATGAGAAGTTATTCGTACTCTAAGTATTCTTAGAATTCTCTAGCTATAGATGCAGGAAAGAAACATTGGCCCATCCTGGATTCAAATGAAGTTCTCAGGATCCAAGCCTTAGCCCTGTTGGCAGGAAGAACTCCAATGAAACACCAGGGTCAGGCTTTTCTCAGCCTCTTCAAACAATGACTAATTAACCTTCTTCCCTCAGGTGAACCGAGCCTCAGGCTATCATTAGGTTAATAGTGAGCCAGTTTAGTGGGGGAGAAGGGAGGAATAGAGTAGAAAAACCCTGCTCTCTGGTCTTAGGGAGTGGGTTTTTGACTCTCCATCTGTGAGATTTGAATGCCCTTCTTCTACCTCTGCCAGTCCATTCTCCTTCTTTCATTCTCCACATCATTAATGTAAATACCCAGTCCAAGGAGAGGCAGGGCCATTTCTCTACTGTCTCCAAGCACCTGAGTTAGAACCTGGCTCTGCCCTCTTGGCTCTGGGGCTTTCCGCTGCCTGAGAAGTGGGAAGGAGTCAGCCTTCTCGCTCTGTGGTTGTGTGAAGAGGATGCTGGTGTCCTGACACACTGTAGAAGGCCTCATGACAGAATTGTTCCCTTGTTTCCTTCTAACGTCCAAGACCAGATTCATTTATTATCTTTTTATCTATCTATCTATCTATCTATCTATCTATCTATCTATCTATCTATCTATCTATCTATCTATCTATCTATCATCAATCTATCTATCTACCTACCTACCTACCTACCTAACCAGCTAAGTAACTTTGAGTGAGTTCTTGGGTTGAACTCAAGGCCTGCGCACTATCTACAGCACTCTACTACTTCAGCCACAGCATCAATTCTGGCGTTTTCGGTGTATGTGCTATTGAGAAAGTGAAACCAGGGCTTCTTGCATGCTAGGGAAACACGCTCTCACTAATCCACATTCCAAGCCCCCTCATCTTTTTCTTTTCATTTTTTAAATTTTTATAAATTTTTTATTGTGAAAATACTGTAGAGTGGGGTTAAAATTACATGGGCAAGATAATGAGTACATTTCTTATCACGCGTTGTAGCCTCCTCCTTTGTTGCCCCTTCCCATCCCTTCCCATCCCCACCACCCCCCCACCCAATCTTCCCTGCCTATCCCCCAACAAAGTTGTAAAGTTCGTTTTGGAAATAACAACTTGTACTTCTCATTGTTGCAACGTGTCCAACTGTATCCTTATATAAACGACTTGTTTTTCCCCTTGCCCTCCACAATTTATACTGACATTAAATACAGTGAAAGCAGGGGTTATACTGTGGGGAGGGGCATACAAAGCAGCAAAGAAATAATCTTATACATGCATTAGAAAAAATCGAATGAAAGAAAAAAAACATTTGAATACATATCTTAGGGTTCATTTACCTAACATCACCTTATCTGACCTTTTTTGCTTGACTAGATATTGCGAATAAGGGAAAAAATGGAACCTATGTTTCTTTGGGCTTGGCTTATTTCACTTAATATAATTTTTTCCAAGTCTTTCCATTTCCTAACAAATGGGGCAATGTCATTCTTTCTGATGGAGGCATAGAATTCCATTGTATATATATACCACATTTTCTTGATCCATTCATCTACTGAGGGGCATCTGGGTTGGTTCCATATCTTAGCTATGGTAAATAATTCTGCAATTAACATAGGTGTGCTGGTACCTTTAGTGTGGTCTTGTTTGTAAGCATTTGGGTAAATGCCCAAAAGTGGGATTGCTGGGTCATAGGGGAGCTCTATGTGTAGTCTTTTGAGGAAACTCCATACTGCTTTCCAAAGTGATTGAACAAGTTTACATTCCCACCAACAATGAAGTAAGGTTCCTGTATTACTCAATTCTTGTATTACACTTTTCTTAGATTCCTCACGTTCACGCCATTTCAGTAGTTCTCTTTGAGTGTTCTCAAGCTGCTCATGCAAATAATGTATCAGTTTTTGAGTAGCCTTCTCACGCTCATGACATTCTTGCATAAACCTTTGGTTTGCCTCCTCTTTCTCACTATCACGTTCATATAGAGTCCTTTGTAGGTTTTCAATCTTTTCCTGTATTGACCTTTTGTTTGCCTCCCTTGACATTTTGTTTTCCTCCTCTCTCTCCCTATCACGCTCATACCGATTCCTTTGTATGTTTCCAATTTTTTCATTTATCATTTTTGCCAGCAGTATTGTAGAACTATTTGGGAACTCTCTCCTGGATTATTCATTATCTGTTCTGTCCCCTGGTTATCATAAGTGGGAGTTGAGATACCAGGACTTGCCATTTTTCTTGTGTTTTTCTGGCTTACTCTGCCCATTTGGGATGAAAATAACACCAGTTTTGTTCTAGAACACTTTCTTAAGGCAAGCATCAACCAAAGTCTGTATTTGCACAGTCAATAGTCTGCAGATACAATTTCTACAGATACATCTATTCTAAATTAAACAACTATATATTAATGGTCTATGAACCACAAAGAATTTGGAAAACCAGAAATTATTAGGGTTAGGGAGAGATGTGGGTAAAAAATAGGAATAGATTGATGTGGGAAGGCACAGGGAGAGTTATCTTAACTAAGTCCTAATCTCAAAACAGGAAATAGGTTGGATAGGATGAAAGTAGAGAGATTGAAAAAAAGAAGAAAGGGAAAGGGAAAAAAAGAGACCAGAAAAAAGAAAGTAAAAATTGAAAGTATTATAGCAAATGAAAAAGAAATATACAGAGAAGTACGTGGATATAATGAAAGAAGGGGAGGGATGGAAAGGAGATGTGCAAAACTTAAAAATACTTAATATTATATAGGTATAAAGAGGTAGTACTGCTATTAAGGAATTTAAGTCTCAGTGGTTTTGAATTGTGTAAAAAATTTGTGGATTAAATGTGTACACAGTGGGGGAGAATGTCTAATAATCGACTGTGGGTATATCTGAGGATGTGCAGAACAACAATTAAATCACATAGAGAAGAATGAAAGAGAAAAAATGGTGAAAAGAATAATAAAGAAAGGAAAAAGATCAGAAGTTCACTAGAGTGAAAAATAAAACAAAATTTTTTTAAAAACAAAAAAAAAAGAAAGAAAAACGCACACACACACATATACTCTAAAATAAAAACTATAAGAGGAAAAAGTGTTACTAGAAAACAATTTTTTTCTTTTTTTTATTGTGAAAAAACTGTACACAGGTGTTACAACTACATGGGCAAGATAATGAGTACATTTCTTATCAAGCATTCTAGCCTCCTCTGTTTTTTCCCCTTCCCATCCCATCCAAGCCTCCCTCCCTTATCCAATCTTCCACCCCCCCCCCCACCAAAGTGGTAAAGTTTGTTTTCAACCAGACAACTTGTACTTCTCATTGTTACGACTGATCCACCTGTATCCTTATTTAAACGACTGGTTTTTTCCCTTCCCCCACAAATTATACCGACATCAAATACAGTGAAAACAGGTGTTATACTGTAGGGGAGCAACATACAAAGCAACAAAAAATAATCTTATAAATGCATTAGAAACAAATGCTTGAAAGAAAAAAACATTTAAATACATATCTTTGGATTCATTTTCCTAACATCACCTTACCTGACCTTTTCTGCTTGACTTATACATATACTAACTATTGCAAATAAGGGAAACTAGGGGACCTATGTTTCTTTGGGCTTGGCTTACTTCACTTAATATAATTTTGTCCAAGTCCTTCCATTTCCTAACAAATGGGGCAATGTCATTCTTTCTGATGGAGGCATAGAATTCCACTATGTATATATACCACATTTTTTTGATACATTCATCTACTGAGGGGCATCGGGGTTGGTTCCATATCTTAGCTATAGTAAATAACGCTGCAGTAAACACAGTGGTGCTGGTAGCTTTAGTGTGGTCTTGTTTGTAAACATTTAGGTAAATGCCCAAAAGTGAGATTTCTGGGTGATAGGGGAGCTCTATGTGAAGTCTTTTGAGGAACCTCCATACTAATTTCCAAAGTGGTTGAACAAGTTTACACTCCCACCAACAATGCTGTAAGGTTCCCTTCTGTCCACATCCACTCAAGCATCTGTTATTAGAGTTCTTGATTTTTGCCATTCTAACTGGAGTGAGGTGGTATCTTAATGTTGTTTTGATTTGCATTTCTTTTATGGCTAGGGAGGTTGAGCATTTCTTCATGTGTCTATTGGCCATCCTTCTTCCTTCTTCAGAGAAGTTTCTCTTTAAGTCTTTCGCCCACTTATTTATTGGGCAGTTGTTTCTTTGAGGATTTGTTGGTGGTGGATTTAATTTTTTGAGTTCCACGTATATTTGAGATATGAGACCCTTGTCTGTTGTATGGCTAGTGAAGAACTTCTCCCAATCCGTAGGCTTTTATTGATCTTGCTAGCTATGTCCTTTGCCATGCAGAAGCTCTGCAACTTCATGCAATCCCATTTGTCCAACCTTCCTTTGATTTGTTGTGTTTCCAGGTCTCTATTAAGAAAATTTTGGCCTGCGCCAGCCAACCCTCTCCCCCACCCACTACCGGAGATCTCCATCTTGGATACCGCCAAAGCTCGGCAGAGCTGCTAGCTCCAACTTAGGCCTTGGAAGAAAACTAGAGTCATTTACCAGGTCACAAGTACCTAACATAACCTGCCAGACTCAGCTCCACTCAGGGAAAAGTCACCCAACTCAGGCCCCAGCCCCTGGAGTGGCTTTCTTCACTGGGTAATCAGAACCAGAGGCTGCCCCTCTCTTTAGCAGCCTTGACAATCAATTGAAATTCTGTAAACATAAACCCTGAGAATGGCTCCAGGCTGGGATCTGTGAGTTTCTTACTAACTAGCCTCCGGGAAAAGCTACTGTTTGCTGAAAGGCCTCAACTCTACCCAGAACCTAGCCTCATCAAAGCATCTCCAAACTTGAGGAAAAAGCCATCTCCCTCTTTTGTGATACTCAAAGCAGAACTGCCTCACATTGAACCAGCCTGGGAGGAGGATCACAAAATCCTGGGTAAAGCAGAGCATTTTTCTGCCTGTGCAAACAAACTGACTTAATAAACCAACCAAGCCACAGGAAAATCAAACACCACAAGCAGACCAGAGACTCTAACAAGAGACTGGTTATGTACACAAAGGAGATACAGAATTTTTCCCACCCCTCCCAAAAAAATCAAAGTACTTTTTTTTCATTTTTTTTGTACCTTTCATAAAAATTTTTTTTTCTTTTCTAAAATTTTTAATTTTCAATTTTTCTTGAAAAAAATTGTTTTCTAATAACTTATTTTTCCTCTTATAATTTTTTTAGGGGTATATGTGTGTCTTTGGTTTTCTTTCTTTTTTTCTTTTTTTTTTTTGCTTCAGGAGTTGCACTTTAGCATTTAAGCCTTCTAGTACATGACAATGTTTTATTCAGGATTAAATGATTTCAGGAACTAAATTTTTTCTAGTTATATTTCATTGAAGAAATATGTTGTTCAAAATTAATGAAAGGATAACAGGTTATAGTAGAAAGAAAGCTTAAACACTCATTATGGTAGGCAGTAAAATACATTCCCAAAGTATCCGTAGTCCCCATATATCTAATCCCTCAAATATACATTTACATTTTGTATATAATTCTGTAAAATAATCACCTTTCATTACCTAAGTAACACAAATTTCAATAATTATCAGATGGGGAAGGTATACTCAAACGGGTACTTAAAAGTCTCAGCTGTAGTTCAAAGGGACATGATTAGGTACGAACCATCAGAAAGATGTAAAGATGCTACATTAGAAGATAAAGGAAAAGACAACAACCCAGATTCTGAACTTTATGGAAAGCAAAACAGGAAGTAAATGCCTTTTCCACTAGAATCATCTGAAAAATATTTTAGCTCTGTAGGTTGCTTGATTTTAATCTAGTGTGACTTCTTTTAGATTTCTGTCCTTTAGAAATGTAAAATGATAAATATGCATTAGTCAAACCAATGAACTTGTAGAAAATTTTTACAGCACATTTGGTTTTGTAAACTAGCTAAATTTCGACCTTTTCGTGATGCAACTACGGGGACACCATACATATGTCCTAGTTTCTGAGAATAAGAAAAAGTTGCCACCGGCTTTGTACATGTGTATGATGTAAATACTACTAAGGGCCTTGCAAGAATGAGTCTTGAAATTCTAAATAATATCTGAATAAGAAGCTCCCTAACTTCAATTTCACATTTGTGTATTACTAACTACCAAAGTTATGTAGAAGGCTAGGGTAAGAATATGGAAATGAAATCTGTATCCTAATATTATAAAGATAATTTCTGTCATTTTGAGTTATAGTTTGTAAAGTAATACAATACATGGTAAGACAGGAACTCAATTTCCTATTCTTCCTAACTTTCCAATAGAAATTAAAGAATCCAGTGAAGATGTAGACTCCCAGGATGGCATACGATGTTATAGGATCACTAAATGGTGAAAAAGAAGATGACAAAAATGGGTCCCCTGGAACAATGTGAAACAAAATCTACACCTACAGATTGTGATATAGCTAGAAAATAGTTTCCACTATGCTAAGCCTTTGATATTTTATGTTTGTTTTCACAGCAACTTTCCTCTCTTAGAAAATGACTATTAATACTCAAGGGTTTGCAGCTTATAACCCAGCAACAAATAATGCTTCTAAATGTAAACAAGCATGATTCTAAGAATAACCAAGGCTACTTTTGTTGCTATAGCTGATAAATAAGAAAGATCTTGGGGAATAGTCAAACAATCTTGAACTTTTTCATACCTTTCCTCTTCTCCAAACCGAGAAGTCCTAGTCAAGATATGTAAAACATTAATAAAGGATTTTTATATATTTTATTATTCCCACTAAAGCAAATACACTTTTCCTCTTTGCAAGCCTGACTTTGAAAGAGTCAGAACCTCACAATTATTTTCTAGACAAAAGGTTATTGCTTTGGCTTAGTAGTTTTCCTGCTTTTGGGTCTTGCTCTCTATTATTTTGGCAACAACATAGAAAAGCAAGATAAATCCCTTATGCTTATTTTGGATTGTTCAGTAAAGCAGTTTTCAAAAAAAGATTTCTTTTCTCTTCTTCACTGCTAATTAAAGTTTAATTATTGCTCTTTAAATGATAATAAAAACATCATACTTTAACGTATATTCTCATTGAAACTGGTGAAAACAGGAGTGTCTGTGATTGCTTTTTTAATTGGTTTCAAGTATTTTCCTTGGCTATTTTCATTATTGCCTTTGTTCTGGTCTTCTAATCAGGAACACTGGGTTACACAAAAAGATCTTCCTAAGATATAAGATGTTAGACAGAAAAAATATATATATAATTAAAGATTTTCATCTCTTAAGAGACTGAAAACCTCAGAAGACATTTTTCTATTACTGGTATGGTTAAGATAACTTGAATGTTTTGGTTCTTAAACTAAGTGAAATGCATGTAAATTGTTACAGTTGTTCCAAACAATGATTTTGACTTATAATTTTCTGCTCCAATAAGATGAAATCTCTGACAAGGTTGGAGTGCATATTGATCTTCGCGTAGAAGGGTTAATGGTAGAAAGCCAAGGGAGATTCCTAAAACAGCAGTGCCTATCACATATCAGTTAATTGTATTTATGGCATATACGTATATAAACCTACAAATATGAATTAAGTTAGAAATATGTGATTTATACAATTGATTCAAGGACAACTAAAACCAGAAAACACTTCTCTACATTTCTATAAACTATTAAATCTAGTGAAGATTTAAAAAATTTTTAGAATATATTTTAATATTTAGGTCAAAATATTTGTTCATTTTTAACTGTTTATTTTTAGTTTTTGTTGGTCATGGGGCTTGAAATCGGGGCCTGGACACTGTCCCTCAGCTCTTCAGCTCAAGACTGGTGCTCAACCACTTGAGTCACAGCCTGTTTTCTGGTGGCTCCTTGGAGATAAGGGTGTCAGGGACTTTCCTGCCTAGGCTGGCTTTGAACCATGATTCACCTCACCCCAGTTAGAAAGGCTGTAATCAAGAACTCTAATAAAAATAGATGCTGGAGGGGGTGTGGACAGAAGGGAACCTTACTGTATTGTTGTTGGAAGTGTAAACTTGTTCAACTACTTTGGAAAGCAGTATGCAGTTTCCTCAAAAGACTGCACATTGTGCTCCCCTATGACCCAGCAATTCCACTTTTGGGCATTTACCCAAATGTTTACAAACAGGACCTCACTAAAGCTACCAGCACGACTATGTTTATTGCAGCATTATTTACTATAGCTAAGATATGGAACCAACCCAGATGCCCCTCAGTAGCTAGGGTTACAAGCATGAGCCAGTGGCACATAGCTACATAATTAGTTTATACATATTTATGACGTATTGAGTGGTAATCTCATTCATTTATATGTTGTGTAATGATAAACTACATCATATCCATTAATTTCGGCATGTAACATTTCTTTTAAGTGATAATGTCAAATACTTATCTTCTGGCTTTGGTAAAATATCTATTCGTAACTATAATCATTTTGCATCTTGTGGTATACAATTCATCGATTTATTTTTAGCCTAGAAGTCTGCTAATTGAGGTTATATAAAACATGAATTGTAAAGAGAAAAAACTCATGATACCATTACTTGTTTTAAGAAAACAATTATTCAATTTTTTCAATTATATTTCTTTGGGAATGTGTAATATTCATTGATTTAACTGTTAAAGTTGATAACAGTTACATTATATCAAGTTGATTCAAACTTGTATATGAAAATTGCACACTTAACACAAATATACTTCCACTTTCTCCTAACACATGATTTAAATAATAGTAAAGTAAAATTTGATGATAGCAGCTCACGTGTAGAATCCTAGAAACTAAGGAGGCTGAGATCTGAGGATTTTGGTTCAATGCCAGTCTAAACAGACAAAAATGTGAAAACTTATCTGCAATTATCCAGCAAAAAGCAGAAGATGAGGATGTGGCTCAAGGAATAGAGTTTCATCAGCCATAAGCAAAAAAATACAAGGGAGACCATTACACATTGAGTTCAAGCCCTAAAAATGGCATATACACACAAGACAACAACAAAAAGTAGTATGAAGTGCAATAATGAAGACAAAATAGAAGAAAATATCATGAGAAATGTTGTGTAAACATCTGGAAGACAGAAATTATTTGACAGAATTTTGACTCACAAGAGGGAAAAGTCCTAGTCTCATTTGTACAATCGCATTGTAGTCATTTGTGATGAAACCTGGCTATTGCTTAACATGTGAAAGAGTGGATCGGATTACCTGAAATAGCAGACATTACCTGTGACTATGACCATCCCACTCAGCAAAAATTTAAAATTGTGCTTGTTATTTTAAAAAGAACTTCATGTTAAGTCCACACAACCTGGGGTCCTTATTTGAGGCTTTATACCAGTGCTTTTGTTTATAACCACTCCTGTTTTCCCCGCTTCCTTTGTGCAGCTATACCTTACTTAACTGGCACCAAGCCAAGGTTTTGAACTAGACCCCCTGACTTAATCCCTCCTTTGTCCAGTTACAACTCATTTCACATGCTATCTATGTTTTAGCATTAGTTGTTTTTTACTAACCCCCACCAGAAAACTCTTGTGTTCATGTAAACCCACTATAAATAACGTACGTAGAAAAGGGAGTAAAGGTTTAGATTTGGCTTAGGCTCTCATCTGTAGGTTTGCTCCCTAATAAATCTGTGCTATACTATCTCTTTTTTCTTCAAGGCTTTTGGGTCTGACAAATGATTGATTTGGTTTGATGTAATCCCATTTATGTAGACTTACTTTGGAAGTTTTGACCTGTGCCAAGGAGCCCTCTTGTTTCCCCTAACTCTTCCTGTAACATTCCCAAGTTATCTAGACTTACATTGAGGTCTTTGATCCATTTGGAATTAATTCTGGTGCAGGAGGATATATAAGGATCTAACTTCAGTTTTCTGAGTACAGCCAATTCTACCAGCACAATTTTTTGAAGAGGCTGTTTTTCATCCATCCTGTGTTTATGGCTCCCTTATTAAAGATTATATGCCTATAGGAATGGATTCATTTCTGGGTCTTCAATTCTGTTGTATTGATGGAATTCTATGATTCCATTGGAAAGAATGGCATTACACCATTCCTAAGAAAATGGAAAGACTGGAAAAAATGATATTAAGTGAAATAAGCCAGATCGAATTAAACATATGCTGCATGGCTTTCCTCATTTGTAATACCTGGACTATATCCATAAATCTACAAGTTAAACCAATAGATAATAAAAGACAAATAATTACACTTGGACATGATTAACTAACAGCACTCTAAGCATTTCACATGGCAAGAAAAAGGGAAGCTATTCTTAGAGAGGATCACAATGGCTCAATACCCATGCACATGTGACCATATAAAATGTTGCTTATATCAATGACCTTTAAGAATCAATCATACATGTTTAATTCATATGTCTATATATAATTTTATAAGATGTCATAAAACAACCGACTTCTCTTTAAACTCAAAAGCAACATTCTAAGTTTAGAAGATAAAATTGAAGAAAGTTTTCAGCACATAAACTAAAATACATAGGGGAAAAGGTGAGATAGAAAAGATAAGATGAAAAGTAGAATAGCTAACTGTAGAAGAATTCATAAAAAATTTTTGAAACTATTCAAGAGAGCTGAGGAACTGCTCAGTTGTAGAACTAGACTAATATGTACAAAGCCATGGGTTCAATCTCCACGAAGGCCTAATAATAAGTTAATAAATAGTAGTAATACAATAATTACTTGAAATAAATGCCTTCATATTAGAGAGACCTGAATCCTCAAAGAGTAAACAAAATACTCTCAGTTCTTGGACCCAATGACAAGAAAATGCAAGAACGAATAGGAAATAATTTTCCTTTTCTCTCCTTTCCTTTCCTTTCCTTTCTGTTTTCTTCTTTTCTTTATTCCTTTGGCACTACTAGGTTATGAAGTTTTTAAGGCTCTAACCACTTCAGATTATTTTTCAGGCCAAACCTCCCTGGAGCAATGATCTCTTATCTACAGCTTCCACAAATGTGAGATAACAGGGAAATTACACTATAACTAGCTTACTTTTTTTTTTGAAAATTCTCACTTTTATTGTAAAAACTGGCCCTGATATCAGTTTCTAATTCACTGCCTTCTAATTAGCAAGTTATGTTTCATCTCAAGCTTGGATCTAGACTATTTTTCAATGTAAAGATTCAATGTTGACTTCTGTTTTGTAGATCTCATTGAAGTCTATTGAGGTTAGTATAGACCTTTATGATGTAATAAGAACACAGATAAATCCCTTGAATAGTTTTTCTAATTTATTTAAATATTTATAGTATGACATCACAAGTAGGACATTAATATTTCACAAGTACATCATGCAGACTTCAGTTGTTTTAATTATTTTGTGCACACATTATGTCCAACATATTTTTATCAATTATATGAATATCTCATATCTACAGATACATTTCTTTGCCAAAAATAAGTCTGTTTCATGCTTCCCTTTAATAATTGAACCCACTACTTCTCTTTTTCCTATCCCAAACCTGTTTCATCCTGGCAACCGACTTGTAGATCATGCAATAAATAAGTTTTTAAGATCGCCTTCAAATTTATGATAGATTATTCCCAGTTATTGTATGCCTTAATATTGTGTTGTACTCACTCGAGTTGCCTTTTGGTTCTGTTATTAGAGAATTTAGCACAATTCTTTTTCCATTCACCTGAAGAAAGCCTGAATTGATTTCCATTTCTTTGACTACAGGAAATAATGCTGCTATAATATTCTGTGTTTTGGCCTTTGGGTGAATGTTACATTTTATTCCTATGAGACAAAGCCTGAAGAGCTCAATTCCTGTGCTATACGGTGGGTATTTGTATATTTTGTATTCTAGGAACCTGTCAAAATGTTTTCAGAACTGGCTTTCCCATTTGACATTCCTGCCATAATTCAGTTTCTCTATTTCTGCATTATTAAGGTAATTATTGTATTATGTGAAGTAATACTCATACATGTTTTATGATGCCATTTTAGTTTTAATTTGCATTTATTTGAGGACTGATGGTGATTTTCTTGTGCTTATTTTTCACAAGATGTATTTTGCTGGTTTCAAATTGATGTTCTTTTTAACATTAGGTTTTGAGAGTTCTATGTAGAGTCTAGATTTGAGGCCTTCTTCAGGTATAGGATTTGCAAATATTTTATCCTTGACTATAGGTACACTTTATCATCATTATCATCAGCCGCAGCAGCTGCAGCAAAAGCATCATCATCATCATCATTACTATTAGAATTACTACTATTACTTTTGTACATGTATGTATGGTCCTGGGGCTTGAACTCAGGGTCCCTGTGATTGTTGCATTTTGTTAACAATTAACCCTTTGAGTCATGCCTCACTTCTGCTTTTTTGCTGATTAATCAGAAATAATATTCTCAGGGACTTTGTTTTGTGGTCTGGCTTCAAACAGCAATACTCAAATCACAGACTCCCAAGTAGCTAGGACTAGATATATGAGCACCCTACTCCCAAATTCTACTCACTACGTGTATACAAGCTTTCACAGACCAAATTATTTTACACTTTTATTGAGTTCTACTATATCAAGTTTTCCTTTCCAATAATTTTAATGCCTAAGTTAAGAATGCTTCATCACCAAAATTGTCCAGACATCTTTCTTTGCTTTATTTTTACATCACTCTTTTTGTTTTTTAGGCCATGTTTTAAATCCTGCTTGAAAGTAATATTTGAATAAATTGTTATGCTTATGTCAATGTTTACTCTATAATTCTCCCCAATACTGTCTAACCTATTACCACTTATTAAACAAAATGTCATTCCACAAATATTTGGTTTTATCTCTTCTTAAATATTCCATGATAAAAAATTATATGAATCTAATCTGGACATTTAACGACCCTTTAAGCTGTGTAAGATTTCCTCTAGAAACATAACAATGTTACACTAATAGCTTTAAGATTGAGCAGAGAAATAGATTCCAGTTTATTTTCCTTTGTCAATGAGTCAAATAGTGCTGGTCAGGTGTTTTTAGAAATTGTCATAAACCTATAAATAAAACTGTGAAGTTGGGTGCTGTTGGCTCATGCTTGTAATCCTAGCTGTGTAGGAGGCTGAGATCTGAGGACTGCGGTACAGGAATATCCGTAAGACACTAATGTCCAATTAACCACCAGAAATCCAGAAGTGGCACAGTTGCTCAATGGCTAGAGCACTCACTTTGAGCTGAAGAGCTGAGGGATAGCACCCAGGCCCAGATTTCAAGCCCCATGAATGACCCAAAAAAGGAGGGAGGCAATTTATGTCTTTGCTCAATTGTACACCGTCATTTTATTCATTTTTGTTGTTTCCTTTTGAAACGGTAATATTACATGGGAGAAATGGATAAAATAGACTACATTTTCTAATTATATGAGCTTTTTAAAATTGGCACATCTGTAGAGGTAGAATATGAAATGATAGCTTCTCAAGGGGAAGGTAGGTTGACTACTAATAAATATTGAAATACTTTGAGAGAGTAGTAATGTAATATGTTCTAGAACTGAAGGTGATGTTCTTACTCCAATTCTTTAAGAATCATTGTACTTTATCAAAGAATTACAGATTGCATTTGCAATAACCTTAGGAAAAATTTTATAATAGTAGTGGGTGAATCTAAGTGATAATTTAGAATTGAAAATCACAGAATTCTGTAATGTATAACTTTAGTATGTTGATGATAAGACTATCAATAAAATATGATCTGTGATATATCCTCTGAGTGTCTATACATGATATTGCGAGTCAGTGAATATTCCACAAAATTATGTAAATAGAGGGATGAGATAGGCTTGAGAGGGATAATGAACCTCAAAGCGCATTGTATTGGCCATGGAATGTGGTTTAGTGGTAGACTGCTTGCCTTGCAGGTTTGAAGCCCTGGGTTTGATTTCTCAGTACTACTTAAACAAAAAAAGCTGGAATTGACACTCTGACACAAGTTGTAGATTGCTAGCCTGAGGAAAAGAAGCTCAACAATATTGCCAAGGCCCTGATTCAAGCCCCAGGACTAGCCAAAAATAAAAAAGATGCATTGTATTAAGCTGGGCACTAGCGGCTCATGCCTGTTGTCCTAAATACTCAGGAGGCTGAAGATTGAGGTTTGATACCAGCACAGACAAGAAAGTCTATGAGATTCTTATCTCCAATTAAATCTCAGAAAAATCTGCAAGTGCTGCTGTGCCTCAAGTGATAGAGTTCTAGCTTTCATCCAAAGGAGCTCAGGGACAGTGCCCCGCCCCAGAGTTCAAAACTCAGGAGAAAAAACGAAAAAAAAAACTCACTAAACACTATTCATAAACTGCTTTGTCAAACAGCAATCCCCATAAACATTCTTACAGTTAATTTAAAAATGTGATTAGGATAAACTGCAAGTCATTCTAGGATGAAGACATAGAATTAAAAAGTTTTTTACAAGGGACAAAGCAAATTTTATATCATGCAGTATGGGTTGAAATGTTCTTGTCCTCTTATATCATTTATGACAATACTGCAAATTATAGGTCAGTTTCCTTGAGGAACAGATTGTGTTCTGCTGTCTTTTCATAAGAAATCATAGAGGTGATTTTTTGCCTCTTATTGAAGTATATCTAATATTTTAAAGTAGATTTGTCCTAATATAATATTAATTTAATCAAACATTTCATTAGGGCGATGTTGGTCAGATTTTTTTCCAGTAAATCTTATCGCTTATAATAAATGAGAACATGCTGTTTCAGTCTGCTATTAATATGAGAAAACACAGTATAAAATCAACTTAAAAGGAGGAAAGATTAATATTGACTTCTGATTTTATACATTTCATTTTATGTTTCTTATCCTCATTGCTTTGGATTGCTGGTGGCACAGTACCCCATGTCAGGAACACGTGATGCATTACGTGTATTCGTGGAAGCCAGAAAGTATAGAAGAGGTGGAATAGGAGTGGGGAAAGGAAGAAAGAGGAGCAGGGGAAGAGGGAGAAGGAAAAGGAGAAGGTGAAAGAAAATTAAAAGAAGGAAGAAGAAGAAAGGACTTTGATCTTAACATCCTCTTTGATCACAAGTTCTCAGTGACCAAATCTTTATGACTATGTCCACTTGAAAGGGTTAACCTCTTTATGGCAACATAGTGAAAGCTAATTATTAATCCCAATCCTTTATGATTTCAGATTTAATTTATAGAATGGTGGATAGATATTTCTATACAATTGTGATAACTTCTTTCCTAAATATTTACTTGAATTAATCAGAGAAGCTATTTGGCATAGAGGTGGTTTGTTAAACCATTGCAGGAGAGATGAATGAAATATTTTGAGTGCAAATGCCTTTTATTTAACAGATAAGGAAGCTTCAAGAGAGTTCATTTTTCACCTTCAAAACTGAATATTTCATCAAACTCATAAAGAGTTGAATTTTTCATAATTTTATGGCATTTCCATTCAAGTATTTGTCATCTACGGTGAGATTCTTTCTTTCTAGTTGAAGGAACAATAAATAATACCATGATCATTTATTTCTTAGTTATTCAATAGAGAGTAGCTATAATATGAATTCCCTACCATTCAAAAATAAGTTCTACTCATGTCTGTAGGAATAATTGGATAACTGATGGAATATCATGCTTTAGTTATCTCATATTGTGATCAATTCATTTCCAAAATCACTATTGACATAAAATACATGAAATTTTTTGTTTGTCTGAAATGACTTGTTATTCAAACCTCAGAAATACATGACCAATAACTGAGATTTTTATATACCCCCAAAAAATTATGAATCTACATTTTTCTGTCAATTATAGTTTAGGTTTAAAGGAAAATTATGTGACTGCAGTAGATAATATTTAATTTAATGTAAAATTGCTTCATTCAGCCTGACAGAGCCTATTGCTTTTAGTTTACGATAGAAATTTGATTAATGATCCTATTTTGCTTTTGAATAATAGAATATTTCAATTTGTCCAAAGATTCTGTCATTTAAACCTTTGAGTGTATATTTTTTCCTAAAAATGAAAAATATTTTTCACACTGCAAGTTCAAGTTTAATAACTATATAAATATCTAAATTTTAATTTGTTAAATTGAGCCTCTAGAATTCAGATAATATGAAATTTAATTTATTCTTAGACATATTAAATCTGTGCTAAATATTGATGTCTCAAGCTTGTAATCCTCGCTACTCAGGAAGCTGCGGTTCAAAGCCCACACACATCACAATACAAACATATCACACACAAATCACAACTCACACACACACACACACACACACACACACACACACACACACACACACATACAAAGCCAAAAATGGAATTGTGACTCAAATGATAGAGGGAAAAAAAACTAAGGGTTAGGTCTTGAGTTCAAATCACAAGAACAACACACACCCACACACACAATATTATGTCTTAATTCTTATTTTAGATTGTAGAAATAAGCAATATCATGAAAAGTAATATTTGTTACATAACTTGCAACGTTTGTGACGTTGCTTTTAGTATAATTTTTCAAAATATAGCATAGGATATTAAAATTAATATTAATCCAGTTATATTTATAATTACTCATAGCACCTTAGAGTACAACAGTTGGTATATTTTCTATAGCCATAAGAAATATTCTAAGTAAAAGGAAGGAAGGAAGATTGGAAGGAAGGAAGGAAGAAAGGAGGGAAGGAAGGAAGAAAGAGAGAAGAAAGAAAGAAAGAAAGAAAGAAAGAAAGAAGGAAGGAAGGAAGGAAGGAGGGAAGGAAGGAAGGATAGAAAGAAAGAAAGAAAGAAAGAAAGAAAGAAAGAAAGAAAGAAAGAAAGAAAGAAAGAAAGAAAGAAAGAGAGAGAGAGAGAGAGAGAGAAAGAAAGAAAGAAAGAAAGAAAGAAAGAAAGAAAGAAAGAAAGAAAGAAAGAAAGAAAGAAAGAAAGAAAGAAAAGAAAGAAAGAAAGAAAGGAGAGAAGGAAGGAAGGAAGGAAGAAATGAAGGAAGGAAGGAAGGAAGGACAAAAGAAAGTATGAAGGAAGGAAGGAAAGAAGGAAGGAAGAAAGGAAAGAAAGAAAGAGAGAGAGAGGTAGGGATGGAGGGAAGGAGGGAGAAAGGAAAGAAGTAAAGAAGGAAGGAAAAAAGGAAGGAAGGAAGGAAGAAATGAAGGAACGAAGGAAGGAGGGTGAAAGGAAGAGACAAAATAATTTAATTTATAAAATCTGCTATTATTCCAACATGAACTTCATGTACTTAACCCTTTAGAAAATTTAAGTTTGCAATTTTCACTTCTTTGCATGTTCTGCATGCATGAAACCAACAAATTAAGAATCATGAATAACCAGGTGAATCTGATTGCATCTGTAGTAATATGCATGCAAATCTTTTTTCTCATTTTATATACATTGCAAAAAATTTACACTTAGTTATAAATATTCTAAACATTTATGTAGCCAAAGGATGTCAATATATTATATAATGTGAATACTAGTATTTTAGTGCTATTAACGTTACAGTCTTCATGATATATTAATTACAAAAAATTTATTACATATTTTATCAGAGAAATTAATATCCTCTGATTTTTGTGTCTGTGGAAGTCCTAATAGCAGAAAATAATTAAAATCAAAGGGTATCTGTATTTGTTGGCTCAAACGAATATTTCTGAAGGCAATTAACTCATCAGAGATTGTTCAAATCTCAGAAGGGCTTTAGAAAGGCTTTACAATGTTTACATGGTGATGTGATTCAAGAGCCATGAAACTATCATACTTCACTTTGCCATCACTATAATTCTTCCCATTTTAAGAAGAATCATCCACATAAGTCACATGATATAAGTTTGTCCTTAAGTTATTATCTTCTATAATATCCAAATGATATACTACACTGAGTTAAAGCAAAAGTTGCAAAGTGTATTGGACGATGTAACTCCTTTCAGATACACATGTTGAAATTCTATTACCCTGTCTGGTGACATTAGAATCAATCTTTCAGAGATGACCCTGCAATAATGATCCTGATTAAGAAAGCCCAATATAATTACTCTGCTATATGAATGTCCAGCAAATAGTTTATAATGAACCAGAAAGTGGACCACCATGAGAAAGGAATTGTTTGGAACAACCATTTTTATAATCAATGTTCAAGCTTCTATAGTATGGGTAATATACTTCTTTTGATTTTATGCCACTTACTTTGAAGAATTCTCCTATAAAAGCCGAATGGCTTCAAAAAGCAAAGTAGTTTGGAGTTAAATATCACAAATTTTGATAAAAATATTCATAATATTTTATTATTTGAATTTTATTCTCTAAGTGTCCAGGTTAAAAATATTTTTAAATGGGAATTGAAGTGAGGTTCAACTCTATTCAACTATCATAATTAATTTTCAAAAAGTTTTTATTATCTTTAAGTAGTTGTACAAAGGAGATGCCATTCACTGAAACAAGAAACATCTACTTACTTGGTATGAAAACTACCAAAATCTGATCTTGAAATCACATTGCACAAACTGGACATATACATCAAATTAGCAACTTACTTTATTTGAATCCTATATCTCACATAAATTCAGTTTCCTTAGATTCAACTACATATAAAAACATGCATGCATTTTCATGCTCACATACATCCCCATACTCACATGACATACTAAATGTGACACTATAATACATAATTATATAGATACTGAAAAACAACACCTTTGCAAATTTTATTTTTTATATATAATGCATTATTGAAATACTTATGAAAGAGCAGCTGAGAGGATGTTTCAAATACTAGAGTGCCTGCTTAAAGAGCATGTTTCTCAGCCAAGCATCAATATTTCCATCCTTCCTTCCCCACATAAAAAACATAACTACAGAATTAACCTACATGTCCCTTAATCACTCATTAAATGAAGAACTTGTAATATATATATGTATATATACACAATGATATATTACTTAGCCAGACATAATAATGAAATCATATCATCTTCAAGAAAATAGATAGAAGAAACTTTCATATTAAAGCAATATGCCACACTGTTAAAAACAAATTCTTGATTTCTCATATGCAGAGTCTAGACCCAGAAAATAAAATGAATGACCAAGGTATAAAAGATGGAACTGATTAAATTTGGAAAAAAATAAGAGAGGAGATGAAGAGAAATATTGTGGAGTATATATGTTCAAATAATTTATAACTTTGTATGATGGCATAAAAAAAGTATAAAAATAGGATAATGAAATTGATAAAATGAATAAAATTTAGCAAGCTACATTATTTGGATATGTGTATAACATAATATAATACCTTGTGAAATTAATATTTGACAATAAAAAGACAAAATTTCTTTCCAGTTGTTATAGATTCATATGTTAATTTTCAATTTTTGTTCAGTTATTTCCCTGATAAAGTAAAAAGAGAAATCAGTCATTTAGAAACAATCTTGTCCAATTAACATTAAATTATTCTAGTTAATTGCTGTCAATGTGAAATTGTTCAATCCAATTAATTATTATATTAAAATATTTTCAATGCACTCTTCAAAATATTATCCCTATAGGTATATACTTTTTGCTATATATTGAATATGTTTTCTTTACTCAATCGCTCTATATCATTTTCTGAATGTAGTTTGGTATATGCAGCTAGGATATATTATACCTGACCTGGTATTCAAAAAGTTTTATCCAAAATGCCCTTAATGAAATAAAGAGGTAAATCCAAATTATAAATATTTGAAGACAGTACTTGGTTAGTCCTTTTCTCATATTCACCATTCCCTTCTTGAGAATAATACACTTTGTAAGGCATCCAAAATCATAAGGAATAAAACAGTTACTCTGTTTCATAATCATTCAATGTTAGTACTCCAGAAATTGTAATAAGTGGAAAAATTGCTTGAAAGTATGATGGGTCAGTAGTAAGCCTTTAGAAACTCTACATTTTCCCCAAAATCTTCAGATGTACTCTGTATATTAATGACAAATATATTTAGAAACATACAGATATAATATGATCTTATATATGTAAATATATGTATATAATGTAAATATATATTTAGTTATATTTAAATGTGTATTATAAATATTCATTTATATTTAATTCATCCCATTATATCTATGTGTGTATATATATATGTATATGTGTACACATATACATATATATATATATATATATGTATATACACTTTTTTTCTTTTTTTTGGTCAGTCATGAGGCTTGAACTCTGGGCTTTTGTGCTGTCCCTGTGCTCTTCAGCTCAAGGCATGTGCTCTACTGCTTGAGACATAGTGCCACTCCCAGTTTTTTGGTGGTTTGTTGGATATAAGAACCTCATAGAATTTCCTGCCTGGCCTGGCATTTAACTGTGATCCTCAGATCTCATCCTCCTGAGTAGCTAGGATTACAGGCATGAACCACAGGCACCAGGCTATATTCATATCTGAGATTTGTTAGTGGAACTAAGGGCACAGAAACTATTATTCTTCTCATGAAAGGACTTCACATTGACAGGTATAATTACAAGAAGTAAAACGATAAATATTCACAGTGGCACAAAAATCCCTTAGGTGCCTAGCAAGACTGCATGTTTTTCTCGACACTGCATGTGGTGTGATTGATTTGCAAACAAAATGACCATAGAAGATATTGGATCCTAAACAAAACTGACAATTGCATAAACCCAGTCCTCTATGATAGATTTAGCTAGGCCTATCTTGGAGATTCTTGTTAGGGTCTTGATGAAAAATTTATAATTTAGTTGTTATTATGGAACTCTTTTACACCTGTCTCTAGGCCATTAACTATCTATCATATATTTTGGCTCAGGAAACTTTTTTGTTTGTAAAAACTTGGTTGATCACAACATAGACATGGGTTTTTTAAACCGTTTGAAATTGATGTTTGCATAGAGTTCCATAAAATGAGCTTCTCTTTGTCATTTCATAGGAATAAACTTACTCTGATTCAAACCTGGACAGCAGGTTTGTTCTCCCTCTTAGAAAACCATCTGTATAGACTTCTTTGTATGTAAACAGATCCTCATTTACTTGCAAAAGTCTGTCAGTGAGTCAAACCTAATTCATCCAATAAGGTGAATTCCTCTACCATGCTTCCTTTACATTAAAAATGGTAAGAACTGTTCAATAATGTGCATACTTTTTAATGTGAAGTGTGACTCCTATTTTCCATAATGTGAATCAAGCAGAGGAATCAGTTTAAGATGTGAAAGAGCCTTTCAAACAGTCTTTGACCTTGAAAATTGTCCTGGGTATGGATTTTTGGAGAAATATCCCTTTTCAAAGATAAAGGACTCATTTATATATATGTATATGTATGTATATATATATATATATATATATATATATATATGTGTGTGTGTGTGTATACACACACACACACACACACACACACACACACACACACACACACACACATATATATATATATATATATATATATATATATATATATATATATATATATATATTGTGCCGGCACTGGGGTTTGAATCCTGGCCTTGAGCTCTACCTGTGTAAGATCTGCTACTGGATGGAGAGCAGACTCTACCCTCCTCACAGTAAAGTCTCAGCCCAGTACCTCATTACCTAGGCAACTGGCACATCTGGAGAGGTCACATCTGCATCTCCTGAGGTCACATCTGAATTTGATGTGGCCACACTTTTCTCCACCCATATCCTAGATAAGGCCTAGCCCAGGCCCAGATGCGCTCTTTCCCAGGACTTTCCCAAGTCTTTCCCACGCCTTTCTCAGCCGCATGGAGGGCCAACATGGCATAATGCCAGCAGGAATGATGAATAAACCTACCCCTTACATGAATACCACATGTGTGGTGTGGTTTTTACTCAGAAACCTCTTTTTTAAAACCTAATATAAATGGTGCCGTTTGAACCTGAGAGAGGCTTAAAGTCAAGATAGGGGGTTGGATTCCTCTCCTTTTTTATTTTCCTTTCTTTGGTTTGTTTTTCCCTTTTTTGCTCTGAGGAATACCACAGTTCTGACTGCCTTTTTGAAACCAGTCTGTCTGCTGTGGACACAGCGAATCAATTCCCCTGCTGGCCTCTGTATCCACCTCCATGCTTGTACATTTTGGTGAGTGAACTACTCTCTAAGGGTTCTCTGTCCCTCAGTATCTCTCCAGATGTGGTTCCATGCTGAAGAACCTGCTAGTCCTTTAACTGAAAGGCCAGTCACCTCTGGAGCCGAGGGCACTTGATTCTGGTTGCTTGGCCACTCCTCCCTAGAGGGCTCAGTGGTAAGTTGCAGTGCCACTTCCATCCGATAAACCCACCTTCACTCACTGATTATTTTTGTCTCCTACACCTTTAATGGCAGCTGTGTGTCACTCCAGTGCCATGAAACCCCTCTGAAATGCCTCCTGCACCCCCTTTTAGCCAGAGCACCTAATTTTTTTATGTTCTTCTCAGATTTAGACAATTTTATCTCTGCAATGGTAAATGGTCAGAAGTCTGTTCACTTTCATGATCTCTTTCCTCTCTGCTAATCATGTCCAACTTCCTCTATCTCTCCCTTTCTTTTCTACAGCTTCTTGAATTGTGCCCTGAAGAGTGTGATGCGAGCTGGGTCCCGGGGACCTCCCCTAGATTCCCTATAAAAGACTAGCCAATCTAGACTTCTAACATTTTCTTTGTATTTTTTTCAGAAATTCACCATTGTGAGTATGCCCTCTTGGCCACATGGTGGGTTTAGGGTTTGGTCCCATCTGACCCATACCCTTCCACCAAGTTTACTACTCCTCCATCCATCTATTCTCTTGTACCTTGCTAAAAAGTTGCTCTTTTCTCAGACCCTTGTAATTTAGGCCCAACTATCTGATGTGCTTTGTTAGCAAAATATCTAAACATTAATGTACAAAATTTTAGATTTTGAGTTTTGCCTTTTTTGTTTTGTGTTGTGTATTCTAGTACTGATTACGTGATTCTAAAATATTGGGCATATCTGTGCTAAGATTCTCACATCTAACGAGATTTTCTTTGCAGAATATTACTTGGTCAATTCTTGGTAAGGACCAGAGAAGCTCTTCTTATTCTATTTGATCTCCTTGTTTAATTGGAAGTAATGAATGGTTTTCATGACAAAGATTGCAATTCAAAGCCAGCCAGGGCTGAAAAATCCCTAAGACTCCATCTCCCAACTAACCTAATAGCCAGGATGGAAGCATGGTTCAAGACTCTTAACTCTAACCAGCCAAATACTGGAAGTGGTACTGTAACTCAAAGTGGTAGAGCACTAGCCTTGAGCAGAAGTGCTCAGGGACAATGCCCAGGCCTTGTGTTCAAATCTCCATGAATACTAACTGAGGCAAGTCATCCCAGCAATGAGCACTTCGACTCAGCCAGTCTGGGGCACAAGGGACCATGGAGAGGAATAAGAGGAAATGATGTCATATCAGGCACTTTGTGCCTGCCCTTTCAAAATTAACCAGTGCCGGGAGGTGAATATAAGTAAGAAGCCTGCCCATCTAATGTTCATACTTGTGTACCTTTTAACTGGACGGGAATTTACATTCTTGCCTTTGTTACCTGAATTCTCCCCTATGTAGTCACCAGATAGGGACATTTCTACCAACATTTTTCAGCTCCAAGTCTTTCCTCTTGCTATTTATTTGCTCTCTAGTGTTTTTTTTCTAGCCTCTCAATGCCTCATGAGACTTTCTCCACACTTCATCCAAGAGACTTGCCTCCTCCAGACTTCATCTAAGGACTCACACTCACCAAGGGACAGCTGCAGCTCACTGCCTTCTCTGTGAGGGGACCAAATTTCAGGCTTTTACCCCTAATTTGGATGCCCCTTGTCAGCAAGAAGTAGCCAGAGAGAATCCATGCCTTATTTCATGATTATTAAAAGGCTGGAATGTAAGGTCTACTCCTGGATAGCAAGCAGATTCCACCCTCTTCCAAGCAATGTCTCTGCCCATTATCTGCATTACCTAGAACTGGCACACCTGAAAAAGGTCACATCTGCATGTGCTGATGTCACATCTGAATTTGATGTGGCCACACATTTCTCCACCCATACCCTAGATAAAGCCTAGCCCAGGGCCAGATGCTCTCTTTTCCAGGTCTTTCCCTGTTCTTTCCCAGCCACGTGGAAGGCCAACATGGCCTGGTGCCAGAGGAAATGATGAATAAATCTACCTCTTTCCTGAATACCTCGTGCATGGTGTGGTTCTTACTCGAACTCTCTTTAAAAACCTAACAATCTGGACTTTAATTCTCAATGTTTACTATATACCTCCTGAGCCACACCTTCAATTCTTCCTTTTACCATAAGTGGAGAAAAGAATCTCTTAGGTTTATCTACTTGGAATAGCTTTGAATTGCAATTGTCAAATTTGAACCCACCTAGTATTTAGCTGTAAGCCACTGGTGCTCTGCAAGAATTCACTTCTTAAGAATAAATATTCACAAAAAGAGGAGAAAACATATTTGTTCAATTACATATTTGTTGCCAGGTAAACCAAATCACTTGGTACTGGAAAGGAAAATGAGAGAAGATAGAAGTGAATATGGAGGAGAGAGATACAAAGAAAGAAGAAGGGAAGGGAGGGTAAATAACGGGAGGGAGGGGAGGGGAGGATTGAAGAGGAGGGGGGAGCTGAGTAGAGTTGTCTACTCCTCACTAATGTATTGTTGAACAATCAGTGATTTTGCATTGATGTACCCAAAGCTTTCTATTTTTGGTAGTAATAAGCTGAGATATAAAAATACAAATTTACATGTAAAAACCTGTTAGTGTGCTTACTCCTGCACGAAGGAAGCCACAGTTAGGTTACTGTTACAGAGAAGGCAAGAGTAAGCAGTTTAAGAGATTCTGAGAAAGAATAATTGATATGCCAAGAATGCTCCCTTGCCCAAGCATTACTCTTGTTCCCTGCTCCAGTCTTCCTCTATACAATAATAGCAGAAACAGAAGAAGAAGGAGATATATAAGTAATGATCATCTTTCTGTTTACCGTCATCTGTTTACCCTCAACCTGTCAAACAATAAAGCCAAAGGAGAGTTAACCTGAACTAGCAGGGGAAATGGAGGGGAGGGGGAAGTTCATTCTAACTTAATGTGAAAGTTTTAAAATAATTGGGACAGCATTTCAAATATTGAAATAAAAGTTTTTCAATTATTAATAAAAAGTAACTCAAATTTTGAAAATTTAGAAGACTACAGGGCTCACTACATAGTGGATTCTGCATAATTAAAACTGACTCCTGTTTCTATCATCAGAAATTGAAAATTGTCCTTAAACTTCCAATAATAGGTAAATTACCTGTGATATTCACTTAAACTCTGTGAATTTAATGCAGAAAACATGACTTTAAGACTTTTGAAGTGATAAGTGATGGAAATTCATGACGGATAGTATAATGCTTGGTTGTGGGCAGATTCTAATGTATATAATATACTGTGTTCCCATAGGTTATTTGAGTATCCAAAGTTTTAATATGCATGTGGTCCTAAACCAATACCTTACTGATATTGAATTACAAATACAACTTCCTATAAGTACAGAATTTTTCCTTGTATCTTTTATATATATTGTAAAGATACTGTACAGAGGTCTTATGGTAACATAAGTAAGGTAATGAGTATATTTCTTTTTTTTTTCTTTATTGTTGATCATGGGGTTTCAACTCTAGGCCTGAGTGCTGTCCATCAGCCCTTCAGCTCAAGTCTATCACTCTACCACTTGAGCTACAGCGCCACTTCTAGTTTTCTGGTGCTTTATTGGAGATAAGGGTTTCACGGACTTTATTTGTATTTATGTGTTTATTTGTGTGCTTATTTGTATTTGTGTATTTGTGTGTATAATAACATATATGTGTAAAATATAAGGGCATATACACACATATATGCATATATAAATAAATATACATATATAAATATATATGCATATATATCTCAGTGTTCAGTGATTTTATCTATAGTTCCCAGTGCATTCTCATTCTCACAAAGTGTACATGATAAACTGCTCTGAGGATCTGTGCTCTATGATGGGTATCCTTTTTTTTTTTTTTTTGGACAATGTCATTCCTTTACTTTCTTTATATGTCTCAATATATATATATATATGTATCAATACAAAATTTTTGTATATATTAATATATATTTGCATAGTGTTACAAAGTTTTTTTTGTTTTTTTTTAATTTAATTTTATTTTATTTGAGAACATACTGTATAGAGGGGTTACCATTACATGGGCAGGATAATGCGTACATTTCTTACCAAGAATTGCAGCCTCCTCCTTTGTTTACCCTTCACCTCCCTTCCTAGCCTCCCCCCTCCCCCCCACCCAATACTTCCTCCCCTTCCATCCCCCACACCGACATTGTAAAGCTCATTTTTGACATGACATTTTGTACTTCTCATTGTTGCAACAGGTCCACCTGAATCCTTAAACAACTTATTTGTCCCCATCTCCTCCACCAGTTATACTGACATCAAATATAGTGAAAGTGGGGGGTTACACTGTGGGGGAGGGACATACAAAGCAACAAAGAAATAATCTTATAAATGCGTTAGAAACACATGCATGAAAGAAAAAAACATTAAAATACATATTTAAGGGTTCGTTTTCCTAACATCACATTATCTGACCTTTTTCGCTTGACTCATACATATACTAGATATTGCAAATAAGGGAAACCATGGGACCTATGTTTCTTTGGGCCTGGCTTACTTCACTTAATATAATTTTTTCCAAGCCTTTCCATTTCCTAACAAATGGGGAAATGTCATTCTTTCTGATGGAGGCATAGAATTCCATTGTGTATATATACCACATTTTCTTGATCCATTCATCTACTGAGGGGCATCTGGGTTGGTTCCATATCTTAGCTATGGTAAATAATGCTGCAATAAACATAGTTGTGCTGGTAGCTTTAGTGTGGTCTTGTTTGTAAACATTTGAGTAAGTGCCCAAAAGTGGGATTGTTGGGTCATAGGGGAGTTCTATGTGAAGTCTTTTGAGGAACCTCCATACTGCTTTCCAAAGTGGTTGAACAAGTTTACATTCCCCCTAACAATGAAGTAAGGTCCCTTTCTGTCCACATCCCCTCCAGCGTCTGTTGTTGTTAGAGTTCTTGATTTTTACCGTTCTAACTGGAGTGAGGTGATATCTCAATGTTGTTTTGATTTGCATTTCTTTTATGGCTATGGATGTTGAACATTTCTTCATGTGTCTATTGGCCATCCTTCTTTCTTCTTCAGAGAAGTTGCTCTTTAAGTCTTTCAACCACTTATTTATTGGGCAGTTGTTTCTTTGAGGATTTGTTGTTGGGGGGTTTAATTTTTTGAGTTCCATGTGTATTTTAGATATGAGACCATTGTCTGTTGTATGGCTAGTAAAGATATTCTCCCAATCCGTGAGCTTTCTATTGATCTTGCTAGCTATGTCATTTGCCCTGCAGAAGCTCTGCAACTTTATGCAATCCCATTTGTCCAACCTTTCTTTGATTTGTTGTGTTTCCGGGTCTCTATTCAGAAAATTTCGGCCTGAGCCAAGGAGACCTAGGGTTTCTCCTATTCCATCCTGTAATGTTTTCAGAGTGTCTGCTTTGAGTTCAAAGTCTTCGATCCATTTGGAGTTGATTCTGGTGCAGGGTGATATATAAGGATCTAGCTTTAGTTTTCTACATGTAGTTAACCAATTTTGCCAGCACCATTTACTGAAGAGGCTGTCTTTCTTCCACTGTATAGTTTTATCTCTGTTATCGAAGATTAGATGCCTATAGGTCTGTAGGTTCATTTCTGGGTTTTCAATTCTATTCCATTGGTCCTGAGGTCTGTTCTTATGCCAATACCAAGCTGTTTTGATTACTATGGCTTTATAGTAGGGTTTGAAATTTGGTATTGATATTCCTCCAGCAGTGTTCTTTCCGTTGAGGAGCGTTTTCGCTATTCAGGGTCTTTTATTGTTCCATATGAATTTTTGGATTGCCTCTTCTATTTCCTTGAAGAATGAGGTTGGAATTTTGATAGGTATCTCATTGAATTTGTAGATAGCCTTGGGAAGTATTGCCATTTTCACGATGTTAATCTTTCCAATCCAGGAGCATGGGAGGTTTTGCCATTTTTAAAGTTCTATGTTGATTTCCTTTTTCAAGATTTTAAAGTTTTCATCATAGAGGTCCTTCACTTCTTTAGTTAAGTTAATTCCTAGGTATTTTATTTTTTGTGAGGCTATACAAATGGAGTTGCTTTCCTAATTTCAGCCACACTTTTCTCATTGTTGGCATACAGAAAAGCCATTGATTTCTGCGGGTTAATTTTATAACCTGTTACTTTGCCAAATTTTTGAATCAGCTTGAGTAATTTGGGAGTGGAGTCTATGGGATTCTTTAAGTACAAGATCATTTTGTCTGCAAAGATTGACAGTTTTATTTCTTCTTTCCCTCTTTGGATCCCCTTTATGTCTGCATATTGTCTTATTGCTGTAGCTAGGCATTCTAATACTAGATTGAAGAGAAGTGGAGAGTGTGGGCATCCTTGTCTTGTTCCTAAGTTAAGAGAAAATGGCTTTAGTTTTTCACCATTGAGTATAATGCTGGTTGTAGGTTTGTCATATACAGCCTTTATTGTATTGAGGAATGTTCTATGGATTCCTAGTTTTTCCAAAACCTTCATCATAAAGGGGTTTTGGATCTTGTCGAATGCTTTTTCTGCGTCTATTGAGATAACCATGTGGTCCTTATTCTTGCTCCTGTTGATGTGATGAATAATATTAATTGATTTGCATATATTGAACCAGCTTTGCATCCCTGAAATGAATCCTGTTTGATCTTGGTGTATGATTTTTTGGATGAATTGTTGAAGTCGATTGGCCAAAATTTTGTTGAGAAGTTTTGCTTCAATGTTCATCAAAGAAATGGGTCTATATTTCTCTTTCTTTGATGAGTCTCTGCCTGGTTTTGGGATGAGGGTTATGATGGCTTCATAGAATGTGTTTGGTAGTGAGCTTTCTCTTTCAATTTCATTGAAGAGTTGGAGGAGAATTGGTGTGAGCTCTGCTTTGAAGGCCTTGTAAAATTCCGCTGTAAAACCATCTGGTCCTGGACTTTTCTTAGCTGGGAGGTCTCTTACTGCTGTTTCTATTTCAATGCTTGATATGGGCCTGTTAAGATAGTTTAACTCATCTTGGTTTAGTTTTGGCATGTCAATATTTGCTAGGAAGAGGTCCATTTCTGTCAATTTCTCAAAATTATTAGCATAAAGTTTCGAGAAGTATTCCCTTATAATGTTCTGAATCTTGGTTGTTTCCATGGTGATGTTTCCATTCTCATCTCTGTGTTTATTAATTTGGGTGTGTTCTTTTCTTTTTCTGATAAGATTTGCTAAGGGTCTGTCAATTTTGTTAAGTTTTTCGAAGAACCAAGTCTTTGTTTTGTTGATCCTTTCTATAGTTTTTTTGGATTCTAATTCATTTAATTCTGATTTAATTTTGATTATTTCTTTCCGTCTACTGGATTGGGGTTTATCTTGCTGCTCTTTCTCAAGGAGGTTTAGATGTGTCATTAAATTGTTAGTTTCAGATCTCTCCAATTTGTTGATGTAGGAGCTCAGAGCTATAAACTTGCCTCTGAGTACTGCCTTTGCTGTGTCCCAGAGGAGCTGGTAATTTGTGTGTTCATTTTCGTTGAATAGCATGAACATTTGAATTTCCTTTCTAATCTCTTCCATGACCCACTCATGATTCAGCAGTGTGTTGTTCACCCTCCATGTGATACCGGACTTTCTTTGGTGGCTTTTGGTGTTGAGTTCTAATTTTATTTCCTTGTGGTCAGAGAGAATGCAAGGTATAACTTCAATGTTTCTGAATTTAGACAAGTTTGCTTTGTGGCCTAAAATGTGGTCTATTTTAGAAAATGTTCCATGTGCTGCTGAGAAAAACGTGTATTCTGATGCTGCTGGGTGAAATGTTCGGTAGATGTCTGTTAAGTCTAGTTGATCTATGCAGCTCTTTAGATCTGTGGTTTCTCTGTTGAGATGGGTATCCTTTTTACTCACTTCGACCATTACCCTCTTTTTCATCCCTGTGAACAACTTCGGTCTACTTTACATAGGATAGCTTTTTTTTCATTACATGTAGTTACTAACTGATAATCAAAGAAAAAGGTTGTTTGTGAAAGAAAAAGAATTGTTAGGTCACAGGTTAAAATATCTTTTTGGGGGGATGGGATCCGGTCGTGGTGCCTGAGCTCTGGGCCTGGGCACTGTCCCTCAGCTGTTCAGCTCAAGGCTAGCGCTCTACCACTTGAGCCACAGAGCCACTTCTGGCTTTTTTCTTTCTGCTTATGTTGTGCTAAGGAATCGAATCCAGGTCCTCATGCATGAAAGGCAAGCGCTCTACCACAGAGTCACCTTCCCAGCCCAGGTTAAAATATCTTATTCATCCCAATGATTCCTATGAGATAACATTTATAATAGTAGTAAACGTGAAAAGGAATTCCTAGAACTGTTGTTTTGCCATTTAGAATGGCAAAGAATAATATCATGTCACTCATAATTATTAAAGAATGCTAGGAAAAATGTTGGTCCCCATCATGTTCCCACAAAGCCAGTGGATCCTCAAGGATAATAGAATAGCAGCAGAAGTTCTAAGTAGCAGACATGGAGCATGAAAGACAAAGAGAGGAAATGAGAGAGAGTGAAAGAAAGAGAAATATCATAATACTGGAAGTGCATAACAGATAAACAAGAGTTTTAGGAGAATATTCATACTGCTATCTTCAGACTCTACACGTACATTTGAACGTATTTGATGTATGATAACCCATCAACCCAAAATTTAAAATGATTTTGATAAAAATAAAAATTACTCAGAATAACTTAAAAATGCAAAAACAATCTTCACAGAAGCAAACTTTCAGGGACATTTCATGATTTTGAAGTTAGTATAAATTTAGAAGTTTTACAATTCACAAAATTATAAAAAGATACTTATATATTTCATTATATAACCCAAAGCAGAAAGCAAATGTTGTTTAGATGATTTTTTAAAACACAGTCTATCAGGAGCTGGGATGGTGGCTGTTGTAGAGTGCCTGCCTTGTATGCATGAGGCCTTGGGTTTGATTCTTCAACATCATGTTAGTAGAAAAAGATGGAATTGGTAGGGTGGCTCAAGTGGAAGCAATAGCCTTGAGCTGAGGGACAACACCCAGGACCCAGAGTTCAAGCTTCATGACCAACGAAATCAAAGTAAAAAACAAAACAAACACAGTCTCTCACTTTTGTGACCTCAACTCTGTAATACCGCTGCTTCAGCCTAGGGCTAAGATTTTAGGTGTGGACATTTATCATCCCTCCTGATTCAGACTGTACTTGATAATTTTTTTTTTTTTTGTCGGTGGTGGGGCTTGAACTCTGGGCCTGGGCGCTGTCCCTCAGCTCTTCAGCTCAAGGCGAGCGCTCTACCACTTGAGCTACAGCGCCACTTCCGGTTTTCTGGTGGTTTATTGGAGATAGGAGTCTCACGGTCTCTCCTGCCCGGGCTGGCTTTGAACTGCAATCCTCAGATCTCAGCCTCCTGAGTAGCTAGGATTACAGGCGTGAGCCACCAGCGCCCGGCTTGATAATTTTTAATCAATATTATATTCTTAATTTTGCTTATGTAAATTCACATGCACCTATAAAAAATGGATTGGCCATCCCAGTAACCTTCTCAAAGTACCTTCTGATGATCCCTAACAAAAGTTGTATTATATTACAACAAGGGAAACAATGCTACAAATAAAGAAAAACAATAATTAAATATTAATGATTAATAAAATACCAAAAAATTACCAGGTTTTTTCAGTATTTGAAGTGTACTTACATATTAGATATTACTATTTTCTCATATTCCTGTACATTTAACACTGGCTAAGATTATGATGTTCAACAGGAGTTTTATAGGCTATGAGTAGTCTTTAAAGTTACCCACTAAGATTGCTTTTATAACTCATCTCATAATTTGTATATGGCTTATATCATCATTAGTTCCTCACTAACATATAAAGTAAGAAAGTCCTAAAGTTTTAAGAGAAACTGTGTAGTTAACACAGTCTTAACTCTTCACCATGCTTCTTTACACAAAGACTTTGCAACTTCTCATTAGGAATGTTTCTATAAACTCTGAAATGTACATTCTTAGTAGCATATGTCTGCTACCATAAATCTTAAATACTTTATAGAAAAGTTGTATATCCTGACATACAGTCCTAATTTTGGCATATATAAACAAATTAACAAAATTAAATACATTTAAAACATTAAAACATTTAACAAACTTTAACACTTGCTGCAGTGTTCATTATGACTGGTGCCTTGTACAGAATAATTGAATTCCTCCTCCTAAACATCTCTTGAACAACAAATATCTGGAATTATCTTGTTTTTGACATGCCAATCTTGACTATTCTTAATTGTGTGCTTATATAAGAAATACATGGTTCTAAAATTTCATGGGAATTCTTCTAAAGTTACTTTTTTTTGAATTGTCAAGATTAAGAAAACCAATTATACTTTATATATAAAAAATGTTCTGTGCTCAATTCAGCAGCACATACACTAAAATTGGAACAATACAGAGAGGATTAGCATGGCCCTGTGCAAGGTTCACATGCAAATTATTGAATCCTTCCATATTTTTACAAGTACAGATGCTGGAGAGGATTTGGCCACAAGGAAACCCTACTTCATTCTTGGTGGGAGTGTGAACTTGTTCAACAACTTTGGAAAGCAGTATGGAGGCTTCTCAAAAGATTCCATATAAAGCTCCCCTATGACTGAGCAATCAAACTTTTTGGGATTTACCCAAATGGTCATAAGCAAGACCATACTAAACCTACCAGCACAACTATGTTTACTGCAGCATTATTTACGATAGCTAAGATATGGAGCTCACCCCAATGGACCGCAGAAGATAAATGGATATGTGGTATATATAAACAATGAAATTCTATGCCTCCATTGCCCAATTAGTTAGAAATTAGAAAGATTTGGAAAAAAATTTTATTAAGTGAAGTAAGCCAAATCCAAAGAAACATAGGTACCATGGTTTGCCTTATTTTCAACAACTAATATATGTCTGGGATAAGCAGAACAGGTCATAAGCTATGTGCATATGACCAGGTAAAATGATATTATGGGAAATGAACCACACAAGTGATTCTTTGTTTCTTGCTCTTCTTGTTTCCAAGATACTTATAATGTGTGATGTAATTTTTTTGTTTCTTTATATGTTCCTCCCCCACGCTCTAACCCCTGTTTTCACTGTACTTGAAGTTGGTGCGCCAAAACCTGTGTATATGTGTCTCTAATTTGGGGAGGGAAAAGGGAAATACAAAATGCTTAAATAGGGATACAGGTTGAGATGCACAAGACACTATGTTGAAAAATGAACTGTACAATTTAGGCAGGGGAAGGAGGGAGGGGAGTGTATTCTTTGAGGTGGGAAGGGGTGGTAGAGGAAAAAGAAAGGAAGAGGTAACACTGATTGTTAGAAAATGTACTCATTATTTGCACTTTTAATTGTGACAACTCTGTACAGTTTTTTTACACTTAAAAACATAAAAATGTTCTGATCATGTGATATACTTTATTTCTTCAGTTGATACAATTTAATAAACAGTAACTTGGGGAAAACAAAAAACTGTTCTGATATAGAAGAGTTTATTTCCTCTATTTTCCCATATAATATTTTTAATAAAGAAATTAATGCAGAACACTGATATGAAGGTATTTTGAATAAATGTGTGTGTGAGAGCGCACATGCATGCACACATGCATACATGCACATGCTTGTATATTGGCACTCTCAGAGTTTGAAATCAGGGCTTCAAGGTCTTGCTAGGCCTTTCCTCTCTAGATTGGTGATCTACTATATGAACTACATCTCCATTCCTGGCTCTTTGCTAGTTCATTACAACTTTTAAAAAATAATCTCATGAAGTCCTTTTGCCCTGAGTGGCTTCCAAAAGTTATCCACAGATCTCAGGCTCCTGAGTAGATATCCGAAGTAGATAGGATTATAGGTGTGGCCAGCAAGCATAAGGCTTTCAGAATATTTTTAAAAGTAGAAGAAAATTTACTTCACAGGGGCCTGTTTTATCATCTCATACTTTTAAAGCATTTTGGAGTGATTATATGTGAATTTATTTCGTTAGGTATTCTTAAAAGATAGTAAGTAATGGTATTTAAAAGTTTTAGTACTTTTTAAAAAAGAATACTGGAGCTGTGGGACAAAAGAAGGTCAGCTCTGTGCATGATAATCCAATGTCACCAATACAGTCTGTGTTGAGGAAAAAAATGTAACAGAAAACAATCGCCATGGGTAATAATTGATATGCTATTATTCATAGGGATATATGAATATTGAATTGAGAGTGTAAGAGAATGGAGAGATTTTACCTACCTTTTTTCTATTGCTAAAAGGCTTTTGGAAACTGTGACTCATTTCCTTCCTCACTGTGTGTCTATGGGCCATGTACTTAGTGCCTTTAATTACAATTTTTCCCAACACTAAAATGGTAATAACATTAGCATTATAGCAAATGCTATCTTAAGAATTGAGAGAAATAAAACTTGCGAAATACTTAACATAAATTTCTATGAATGAACATTGAGTTTAGCCAACAGTTTTTTAAACACTAAATAAAATGCAATAATATTACAGAAAAGATTATAGATACTGAGCAACCAGAAGTAATGTGATCTATTGACCATGCTCTGCTTCTAAGGAAGCCAGTTGTATCATGCTCATGTTGTAAATAAAACTGGTTATCTTATGTCTTGGTAGTGTAAAAATATCAGGGACAGAATAATGAAGGAATGTTGTAGACTGAGGTAAGCCCATATGCTAATGTGCAAACTGATAACATGTAAATTAACTAGGCAGTATATTGTGTTTTACATCATTTAAGTTATACCACAAAGATAAGGAATACCTAGAAGAATGAATTCTCTTGATATCCTATCATAGTCCTTAGCAGCAGGATGAACTCTTTCTTCATTCTTGTAGAGGCAATATCAGAGGAGAGGAACTGTATTTTTTGTTTGCTTCCTTCCATTTGTTCTTCAGTTTGAATCTAAACTACATGAGACTGAATGAAACTAAGGGAAATTAGACATGCAGGCTTTGGAAAGAACAATCAATGAAAATAAATAAAATACTTATAGCCTTATGAAAGGTCTAACTAAATTGAGTTATATACTCTCAAGTGTAAACAGAAAATGATTTACACAATATCATGTTATTGAAAATTGAAAAATGTAAGGAGTTGCTTAATTTTTTTCATTTCTACTCCCTTGAATTAATTATTGATTTTATAGAGAGAGATTAAAGATGAGATTAACAAGAAATGATTAAAATTGAAAAGAGTTCTGGGAAGATGGCAGAGGAGAAACTGGAGGCTAAACAATATCTCGCATAGAAAGCAGTTTTAGTGTTCCAGTGAGCAGTCTTAAGCCAGAGAATCACACCAAGGGTGCCATCACAATACAGAGAGTTTGGCCAGAAAGAGAAAACCCAGACAAGGAGACAGATCTGTGCACTTGCCAACAGCCTTGGCTGCTGCTGTGGCGGCAGTGGTGGCGGCAGTATCCACCAAACCTGCAAAATAGAGAGTCCAGGATGAAGGCCCCAGACTCAGCGGGCTAGCAGATTCTACTCAACACCAGCAAGAACTGACAAGGAGCAGACATCTTCATTCTGTAGATTGCAGACCAGAGACGACCTAGGAGCCAACACTCTGGCATGAGTAGAAGCCTGACATCCTCAGTCCTTCTCAAGGAGCAGAGGAGGTAAGGCCACCTCTCCACTCCCCCACTACTGGAGATCTCCATTTTTGATACTGACAATGGCCTGACTGAGCCTCTAGCTTCAACTCAGGCCTTGAAAGAAAACAAAAGAGTCATTTAGCAGGTCACAGGAACCTGACCTGTCCTTCCAGGCTCAGCTCCACCCAGGGAAAACTCACCCAGCTCAGGCAAAGCCAGCTCCACCAGCCCCAGGAGTGGCTTCTTCACTGGGTAAACAGAGCCAGAGGCTGCCCCTCTCTACAGCAGCCTTGACAATCAATTGAAATTCAGTAAACAAAAACCCTGATAATGTCTCCATGCTGGACTCTGTGAGTGTCTCAGAAGCTAGCCGCTTAGGGAAAAGTTACTGTTCGTTGAAAGGACTCAACTCCACTCAGAACCTAGCCTAATCACAACATCTCCAAATTAGAGGAAACAGACATCTCCCTTTTCTGTGAGACTCAAAGGAGATCTCCCTTCCATTGAACTACCCTGGGAGGAAGATCACAAAATCCTTGGTAAAACAGAGCATTTTTCTGCCTGCTCAAACAAACTGACTTTAAAAACCAATCAAGCCACAGGAAAACCAAACACTACAAGCAGAGCAAAGACTCCAAACTGAGACTGGTTACGGACACAAGAGAGATACAGGATCTTCCTATCCTCCCCCCAAAAAAATCCAAGAACTTATTTTTTGTACCTTTTTAATTTTTTTTTAATTTTATGATTTTTAACTTTTTAAAAAATTGTTTGCTATTAACCTTTTTTTTCCCTATTATAATATAGATTTAAGGGTTATATGTATGTGTGCTTTTTTTTAGCTCTACTGAACTTTTGATCTTTTTTCTCTTTCACATTCTTTTCACTTTTTCTTCTCTTTCATTCTTTTTCTGTGTGACTTAATTGCTGTTCTGCTCATCCTCAGATATACACATAATCGATTATTAGACCTTATCCCCCATTGTGTACACACTTAATCCAGAAATTTATTGTTCAGTTCAGAACCTCTTAGACTTAAATTCCTTAATAGCAGTACTATTTATTTATACCTATATAATAGTTTAAGAAATTTTATTTTTTAATTTTTCGTGTCTCCTTTTTATCCCTCCCCTTCTCTCATCCTGTTGCTGTTCTTCTGTGAATATTATGTTGTTAAATTTGCATAATTTTAAAGTGTTTCCATTAATTTGTATTTTTCTTGTTTCCTTTTTCTTTTTTTCTTTTTCTTCTTTTTTCTCTTTCTACTATCATTCCATCCAATCTATTTCCCTCTTTAAGATTTTGACTTAGTTAATTTAACTCTCCCTTTACCTTATCATATTCCTCTATTCCTATTTTTGCCCACATCTCTCCCTAAACCTGATAATTTCTGGTTTACCAAATTCTTTGTGGTTCATAGCCCATTAATACATAGTTGTTTGATGTTGAATAGATATAACTGTTGAACTAGATTGTATCTGCAGACTTTTGACTGTGCAACTACAGACTTTGATTGATGCTTGCCTTAAGATAGTGTTCCAGCACAAAACTGGTGTTACTTTCATTCCAAATGGGCAGAAAAAGCTGGAAAAACACAAGGAAAATGGCAAGTCTGTGTATCTCAAATCATACTCATGATAATCAAGGGACAGAACAGATAGTGAATAATCCAGAGGAGAGCTCCCAAAAAGCTCTATAAACACTACTGGTAATCATGGTAAAATTAAAGATTGAAAACCTGCAAAGGATTCAGTGTGAGCATGATAGGGAGAGAGAGGAGGCAAACCAAGGTTCAATACAGGAATATCATGAAAGTGAGGAAGATACTCAAAGATTGATACAGGAATTTCGTGAGCAGATTAAGAACACTCAAAGAGAAATAAAGAAATGGCAAGAGCAGGCTGAGATCAGTGAAAGAGAGAGACAGGAATTGCATGAGTTGGCCGAGAAGAGACAAAGAGAAAGTCAAGAATAGCGTGAACGTGAGGAAGCTAATCAAAGAGTAATACAGGAATTGAGAGAGCAGGATGAGAATAGACAAAGATCAATAGAGGCATTCATGGAATGCATAAACAGAGAACTGAAAGAAGTCAGGGAGACCACAAAGGGAAAGCTAAATAGAACACAACAAAAGGAATAGGAGTCCAAGGAGACCATAACCAATCAACTAAGTGATTTGAGAAAACACTGAACACCAAATTAAGGAATTAAAGAAGTTCACACGATGATCTAAAACAAAGTTCCAACAAAGAATTTGAAGCCATCAAAGCCGACCAACTAGAAGGAAAAGAAATAAAAAAAAAATTAGAAAGTCTTGATCGTAGGTTAGACCATGCAGAAGATCGAATCTCAGGGATTGAACACAGCCTCGATATTATAGAGAAAGAGCATAGAAACATCCAAAACAAATCCAAGAAATATGATAGATCTATTCAACATTTGGAATGCACCATCAGAAAGCCTAATCTAAGGATAATGGGTGTACAGGAGCACCTAGAGACAGAAGTTAATGATCTAGGAAATTTGTTTAACAGGATCCCAGCAGAGAACTTCCTAAACATGCAAAAAGATAGGCCTATTCAGATACAAGAAGCTTTTAGAACGCCAAATATAACAGACCAGAAAAGGACATCCCACCATCACATTTTAATCCAAAAGTATCAATTCAGAACATGGAAAATATCTGTAATGTTGCCAAGAAGGAAAGATCAATCAACTATAATGGGAAACCAGTTAGAATCACGTCAGATTTCTCAGCAGAGACAACTAAAGCAAGAAGAGACTGGAATGATGTATGCCATGCCTTAAAGACAAACAACTATCAACCAAGAATACTGTACCACCTAAACTCTCTTTCATAATCGAAGGTAAAATAAAAACCTTCCATAGCAAAGAAAAATTGAAACAATATATCTCGCCAAACCAGCCCTACAAAAGATTCTTAAAGATATCCTACACATAGAAAACCAACAAGATCACAATAAAGGCCAAATAATCACACCCAAACTGAGAATCCAAGAACCATAGGTAGAACCCAGTAACCACAGGCCCCAAGAAGGTGGATAAAATGGCAGGAACTCCCAAATACCTCTCAGTCCTACCTCTCAACATTAACGGACATAACTCTCCAACTAAGCGACATAGACGATCTACTTGGATTAAAAAGCAAGATCCTTCTATCTACTGCCTTCAGGAGTCACATCTTGCCCATAAAAACAAACACATTTTCAATGTGAAAGCCTGAACAAAATCTACCAAGCAAATGGCACCCATAAACAGGTAGGTGTTGTAACCCTCATATCAGATTAAATAGACTTCAAATTAAAATTTGTGAGAAGAGATAAAGAAAGTCGTTCCATAGTAATTAAGGAATCTCTCCTTCAGGAGGATATTACAATTCTAAATATCTATTCACCAAACAACAAAGAACCGAAATTTATCCAAGAAACACTACTTTCTCTGAAATCTCATATAGATCCAAAGACATTAAATGTTGGTGAATTTAACACACCACTCTCCCTACTAGATAGATCAACTCGGCAAAAACTCAACAGAGAAAATGCAGATCTAAACAACGGCATAGACCAACTAGATTTAACAGACATCTACCAAATATTTCACCCAGCAGCATCAGAATACACATTTTTCTCAGCAGCACATGGAACATTTTCCAAAACAAACCACATTTTAGACCACAAAGCAAACTTGTCCAAATTGAGAAACATTGAAATTATACCTTGCATTCTCTCTGACTACAAGGGAATAAAATTAGAACTCAACACCAAAAGCCACCAAAGAAAGTCCAGTAACACATGGAGCCTGAACAACACATTGCTGAATCACGAGTGGGTCATGGACGAGATTAAAAAGGAAATTCAAATGTTCATGATATTCAACAAAAAGTAACACACAAATTACCAGCTGCTCTGGGACACAGCAAAGGCACTACTCAGAGGCAATTTTAGAGGTCTGAGTTGCTATATCAACAAATTGGAAGGATCTGAAACCAACAATTTAATGAGACATCGGAAGCTCCTTGAAAAAGAGCAGCAAGATAAATCCCAATCCAGTAGACAGAAAGAAATAATTAAAATTAAATCAGAAAAAATTGAATTAGAATCCAAAAAGAACATAGAAAGAATCAACAAAGAAAGAGTTGGTTCTTCGAAAAAATTAACAAATTTGACAGACCCTTCGCAAATCTTACCAGAAAAAAGAAGGGAACACACCCAAATAAATAAAATCAGAGATGAGAATGGAAACATCACCACAGAAATAACCAAGAATCAGAATATTATAAGGGAATATTTCTCAAACCTTTATGCTAATAAGTTTGAAAACTTGGCAGAATGGACCTTTTCCAGGCAAATTCTGACATGCTGAAACTAAACCAAGATGAGTTAAACCATCTTAACAGGCCCATATCAAGGCCCATATCATGAATATTATAAGGGAATATTTCTCAAACCTTTATGCTAATAAGTTTGAGAACTTGGCAGAAATGGACCTTTTCCAGGAAAATTCTGACATGCTGAAACTAAACCAAAATGAGTTAAACCATCTTAACAGGCCCATATCAAATATCACAATATAAACAACAAGAGACCTCCCATCTTAGAAAAGCCCAGGACCAGATGGTTTTACAGCGGAATTCTACAAGGCCTTCAAAGCAGAGCTCACACCAATACTCCTCCAAATCTTCAATGAAATTGAAAGAGAAAGTTCACTACTGAATCATTCTATTAAGCCATCATAACACACATTCCAAAACCAGGCAGGGACTCATGAAGGAAAGAGAACTATGGACCCATTTCTTTGATGAACATCGATGCAAAACTTCTCAACAAAATTTTGGCCAATCGACTTCAACAATTCATCCAAAAAATCATACACCACGATCAAACAGGATTCATTTCAGGGATGCAAAGCTGCTTCAATATACCCAAATCAATTAATATAATTCATCACATCAACAGGAGCAAGTATAAGAACCCCATGGTTATCTCAATAGATAGATTAAAAGCATTTGACAAGGTCCAACACCCGTTTATGATGAAGGTTCTGGAAAAATTAGGAATCCATGGAAAATTCTGAGACTTCTCCCAGTAGTCACAATTTACAATAACCTGAAAGATGTATTCTAAATGAAGAAAAATGTCTTCTGATCTTTGGAAAACCACACACAAACACACACACACACACACACACACACACACACACACACACACATACACACACCAACTTCAAACATTTAGAGAGAATTTTTTTTGTTCCCAAGAATTTTTTTTTTGTGAAAATACTGTACAGAGAGTTACAATTAAATGGGCAATATAATGAACTCATTTCTTGTAGTGTCAATGTCGTAGGACCCTCACCAAGAAGACCAATGAGTGTCAGACATTCCGAAATGCAAAAACAAGGTTTTATTTCGACGGGCTGCAGCTCAGACCACGTCCTACACTCCAACACAGTGGAGGAGATCCCGCAGCTAAAGATTTGCAGGGCTTATAAAGGCAAACAACCACGTGTTTGGTTACCACTACATGTTGCTCTGCTAGCTGAGATACACAAGCAACGAATAGTCACTGCTTTACCACTTCATTCCCCCTTGACATATGATCCTGAGACACAATCTTGTGGCTCTGGCCCAAAACTAAACTCCAACAGCTCTCGATCTTGATTAGTCCCTCTCTCACCTTAGCCATGTTGTCTTCTGCTATTCCTGAACGGTCAACGTAAAAACAACACTCTTCTCCCAGTGCAGCCCAAATTTCCCCTTGTAGTGAGAGGCTCCCAGGAGTTCTGTAAATGATAATTGCAACAATACCAACAACAATCAGTCAATTTTTCTTTTCTTGAGTTGTAGGTGGAATGGTTGGGTAGGATGCTTGGAGACTTCTCATGTTTCCCCACAGTCGTCCAGGGAAAAGAGTCAGTCAGTCTGGTGTGGGAGCAGTGGATCCAAGTAGCAATGCCATCCACCTTAAGGGCAGTAGGTGTAGCCAGTAGCACCATGTACAGTCCCTTCTACCATGGTTCCAAAGATCTCAAGTTGTGCTTTCAAACAAGCACCCAGTCCCCTGGTTTAAATGAGTGGGGGGTAGGAATAGAAGCAGAATCATATAATGCTAAAGCTGGGGCAACACACTTTTATGGACAAGCTGTAGATAGTCAAGTTTACATAGAAATTTTTTATCACTCAAATCAGCAAGCAATTCAGTCTGAAGGCTAGGGATAATGGGTGGAAGGTGTCCATACATTATTTCAAAAGGAGTAAAGCCAGCAGATAGGGTGAATGTCTCACTCTAAACAGGGCAAAAGGAAGGAGTGATACTCAGTCTTTGCCAGTCTCCAAAGCCAATTTAGTTAAGGTCTCTTTTAGAGTCTGATTCATTCTTTCTACCTGCCCTGAACATTGGGGTCTATAAGCACAGTGCAATTTCCAATCTGTCCCCAGTGCCACAGCTATTCCCTGACTTACTTTTGAGATGAAGGCCGGTTCATTGTCCACCCAATGGTGGATGGGAAGCCATACCTGGGTAGGATTTCTCCCAGTATCTTCTTAGCCATGACGTTCACGGTCTCATGCTTTGTTGGGTAGGCTTGAACCCATCCTGAAAAGGTGTCTACAAAAACTAGCAATATTTATATTCAAATTTTCAAGTTTTAATTTCTGTGAAGTCTACTTCCCAATACACACCTGGCCTATCTCCATGGAGGCAAGCTCCTTTTGTGACCAGTTGATTGGGGGCATTGGTGACCTGACAGGCTTTACAATTTTTAACAATGTCCTCAATGAGTTGATTTCCTTGCCTAGTTTTTACTTCTGAGTGTTGGAGCAAATCCTGCATTCTTCGGGTTCCCATGAGAGAGGCCCGATGGATTCTTTTAAGAATCCCCTTGCCCAATCTTTGTGACAAGATAAGTTTCCCCTCACCAGTTTTCCACCAGTCTTTATTTTCTTCTCTGCCCGGGGGTTTATAGGCCATGGGAATTTTCTTTATCCACTCCAATTCTTCTTGGGAATACTGAGGCTCAGGAGGCAAAGCTTGTGGTCCTGGGTCTACTAGAGTAGGTACTTCCTCTCTGGTCTAGAAGGCTGCCTCCTTAGCTGCCTAATCGTCCAAATTATATCCTTTGGTTATTGAATCAGTTCCCTTTTGATGGCCAGGGCAGTGCATAATGGCAATATTTGCTGGTTCCCATAAGGCCCGTATAAGGCTTAAAATTTCTTGTTTGTTTTTAATAGCCATTCCCTCAGCTGTCAGCAACCTCCTCCATTCGTGAATGGCTCCATGGACATGCACTGTGGCAAAAGCATACCAACTGTCCGTGTAAATGTTTAGTCTCTTCCCTTTTCCCAACTGTAGGGCTTTTGTTAGTGCCACTAGTTCTGCTCTTTGTGCAGATGTTCCCTGGGGGAGTGCTTCTGCCCACACTATCTCAGTGTCCATGATGACTGCTGCACCCGTGTACCTTTTTCCATCTTGAATGAAACTGCTGCTGTCTGTGAACCAGGTATGCTCCGCATGCGATAGTGGCAAGTCTAACAAGTCTGGCCTCTTTTCGTTGGCCTGGTCTCTCTTTTCAAGCTCAGTTTCACTCCTCTGTCCTTCCTTTCCTGTCTTTGCTCCTCTATCTCTCTCTTATTGTAAACCTTTTCTGCCACGACTACTAGATCTGTAATAGACTTTTCACTAAGTCTGTCTAGAGCCTGCAACTTTCGCTTTATGTCTGCTGCAGCTTGATTTATATAGGCAAACATAATCATCTGAGCCGAGTCCTAGATCTCAAGATCATATGGGATATATTGAATAAAAGCTTCCATGAGCCACTCAAGGTACGCTGCCAGACTTTCACTTCCTCCCTGTCTAACATCATAAATTTTGGCTATATTAGTTGGTCAGGGAGCTGCTGCCTTGAGACCTGCCAACAGATCCTGGTGATAGACATGGAGTCACTCCCTACCTTCAATCTTATTGTAGTCCCATGTTGGTCGAGTTTCAGGAAAATAGGCAGCAATCAGGGCAGGATCCATATTGGGCGCACCTGTGGGGCCAGGGATATGTTTCTGGGCTGCCTCTCAGAAAGCGTCTCTCTGCCGTGGTAAAAAGGACCTGTAAAACTGACTACAATCATCCCAAGTGGGCTGATGAATAAAGGGAATAGTTTCAAGCAAACAAATTAAACACTGAGGTTCCTCAGAAAAAGCGGCATTTTGGGTGTGCCAATTGTATACATCACTGGTAGAAAATGGCCAATATTGGAATTGCTGTTGACCATCTGCATCCACAGGACCTACGGCCCGTAAGGGAAAAACTGCTGCATTAGAAGGAGGGTTGATCCCACGGCATCGTCAAGTGACTGGCCCCTCAGAAACTTTAAGAACAGGTGCCCAGGTTTTGGCTGCTGGTTCTATAGCTCTCTCCTCCTCTTGATCATTCTTAGGCTCTGCAGAAGGAACCTGGGAAGGGGAGTATGGGAGAGAAAACATTTCTTCTTCCAAGTTATCTCCCTGAAAATCTGGGGGGATCATTTTCTTTTCCTCTTTCTTAGATTTTTCTTTTTGTAAATCTAGGGGGCTAGATGGAGTGTTGCCTATGGCTTCCGGTTCAATCAGTCATACAGTCCAGAAAACAAAAAAACTAGTACAAACAAAACAAACACAGGCCTGACAGTTGAAAAAAAAAAACTTACAAAGTGCAGATCTCCAGAATTGGTCCGCTGACCTCTATAACAGGGAAGCAGAAGGAGCAGACCCACAGTTGAGCCAATTGGGCCTCAGTTAGGAGGCCCTCTTTGTCATTTCCGGCCCAACACCCAACCAACTCACGCCCCACAATTCTCATAGCAGTGTTCCACGGACCCCTGCCCCACAATTCTCACCACAGGGCTCCAAGGACCAACCCCCCACAAGAGGATCTGGGATGTTTCCCAGTTCCTCCAGAGTAGTCATGTAAATATGAATTGGAGCGGCCTCCTCACAAAGGAAAACAAAAATAAAACAGACTAACAGACAACACCAGGGCAAGACAAATTTGACAGCGTTGTTTTACTTTTGGAGTCTGGAAGTCTTGGAGGTCTCTTGAGGTATCCCAGACGAGCCCCCACTAATATGTAGTGTCCATGTTGCAGGACCCCCACCAAGAAGACCAACGAGAGTCAAAGGTTCCAAAATGCAAAAACAAGGTTTTATTTAGACAATCTGCAACTTGGGCCTCGTGATACACTCTGACACAGCAGAGGAGATATCCCGAGCTAAAGATTGGCAGGGCTTATAAAGGCAAACAACCAGGTGTTTGGATTTCCGCCACGTGTTGCTCTGCCAGCTAAGATAAACAAGCAACAAATGATCACTGCCTAAAAAATGGAGTTAATTTCAGCCTTCATTCTTATCAAGCATTTTAGCCTCCTCCTTTGTTTCCTCTTCACATTGCTTCCCATCCTCGCCCCAACCCCCCACCCAAACTTCTTCCCTGCACCACCAAAGTTGTAAAGATTGTTTTTGATATAACAACTTTTACATCTTGTTGAAATGGATCCACCTGTATCCCAATTTAAATGATGTGTTTTTCCCTTCCCCCCACAAATTATACCAACATCAATACAGTGAAAGCAGGGGTTAAACCATGGGGGAAGGACATAAAAAGCAACAAAGAAATAATTTTATAAATGTGTTAGAAATAGTTGCATGGAAGAAAAAACATTTGAATACTTATCCTAGGGTTCATTTTCCTAACATCAACTTATCTGACCTTTTCTGCTTGACTCAAACATATACTAGATATTGCAAATAAAGGAAACCATGGGACCTATTTTTCTTTGGGCATGGATTATTCACTTAATATAATTTTTTCCAAGGCTTTCCATTTTCTAACAAATGGAACAATATCATTCTTTCTGATGGAGGCATAGAATTCCACTGTGTATATGTGCCACATTTTCTTGATCCGTTCTTCTACTGAGGGGCATCTGTGTTGGTTCCATATCTTAGCTATGGTAAATAATGCTGCAATAAACATAGTCGTGCCAGTAGCTTTAGTGTGGTCTTGTTTGTGATCATTGGGTAAATGCCCAAAAGTGGAAATGCTATGTCATAGTGGAGCTCTATGTGGAGTCTTTTGAGGAACCTGCATACTGCTTTCCAAAGTGGTTGAACAAGATTATACTCCCACCAACAATGCAGTAAGGTTCTATTCTGTCCACATCCCCTCCAGTGTCTGTTGTTATTAGAGTTCTTGATTATAGCCATTCTGACTGTGGTGAGGTGGTATCTCAATATTGTTTTGATTTGCATTTCTTTTATGGCTAGGAAGGTTGAACATTTCTTCATGTGTCTATTGGTCACCTTTCTTTCCTCTTCAGAGAAGTTTCTCTTTAAGTCTTTAGCCCCCTTATTTATTGGGCAGTTGTTTCTTTGAAGATTTGTTGTAGGGGGTTTAATTGTTTGTGTTCCAGGTATAATTTAGATATGAGACCCTTGTCGTTTGTATGTTTAATATTCAATAAGGGAGCTAAAAACATAGAATGGAAGAAAGACAAACTGGTCAGTAAATGAGGCTGGCAAAATTGGTTAACTACTTATAGAAAACTAAAACTTGCTCCTTATATATCACCCTGCACCAGAATCAACTCCAAATGGATCAAAGTCCTTGGAATCAAAGCAGACACTCTGAAAACATTACAGGATGGAATAGGAGAAAACCTAGGTCTCCTTGGCAAAGGCCAAAATTTTCTTTATAGAGACCCAGAAACACAACAAATCAAAGAAACGCTGGACAAATGGGATTGCATGAAATTGCAGAGTGTCTGCATTGCAAAGGACATAGCTAGCACGATCAATAGAAAGCCCATGGATTGGGAAAGAAGATCTTCCCTAGAGAGAGTTTTTTAAAAAAAAAAATTAAAGCGAATTGGAATTGTTGGGGTATTTAGGTCAAAATGTAGAAGATAGTAGATATATAGGATGACCAAGTAAAGAGTTGTACAATGTGAGGATACAGGGGACAACACTGGCTTTACAGAGTCATGAAGATAAGTAAATAGGAGTTGTTTTTCCTGATAAGGGTTGCTCTTTTAGTTGTTCTTCCTTCAGTAATGGATAAGATGAACATAATTCTTTAAGTATATCTGCCTGTTGCCCCATTTGTCAAGAAATGGAAAGACATGGAAAAAATTATATTAAGTGAAGTAAGCCAGGCACAAAGAAACATACATCCTATGGCTTCCCTTATTTTCAATAACTAGTATATGTCTGAGACAAGAAGAAACTGTCAGATAAGTTGATGTTAGGTGAAATGAACCTCAAAATAAGGACTCATTATTTTTTCTTTCTTGCTATCGTTTCTAACATATTTCTAAGTTATTTCTTTGTTGCTTTGTATGTTCCTACCCCACTGTATAACCCTGTTTTCACTGTATTTGGTGTAAGTGCAATTTGTGGAGGTGAAATGAAAAAACAAATTGTTTAAGTAGGGATATAGTTGGACCCATTACAACAATGAGATGTACAAGTATTTCTGTCGAAAATCGAACTTTACAACTTTGGCATGGGAGTTGGGGGAGTGATAGGAATGGATGGTAAGGGGAAACAAAGGAGGTGGTAACAACACTTGATAAGAAATGTACTCATTACCTTTCCATGTAATTGTAAACCCTCCATACGGTATTTTCACAATAAAAATTATTAAGAAGATACATTATATTACACCTGATACAGTGGCTACGAACTTCATTTTAATTTTTAAATAAATGTATGACCTCTTCAATAAAAGAAATAATAACAAATAATATAGCAATAATGTTTAAGCTCAACATAGAACAAAATGTCAAATTAAAATACATGAGATTTTCCTTGATGTAAACTAATTATTACAAATAAGGGAAACCTTGGGACTTATGTTCCTTTAAGTCTGGCTTACTTCAATTAATATGATTTTTTAAGATCTTTCATTTCCTTACAGATGAGGTGATATCGTTGTTTCTGATGGAAACATAGTTTTCCATGTAAGTGCATGTGTTTATGTCACATTTTCTAGATCCATTCATCTACTGAGAGGCATCTGGGTTAATTCCATATCTTAGCTATAGTAAATAATACTGTGATAAACATAATTGTGCTGGTACCTTCAGTGTGGCTTTGTTTGTGGTCACATGGTTAAATGCCCAGAATTGGGTTTACTGAGTACCAGGGGAGCATTATTGTGCACATCAAGGATATGACCATAAAAGGTGATTCCAAGTGAAATGAACTCCAAGGCATGTTCTTTGTTTTTGTTCTTAATGTATTACGTGATTCCTTTTCATCCTTTTGTGTTTTCCCCACCTATGGTTTATCCCCTGTAGTCACTGTATTTGATTTTGATACGCAGGTTATCACAACTAGGGAACTAGGGAACTAGGGAAGGGAAAGAGAAAAAAAAGATGAGAAAAATGACAAAGGGGGAACCTATGCAACAGTAAAACTCACAAGACAATATGTTGGAAATAATCTTGGGGGGGGGGGGTGTTGGGAGGGACGAGGGAGAAAAATTGGGGAAGGGTAAAAAGTTATAAAAGAAATGAATTCATTACCTTACTTATATAACTATAACCCCTCTGTACATTACCTGGACAATAAAATTTAAATAAAAAATAAAGTAAATTACATTAGAGCAGCAATACAGGAGATGGGAGTGAAGAGTATAACAGCTGTGGAGAGCAGTAGTTTGACTTTAACATAGGAGATAATAAACTAGCATACAGATTTTAAGCCTCATGTCAGTAACTAAAAAGGGAAAGCAAAATGCACAATCAGCAAACCAAGAGAGATAAAATAGAAAACTAAATAATTAAGGTGCAGAGATTACTGGGACCAAGAATAACAAATGGCACAATTAGGAAACAAAAAACAAGCTGGTAAGTTTAAAAAATATTACCCAAAATTCTATTAAAAGTTTTTTACATCACAATTTGTTAGAACTATACTTCAAATTACAGTTTAATAGTATATCATTTTAATAATAGGTTACTTATTACTGATTTCTTAATATTAAATATTTAAATATAATTAAAATTTTAGTAGCTATAGAAAAGAAGAAATTGAATCTAATTTTAATAATATATTTCATGAATTGTAAAATTGACAAGCATTAGAATTTAAAAAATAATATATCATCACTGTTTCACTTATGTGAATTAATGTAATAATTCAAAGTGAATTCTACACATAGCACTCATCTTGACATCAAATAATAAATTATTGCACATGACTCTTGGTATTAGGTGGAAGGGTTCAGCACTGTGGTAAAATTTACACCACACAATACATGAGGGTATGACTCCTTTCATCTAGCTTAAATTGTGGAAATTTGATTTCTACATGCATGCTAAATTCCTGTCTAGGTGACATCTACACAATTATATGCTAATATATACACGAAGATTATTTCAGATGATTCTTAAAAGTCATATTCATTATTTAAATTTTTATTATTTTTTTTACCAAATAAATATTTATAGAGAGACTGCATTTCTCAGTAGATGATGGTGTCTGAGTGCCAGATTATACATATTGAGGCTTATTTTATATTCCTGACATTGCTTCTACAGTTTTATTTAATTTTCCATAAGGAGTTAAGTGTATTATATTGGATATATGAAAGTAAACTGAATGTTTATTCCATTAATCCTTTGCCACATGTCTAATCGCAATATAAATTATCCATGTGTTTGAAGTAATGAAAATAACAGATATGAGCCAGATAAATCAGTCTGCAGTAGACAAATATTTTCAACTTTATTTTGATAGTTGATCCTCTTTTACACTACATAATATTCTTGGGAAAATGTGCTCCAGGATGACCAAAACTGCAGAATATTCTGGTTTGATATTTCCTAAGAGAAGGAAGGAAGGGGAACCTTCCTTCCAAAAGTCTTCTGCCAGTGATGTGATCTGATTTATGGTGGTGACTTGGAAATGAACATTTTTCACAGTCAATGTTGGAAAGCCATCTTGATAGACCATTTCTGTAAGTGGTTACAGAGGATCATCGATGGCTTTGCAAGGATGCCAGAATGCCTCATTTTGAGACAATTATAACAGGAATTTAGTAAGCTGTTTTTGTATCTTTTGTGAAAAATCCATTGACTCTAGGCCAGGGGATCACTGGGGCCCAGAGAAGCTACTACCTTGAATAGTAATCCTAGATCTCTAAAAAACAAACAAAAAGAAAAATCCAGTAAGCACAGCCAGTCAGGGCTTCTATAACAGCCTACATAAAGTCAGGCTAAAAACAGAAGCTGAAAGCCATTTAGCTGATATCTAATATAATTTTTTTATGAGAAAGAATGAAATGAGACTCCAGAGAGATGGTCAGAAAGACTGATCAGAGAGACTAAAATTGATCACAAAAAGAATGGAATATAGAATTCCTTGTAGAATAAATAAATAATAGAATGCCTGTGCATGTAAGAACAATACAGAAGACCAATTCCAGAAATGCACATTTTCTTAGAGCTCAGCTTAATGAATTATCAATGGAAATCTTTGAATTCTTAAATATTTGACCACATGTGGGAGAAGGCCAACTGCTTAAGAGAAAGAAAATGTCATCACTGTGTTAGGAGGTCCAATATCACATTACAAAGTAATCAAGCACAGATTTGTAATAAAAAGAGAAAATAATTATTCAAAATGAGGGTTTCATTTGTTTTGACGTACATATTCTTGATTTAGGTGCTACCAATTACCATACAATTGATCCAGTCCCACAGCTGAGTTGATATTGACTGCAGTGTTCCCACATGAAGGAAAAGAGAAAATTTACAAATGTCTAATGAAATGAGTTGAAGGTGCAGTGTTCTAATAGTGATATCTGAGGTTTGGACACAGGTGAAGAAGTGGATTTTCTTTTATAAAAATCACCCATTTTTTGCCTGGTGCCAGTGGCTCACAGCTGTAATCCTAGCTACTCAGGAAGCTGAGATCTGAGGACTGCTGTTCAGAGCCAGCCTGGAGAGGAATGTCCCTGAATCTCCTGTCTCCAACTAACCACCAGAAAAACAGAAGTGGCACTGTGGCTCAAGAGGTAGAGCCCTCACCTTGAGTTGAAGAGCTCAAGGACAGTGCCCAAGGCCAGACTTCAAGCCCCTCGACCATGAACAAAAAATCTCCCTTTTCTTGGAATGCTTACAGCTTTTCCTAATATTCAATAAAGAAGCCATTTTATCACCCACTATATTTAAGTCCTATCCTAGCTGCTGCAAGTAGAATGACTTGGAATCTTATGTCAAAAGGTACCAGCAGTGGTAACTTTTTTTTTCCAGTCTTGAACTGTGGGCCTGGGCCCTGAACATTGTTATGCTGGAAGTTTTAGTGTGAGCTTCTTTGTTGTTTTATTAATTCTTGTGCCTGAGTGGAATTACTGGGTAATAGGGAGATCTATGTTTAGTCTTTTGAGGAAAGTCTGTACTGCATTCCAGAGTGGTTAAACAAGTTCAGTTTCCTACCAACAGTGCAATAGAGTTCCCATTTGGTGACATCCACGTCAGCATTTGCTATTGTCAGTTTTATTGATAATTGCCATTCTAACTGGGACGAGGTAGAATCTGTCTTGTAATTATAGATTTCTAGGCATCTGATAGCTACCACAAATGAATGAATCCATGAAACCTATGTTTCTCTGAGTGTGCATTCCTTTCTCTTAGTATAATTTTCCCAATCCTTTCATTTTCCTTAAGACTAGTGAAAAGTCATCCCTTCCGATGGGTGAATAAATTCCATTGTGTGTGTGTGTGTGTGTGTGTGTGTGTGTGTGTGTATGTTTGTAAAATGACTATAGGCCCATGAGTTCATTTCTAAGCCTTCTGTTTCATCTGTAATTTTGTAATTTCATATTATATTTGGATTGCTTCCTCTACTGCATTGAAGAATATTGTTGGGATTTTGATGGGTATTGCATTGTCAATTGTTTGGGGGTAATTTTGCAGTTTTCACAATGTTAATTCTTCCAACCAGGAGCATTGAAAGACTTTCCATTTCCTTGAATCTCCTTAAATTTTCCATTTTATTTATTTATTTTTATTTTTATTTTATTGTGAAAATACTGTACAGAGGTGTTACAATTACATGGGCAAGATAATGAGTACATTTCTTATCAAGCATTGTACCCTCCTCCTTTATTTCCCCATCTCATCCCTTCCTATCCTCCCCCCGCTCCCCCACCCAATCCTCCCCGCACCCCCCACCAAAGTTGTAAAATTCGTTTTCGACATAATCACTTGTACTTCTCATTGTTGCAATGGGTCCACCTGTATCCCCAAATTACTCATTTTAGAGTTTTAAAGTTTTCACAGTAGAGGTCCCTCACATTTTTAGTTATATTAATTAATTCCTAGGTTTGTTGTAGTTGTTCTGTTCCATTTAGATTTGATTTGATTTTGAGCTAATACATAAGAGGTTGTTTTTTGGATTATAGCCTGGATCTTCCCATTGTTGGTAACACAGAAAAACTACTGATTCTTGTGCGTTTTATGCCCTGCTACGTTGCTGAAGGTTACCATCAACTTCACTAACTTGAGGGAAGAAGATCTAGGGTCTTTTAAATACAGGATCATTTCATATGTAAAAAGGGATAGTTTTACTTCTCCCCTATTTGGATCCCCATTATGTTTTTCTCTTGCCTATTGCTCTTGCTAGAAACTCCACTACTATATTGAACATTAGTAGAGAGAGTGGACATCCTTTTATCATTCCTGATTTTAATGTCTTCATGCTTCCACCATTAGGTACACGTTTATTATCTCTTTGTCATATACATACTCTGTATTATATTAAGGAGTGTGTTCCATGAGTTCTTAGCTTCTCAGACCTTTAATCATAAAACGGTATTGGAGTTTGTTACAAGCTATTTCTACATCCATATAGATGATCATGTGGTTTTTGTCTCTGCTTCTGCTGATGGTTTATGTTATGTTTATTGGCAAGTATATTGAATCCAATTGTATCCTAGGATGAATACTGTTTGGTTATAGTATAAGATTTTTTGTTATTTGCTGAATTTGGTTGGTAAGAATTTTATTGAGAAGTTCTTTATCAATGCATATCAAAGAGTTCGGTTCATAGTTCTCTTTCTTTGATGAGTCCCTATGTGATTTGGGGAAGAGTCGAATTCTAGCTTATAGAATTTGTTTGATAATTCCATTTCCCTTCCTATTCCATTGATGAATTAGATCTGAGTATTGCAAGTTCCTTGCAGGCCTTAATCTCATGGTAAATCCATTGAGTCATATATTTTTCTGGTATGGGAAGTGGTTTGTTGTCATTTCATTTTCATTACTTCTTATGTGTCACTTCTTAGTTCAGTTAGAGTATAGGAAAGCATCACTTTCTCCAGGATTCTTCAGATGACTGCCATACAGTTTTCAAAGTCCTCCCTTATAACATTTTCAATTTTGCTTATTTGTGTTGTGATGTCTAATTTTTTTCTCTAATTTTTTGTATTTGAGTGAGTTCTCTTATTGTATTTTCATTTTTTTATTATGAAGGTGATATACAGAGGGGTGTGTTACAGTTCCATAAGTAATGACTACATTTCCCCCAACCCTGATATCCCATTCCCACAAAGTTATAAAGTTCATTTCTAACATAGTGTCTAGTGCATATCACTGTTGCTTTGGATAATCTTTGTTCACCATTTCTGTGATTTCTTCCGTTCCCCAAATCAGAATTACTTATGTGTAATACAAAGGGTACAGAAATCAAAAACAGTGACTACAGGGAATAAACCAAAGGGGATAAAGTAAATAGAAATAACTAAAAACAGTTCACTATACAATCATCTTGTATCCATTTCTTGGAGCTCATTTTTATAAGCATCATTTTGTATTGTGATATGCATATAGCTATTGAGCTATTGTGATCTTTTCTAAGAATATCCTAGATATATTCTAGTTTTTCCAAATGAGTGAAAATATGTAGCCTATGATTCTTTGGGTCTGGCTTGATTGATTTATTATGTTTTCCAAGTCTTTCCTTTTCCTTACAAATGGGGCAATGTTATTCTTTCTGATGGAACCATAGAATTTTGTTGTGAATGTATATGACATTTTCTTGATCAATTTATCTACTGAGGGGCATCTGTTTTGGTTCCATATCTTAGCTGTGATAAATAATGCTACAATGGTCATAGTTTTGATAGTAGCCTTAGTGTGGCCTTGTTTGTGGTCATTTGGGTAAATGCCCAGGAGTGGGATTGCTGGGTCATAGGGGAGCTCTTCTGAGGAACCTGTTTACTTCTTTATGGAATATTTGAACAAGTTTACATTTCCAACAATAGTGTAGTAATGTTCCTTTTTGGCCACATCCCCACCAGCCCAGCAGCTTTGATTAATAATTTTCTTCATAATGGTCATTCTAACTGGGGTGAGGTGGAATCTCAATGTTGCTTTGATTTGCGTTTCTATGGCCAGAAATGTTGCATTTTTTTCGTGTTTTTAGCCATTCATATTTCTTCTTCAGAGAGGTCTCTCTTTAAATCTTTAGCCCACTTATTAAGAGGGTTGTTGTTTTTTGAGGATTTGTTTTTGGGGGGTTAACTTTTGGGGCTCTAAATATTTTTGAGATATGAGCCAATGTCTGTTGCAGAGCAAGTAATGATCTTCTCCCAATCTGTGGGCTTTCTATTTATCTTTCTATCTATATAAATTCTCTTCTTAGTCAGATTTGGTAAGGATCTGTCAAGTCTGTTAATTTATTGCCAGAACCAACTCTGTTTTGATGATTTTTTATGTTTTATTTTGTCTTTAGTTATTTCTGATTTAATTTTTTTTTGTTCGGTCGTGGGGCTTGAACTCTGGCCTTGGGTACTGTCACTGTGCTCTTCAGCTCAAGGCGATCACTCTACCGTTTTAGCCACAGCACCACTTCTGGTTTTCTACTGGCTTATTGGAGATAAGATTCTCACTGACTTTCCTGCCGGGGTTGGATTTGAATCGCGATCCTCAGATCCTCCTGAATAGTTAGTATTACAGGCGTGAGCCACCACCAGCGCCCGGCTCTGATTTAATACTTTTATTTGTTTCTGTTTACTGCTTTGGGTTTGGGCTTTTTCCTGTTTTCAAGAAGTTTGAGGTATATAATTAAAATACAGACTTGAGATTTCCACAATTACTTGATGTAGGCACTCAGAGCTATATATTTTCCTCTATATACTGCATTTACTGTGTCCCAGAGGGGATGGTATTTTGTGTGATCAATTTGTTAAATTTCAGAAACTTTCAGATTTTCCTTCTAATATATTCAGAGCCCCATTGGTCTTTCAGCAATGTGTTGTTCAGTCTTCATATATTTGAGATTTTTTTTTTGCTTTAGATGTTTAATTCTGTTTATTCTGTTGTGGTCTGACAAGATGTGGCAAGTCAATTTATTTTTCTTTCAATTTGGATAGAATTTCTATGTAACATAGAATATGTTCTATTTTGGAGACTCTTCCAAAGCTGCTGAGAAGAATGTTTATATTGACGCTGAATGTATATTCTGTAGATGTCTATTAGGGCTAGCAGTCAATGTAGTTATTTAGGACTGCAGTTTCTTGGTTGAGGTTTTCCTGGATGACCTATCCAGGGATAACAATGATGTGTTGAGATGTGTTTTTAGGTTAAGTAGTATTTGATTGATCAAGTGGGGTGCTCCAGGATTCTGGGCATTATATTTAGACTAGTTATATCCTCATAATGGAGAGTTGCCTTTATCAATATGTCTCTTCCTAGTAATTTAAATTTGAATTCTATTTCATTTTATGTTAGTAATTTTACTGTGGCCTGTTTCTGGTGTCCATTTGCTTTAAATTTTTCCTTCCAGCCTTTCAGTTTGCGTATGTGTTTGTTTTTGTCAATAAAATGTGTCTCTTGTAGATACTAGATGGATGTGTCTTGTTTTTTGATACTACTATCTAATCTATGTTTTCTAATTGGAAATTTAAGTCCTTTGATATCGAGAGTTAAGATTTTGAAATATCTGATGAGTCCTGTTTTGTTATGCACCTGTTGTTAGGAGCTGTGCCTCATCTACTCTTAATATATTTACCTTGTTCTCTGGTAGGGAGCATTTTATATAACCAGTTCCTGTTCTTCTTGATCTTCTCTATGTATGATATATTTGATTAACTTCTATCCTGCTGATTGGATGGAGATACATTTTTTCAAGTTTTCTTCGTCATGAAATAATTCTATATATTCTTTAAATGTGAAGGAGATTTTGGCTTGGTAGCCAAAATCAATCACGGTTGGTAGTTATTTGCGTTTAATGTGTGTCATATATCATGCCAGGCTGTCCTTTTAACCATATCAGCTAACAAATCTGTATTTATTCTAACTGTATATTCTTTATAAATAATCTGTCTTTTACCAGGTGTTGCTTTGGTAGTCTGTTGTGATTCCTTTTCCTGGAATTAGGTTTTTGTCTAGACCATTAATTGTAGGAGAAGAGATCAGTTGTGGTGAGATGTTATGTTAATACTTGTGGTTCCAGTGTCAGTTCGGACTATCCAGTGGTAAGGTGAATTGTATCTCTGTTTAGATGTGATTCTCTGTTCATGATTTTGTCCCCATTTGCTACTTTTGTTTCCACATTGCAGTTGTGCTTTTGAATATACTGGCCAAAACAGTCACAACAGTCACCTGCCTAGCTGGGTACTTTTCATAGATATCTGTTTTCTTGTGAAGACAGTATAAAATCTTCCTTTGAATTTTATATCTATATATAATTATAGCTGACTTGGTGTGAAACATTAGAATTGGAGTGCCTTCTAGGACTCTAAATCTCTGTTTCCTTAAAGAGAGCTAGGGTAAATTTGTGTTGTTATTCTACCATTGTTTTTCCTCTTTCTCAGGTTTATTTATTATATTGTGGATTTTTTCACATAATTTAAGATTTGTGATGGTTTTTTATCAGGTTGTTTTTGTTTTTCTGTTTGTGTTACTTTGAAATAGTGATTCTAGGCTTGTATGAAGAGACAGTAATAATATGAAATGTGAAGAGCCTAAGGCTTAAAGAAGTACACTGAAGGCCTAAGTAACTTCATTACAGGCTAGCAAAAATCTTGTGACATATGAATTATTAAAATAACCATGGGTTTGATCCAGAAATGACACAAAAAGTAAAACAATCACTGGACAACTCAGACATAAATAATTCTTTGGAAAGCCACAGGAATTTTCCCCAGATGCATTGACCAAACACTGGGTGGCCATGCAGGACACAGTGACCCAGTGGCCAGACAATTCCCGTCAATAACACTTCAATAATGATATTAGCCAATCAAATATGTATAGCTTAGTTTGCTTAAAATGTTAACCAATCATGTAATTTCTCATGTAAAACTTCCTTAAATTTGTTTGTTCAATACTATAAAAACTGTGCTGATTCTATGCTCGGGACTTCTTAGCATCACCGGTTACTGAGTGCACTGAGGATCAACCTCGAATATGCAAATAAACAACTCTTTTGTTATTTGCATTGGTTGTGGTCTCTGGTGGTCTTCAGGGAGCGTCTCCAGTCCAGGTACAACAGATAGAGGCTCATCCGAGATCTCCCTCATAAGCTCACCCAGACACCTGATCAAGGAGTAGGAAAGAACGGCCAGTAAGTTAAGGCATTGTCCCTTTGTAATTATCTGGTATTTGTGTAGCTTGCAGGTTGGGTATTGGAGTTGGCAAGAAGTCCTGGAGGACGTGCTATAAGACAGCCAACGGGACCAGTGGGAGACGTTCCCCGGATGCTAGGGGAAGATAAACTATCTACTAGTGTGGACATTTGGGCCCATCTGTAGTCTGGAACTTTCTGTTTGATAGTTTATAGGGTAGACTAGTCCACTAGTGCAGACATTTGGGGTTTTTCCTGTCTGTATTCCGGCATTTTCTGTCTGACAGTCTACTACTAGCATGCTGTTAATGTGTCTTGTCTTAATGTCTGTGCGTCTGTCTGTATTGTGGCTTTTGTGGAACATTTACTCTTTCATATTCATCCTGAAACACATGCCTGGAAACCCTGTTTGCCTCTATTTAAAATTGTTAGTCTTTGTTCTGTTCTTTTTCCAACAATAATTGCTTTCTCTTTCAGACGCTCTTGTCTTCTGCCTCAAAGGGTGAAATTTGGCTTAGAAAGTTGGCCCACTTGAAGCAAAGCTGGAGTCGGGTAGTCTTTTACGCGATGACACTGCTGAAACATCACCAAGTGTCTCTGTCTACCTCTTTGGGATCTTAAACAGGCCAGACAATCCACACTTTTCTCCTTGGGACACTCTGAGTTGTGGTTATATCCTAAATCCCTGAAAGCACCAGTTGTTTCATGTTGTGACATTTGTATTTGCCTTCCTCCGTTTTTCTTGTTTTGTGTATGGATTGATACACGCTGAAATGGGTCAGAACCAAAGTACACCTCTTACCTTTCTGACAGCTAATTTTAAAGATGTTAAGGAAATAGCTAACAATTTAGGTGTTGTAGTAGAAAAAAGAAAAATTACTTTCTTTGTGCAAGTCAGAGAGGTCTACTTTTGAGGTTGGATGGCCCCCCCAAAAACTTTTGATCTAAACACCATTTGGAAGGTTAAACGTAGGGCTTTTCTCCCAGACAGCACAGGGTACCCTGATCATATTCCCTATATTTTAGTATGGCAGAATTTGGTGCAGGAACCTCCAAAGTGTCTGTCGCCCTTTCTACCCCTTTCTGTCAATAAAAACAAGATTTTAGCATTAGAAAAGGTTATGTCAACTACCGCATCAGCCTCCTTATATCCCATTTTACAGGAAGGGAGTGAATTTCTGCTCTCATTAGACTCCGATTTCCCCCCACACCCTTCACTTCTGCCTCCTCCACCCCCCATGGAGGAAGGGAAGGTGGCAGGAGACGAGGAGCAAGGAGCCAGCAGCAACTTGGAAGGGCTAGCTGGAAGAACTCGTGGTCGCATTCAGAGAACTGCCAGCCCGAGACTCCCTGACACCACCAGGATGCTGCTGTTCAGAGAAATTGGATCACTGGACAAACCAGAGACCCCAGACATCAGTATTGGCCCTCTCCACGAGTGACATATAATTGGAAAACACAAAATACAATATTTTCAGATAATCCCAAAGATTTGATTTCTCTCCTAGATTGTGTAATGTTAATCCAAGCCGACCAGGGATGATTGCCATCAGTTACTTTGGGTCTTGTTCAACAGAGAAGAAAGAGAAAGGATTCCACCCGAGGCTACGAAACTGGTCCCGGGGGATGGCAGGCAGCCTACTGCTAACCCTGATTTAATCAATACATCTTTTCCATTAACCAGGCCTCCAAGCGATGGTTGGGACTACAACACAGCAGAAGGTAGGGGGAGATTACGGGTCTATCGCCAGACTCTAATGGTGGATCTCAGGGCAGCAGCCTGCAAACCTACCAATTTGGCTAAAGTATACATGATATTACAGGGAAGGAAACCCTATGACGCCCAAATAGTCGAGGTCTATGCAGAGATTAGTGCACTTATTGCCAAGAAATAGTCCATTACGCCAAAGAATGTCTTAAGAAAAGGGAACTTTGAACAAAGCAGTGGCAGCCCCATAGAACCTCGACACTAATGGCTAACAGTACTGCTAATAATGATTAGGGATGTCAGGGTTCAGTTCCTCTCCCTGAACCCAGGGTAACTCTGAAAGTGGATGGGACTCCAGTAAAATTTCTAGTGGATACCGAGGCTCAATACTCGGCTTTAATAAAGCCCCAAGGAAAACTCTCAAATAAAACCTCTTGGGTGCAAGGAGTCATGGACCACTGAAAGAACAATGGACCTGGGGATGGGATGAGTGTCCCACTCATTCTTCTTAATTCCAGATAGCCCTTATCCCTTATTGGGAAGAGACTTGTTAACCAAGGTCAGGGCACATATTCACTTCTATTCAGAAGGCCCCAGTTGGAGGATGCTCAAGGAAGACCAATACAAGTATTGTCTCAGGGTTTGGAAAATGAGTCCCGCTTGCTCCAACCACCCCAGACTCCTGACCAAGAAATCACCTATTGGCAGGTAAGGCATCTTGAAGCTTGGGCAGAGACTGGTAGAGTGGGACTAGCGAAACATAGACCAACTCTCTTCATCAAAAATCTAGTATATGTCTGAGTAAAGCAGAAAAGGTCAGATAAGGTGATGTTAGGGAAAGGAACCCTAAGATATGTATTCAAATGTTTTTTTTTTCCTTGCGATTGTTTCTGACCCATTTATAACATTATTTCTTTGTTGCTTTGTATGTCCCTCCCCCATAGTATAACCCATGCTTTCACTGTATTTAATGTCGGTATAATTTGTGGAGGGGAAGGGGAAAAACAAATCATTTAAATAGGGATACAGGTGGACCCATTGCAACAATGAGATATACAAGTCGTTATGTCGAAAACGAACTTTACAACTTTGGTGCGGATGGGGGAAGGGGTGTGCGGGGAGGATTGGGGGTCGGGGGGAGGATGGGAAGGGATGGGAAGGGGAAACAAAGGAGGAGACTACAATGCTTGATAAGAAATGTACTCATTATCTTGCCCATGTAATTGTAACCGCTCTGTACAGTATTTTCACAATAAAAAAAAAGTCCAACCAGGGGCGGACCCAGTCAGAGTTCAGCAGTACCCTATGTCTATGGAGGCACAGGTGGGAATTACACCCCACATTAGGCGTCTGCTAGAACTGGGTATATTGCGACCCTGCCAGTTGGCATGGAACACTCCCCTGCTACCAGTCCGCAAACCCAACTCTAATGAATATAAGCCAGTACAGGACTTACAGGAAGTTATTAAAAGGGTAATGGACATTCACCCTTCCATACCTAACACCTACACTCTCCTGAGCACCCTGCCTCCAAATAGGCAGTGGTATATGGTATTAGATTTAAAAGATGCCTTTTTCAGCCTACCCTTGGTGCCCAAAAGTCAAGATCTCTTTGCCTTTGAGTGGACAGATGTCAAAGGAGGTGTCAATGGACCTGGACAAGACTCATTCAAGGGTTCAAAAATTCACCAACACTCTGACAAAGTTTTGCATGAGGACTTGGGTGAGTTTAGGGGAAGCCACCCTCGTCTGACTTTGTTGCAATATGTGGATGACTTATTAATTGCTAGTGAAACTGAAAGAGACTGCATCCAAGGAACAGAAGATTTACTCCAGATATTGGGAAACCTTGGTTAAAGAGCATCGGCCAAGAAAGCTCAAATCTTCAAATCAGAGGTAACTTACTTGGGCTATTAATTGAAATGGGGGCAGCGATGTCTCATAAAAGACAGAAAAGAATCTGTCCTTAAAATTCCAACACCACGGTCACAGCACCAAGTAAGGGAGTTTTGGGGTTCGGCCGGCTTTTGACATCTGTGGATTCCAGGGGCCAGAGGAAGCTGAACGAGCCTTTGAACAGATAAAAACTGCCTTATTATCAGCCCCTGTGTTGGGATTCCCTGATGCCACTAAACCCTTTTACTTATATGTGGATGAACATAACGAGATAGCAAAAGGAGTCCTAGCCCAATATTTGGGCCCGTGGAGAAAACCAGTCACATCAGGATGGCCACCATGTCTGAGAATGATAGTGGCTACTGTTCTGATGGTAAAATACACAGATAAACTAAACATGGGACAGGAGTTGTATGTGACTACCACCCACATTATTGAGGGTGTGCTACAACAACCACCAGATCAGTAGCTCAGCAATGTCCAACTAACCCATTATCAAGGAATGCTACTCAACCCTCTCAGAATGAATTTCCAGGCTCCCCCGGCTCTCCACCTGGCAACTCTGCTACCAGATCCGGACCTAAACATGCTGTTACATAACTGCTCAGAGATCCTGGCACAAGTCCATAGCATCCAAGAGGACTTAAAGGACCAGCCGCTGCTGGATGCTGAACTCATGTAGTTTACAGATGGAAGCAGCATTGTTCATCAGGGGCAGATGTATGCGGGAGTGGCAGTAGTGTCTGAGACTGATGTGGTCTGGGCTGAAGCTCTACCAGTAGGCACATCAACCCAGAGAGCCAAGTTAATAGCCCTTACCTAAGCTCTAACGCTTAGAAAGGACAAAATACTAATTGTGTACATTGACAGTTGGCATGCATTTGCAATGGCTCATGTACACGGAGCTATTTACAACGAAAGATGATTACTGACAGCTGAAGGAAAAAGCATCAAAAATAAAGATGAAATCTTGGCTTTAATTACTGCTCTTTGGCTGCCTAAGTTAGCCATTGTTCATTGCCCTAGACATAAAAAACCTAAAGATGCTGTGAGTAAAGGCAATACCCTGGCCGACAGAACAGCCCAGGAGGTGGCGTTACAAAGGGACTCTATAATGATGATTAACCTCCCAGACCCCGGTACAAGAACTCTTCCAGACACTCCAATATACACCATAGAGGACTTGAAATGCATTGATCAACTGCTGATGGCACAATGCCTAAATGGAGAGATTCTAGGAGCAACGTTATCTTACCAGAGCAGATAGGGAGTAAAGTACTGCTTAAGTTGCATCGAAGCACCCACATAAGTGCAAGGAAGATGCAAGATCTGGTGAGAAATACTGGACTTAGGATTAAAAATAGCCATGCTAAAATATAACAGATTGTCAGGGACTGTAAGGGATGTCAACTGACAAATACATGGAAGAACCAGACAGGAACAGGCAGTCCAATTAGAGGAGATAGACCAGGAAATTACTGGGAGGTGGACTTCAAACTTGGAAAGTATGAATATAAATACCTGTTAGTTTTCATACTTATTCAGGATGGGTAGAATCCTTTCCTACAAAGCATGAAACGGTGCAGGTGGTGGCTAAGAAGTTATTAGAAGAGATCTTTCCCAGGTTTGGCTTTCCTATTATGATAGGATCAGATAATGGACCAGCTTTTGTGTCCAAGGTAAGTTAGGGACTTGCAAGTACTCTTGGAACAGATTGGAAATTGCATTGTGCTTATAGACCCCAAAGTTCAGGACAGATGGAAAGGATGCATAGAACTCTAAAAGAGACCCTGACCAAATTGACCATGGAGACTGGCGGTGACTGGGTAACTCTCCTTCCCTTTGCCTTATACAGGGTATGCAACTCCCTTTTTAAAATTGGTCTTTCTCCTTATGAAATTGCATTTGGGGTGTCCCCTGCCACGATTCCTAACTAGTCAGAACAGTTGCTTAGAGAAGATGATGAATCTGAACTTTTGTTCTCCCTCAGGGCCCTACAGAGGGCCCATCTTTATATCTGGCCCAGACTGAGTGCACTGTAAGAGTCAGGCCCTCCACCAATCCCACATCACTTCCATCTTGGTGACTGGGTCCTGGTTAAAAGACACTGACAGGAAAATCTGGAACCGAGGTGGAAAGGAACTTATGTAGTCATCTTCACGACACCGACATCCCTCAAAGTCGACGGCATCGCTACATGGATCCACCATTCTCCTGCGAAGCCTGCAGATCCCATAGCAGATCTCATCGAGGACCCAGAGTGGCAAGTATCGCACACCAAAGACAATGCTTTAAAGCTCAAATTGACCTGTAAAAAGACTTAGTCATGAATTGGTTATTGATGTATACCTTACTTGGAAATTGTATTAGCATAGTAGTAAGTGCCGGCAATCCCCACCACCCATAAATTGGGTGGTAACAGATAAATGTTTCCCTTTGGCCATGAAAGAGGGACGTCCTTATGGTTCCCAGACAAGCTCACATTTAACTTGTATCAGCTTTCTGATGGAGTATGGGGAGGACCTAGGCTTATGAAATGTAGATGGAGACACTGGTATGTATGCCCAGGGGAAGGAAGGACTAGTAATTGTGGAGGACAAGAGGACTTTTACTGTAAGAGCTGTGACTGCAAAACAAGTACCTCAGGAAAATGCAAAGGAATGGGAGGAGACCTTGTTACACTTACCAAACCAGAACCTGTGGCCATCCAGTTTAATGGGATGCCTGTATGGAAACAAATTAGGGTCCCACAGGACTCTGATGATAGAGTGGATATTCTTTCACAGACAAGGGCAAACAAGCCCTAGTATGGAAATTAGGAAAGAGTTGGGGACTAAGATTTTACAGATGGGGAGAGACACATGATGGCATTCTCATAACCTTACAAGCAATTGCCACAGCCAGTTATTCCCCTTCAGCAATGGGACCAAACACAGTTTTAAAATCAGTCTCTGCCATAAAACCCAAAGCAGACAACAGAATGAGCCCTGAGTTATAGTGACCCCATCTCCTCCATAAAAGGGAGACCCCCTTAGGGAGAACATCCCTTTGCCAGAGGATTCCCTATGGCAGCTGTTGGTTCAAACTTACAATGTGACCAATCAGATCCGTCCTGATATTATAAGTTCTTCTTGGATGTGTTATGACATGAGACCTCCATTTTATGAGGGTATTGGAGTGGTACAGAATGTAACAAATGCTAAAACAAGTAAATCATGCAGGTGGGAACAGAAGGAAGCAAAACTTACTCTACAAGCAGTTATAGGACAAGGATTATGTGTGGGACGAGTACAAACTAACTTTACTCACTTATGTAATCAGACCCAAGAATGGATTCCAGAGGAAGGATACCTATTTCCTCCCCAAGATGTTTGGTGGGCATGTTCAACTGGCCTAACCTCCTGCGTCCACTTAGAAGTTTTTTAGGACTAACAGTTTTTGTGTCATGGTACAACATATCCATCCACTGCTCTACCATTCTCAGGAAGACATAATGATAAAGATGTCTTCAGCAAGCTATTGGCCCCAAAAACCTAAAAGAGAAATAATAACAGCAGTAACAATCGGGGCCCTAGTGGGCTTAGCTGGACTAGGAACTGGGGTGGCATCCGTAATTACTCAGAGAACATCTTACCCTAGCCTTCATGCTGCTATAGATGAGGATATCAAAAACCTGGAAAGCTCTATAGCCTACCTTCAAAAATCACATTACTCCTTCGCCGAGGTAGTGTTATAAAACAATAGGGACTGGACTTAATTTTCTTACAAGGATGTCTATGTGCTGCCCTCGGGGAAGAATTCTGCTTCTACCCTAATCATTCCAGAGTTGCAAAAGAGTCTTTAGCTAAAGTAAGAGAGGCACTAGCAAAACGAAGAAGAGAAAGAGAACAACAAGAAGGATGGTTTGAATCATGGTTAATTATGCCCCTTGCATAACCACCTTAATATCCACTCTGTTGGGCCACATTATCATTCTGGTACTTGTGTTCACAGTAGGGCCTTGCGTTGTAAATCAACTAGTGATGTTTGTTAAGGAACGCATTAATACCGTGCAGATGATGGTACTGAGAACAAAATATCAACTGATTCCTGACAAAAGACATAGTGCAGGCCCATAAGGACCATGATTGGCCCTTAAGGTGCCTATTAGAAAGTGGGGAATGAGGACCATAAAGCTTAAAGATGCACAATGGAGGCCTAAGTAACTCTAATATAAGCTAGCAATCATCTTGTGAAGCATGAATTACTAAAATAACCATGGGTTTGACCTAGAAATGACACAAAAAGAAAAACAATTCCCAGACAACTCAGACATAAATAATCCTTGGGAAAGACACAGGAATTTTCTACAGATGCATTGACCAAACACTGGGTGGCCATGCAGGACACAGTTACCCAGTGACCAGACAATCCTTCCTGTCAATAACATGTCAATAATGATATTAGCCAATCACATATGTATAGCTTAGTTTCCTTAAAATGTTAACCAATCATGTAATTTCTCATGTAAAACTTCCTTAAATTTGTTTTTTCAATACTATAAAAACTGTGCTGCTTATATGCTCGGGGCCTCTCAGTGTCACCGATTACTGAGTTCGCTGTGGCTCAAAGTGGCAGCACTAGTCTTGAGTAATAAATCTCAGAGACAGAACCCAGGCCCTGAGTTCAAGCTCTCTGAAATTATTCTTAAAATACTTGTTGTCAGGAATTCTTTAACTTGTCTAGAAGAATATTTTAAACTTAGGGATTTTTTTATTTCATGTTGTCAGCATTGATTTTTAAGATGTGCAGAGAAAAATTATTTATAGTCAGAACTGGATTGCATGGCTTTGTATTACGCATTGCCTCTACATCAAGAGATCAGCTGGAAAGCAGATGGCCAAATCCTGGCTGTTGGCAATGAAGATGGATATGTGTTTCTTTTAGTAAAGAAACAAACTTATGAAATAGTAGCCTTTATATATAATACCTTAATAGTTACAATAAAATAAATATTATTATTATTATAATTTTTTGTCAGTTGTGGGGCTTGAACTCTGGGTCTGGGCATTGTCCCTCAGCTCTTCAGCTCAAGGCTAGCACTCTACCACTTGAGCAACAGTGCCACTTCACATTTTCTGAAGTTGGAGATAAGGATCTCAAAGACTTTCCTCCCTGGCTTTGAACAGAGGCCCTCAGTTCTCAGCCTCCTTAGTAGCTCGGATTACAGGTGTGAGCCACTGGGGCTCGGCAGTAAAATTATTTTGAAAAAGAAAAAAACCCACGATTCTATACTTAAAAAAATCACAATCTGGCAAGTGTATCTGTAACATTGTTGTATCAAGTAACCTTAGGCAGCAATCATTTTTAGATCTCACTATGTCCTGTCCAATGCCAGATAATATTTCATTAATTTATTTTAATTTTTCCTAACAAAGTTCATTATGAATGCCCAACAGCACAATTTTATAGTGAGTATAAAGAATTCTTCAACATATTTCTTCCTTTTTTTTTTGTCGTGTGGCTTGAACTCTGGATCTGGGCACTGTCCCTCGGATGTTCAGCTCAAGGCAAGCACTCTACCACTTGAGCTACAGCTCCACTTCCGTTTTTCTAGTGGTTTATTGGAGATAAGAGTCTCACAGTCTTTCCTGTCTGGGCTGGCTTTGAACTGTGATCCTCAGATCTCAGCCTCCTGAGTAGCTAGGATTACAGGCGTGAGCCACAACACCGGGCCAAAATATTTATTTCAACAAACAGCATTTTGCCCTTAGTTTTTTTTTTTTAATTTTGCAAGAGCTGGGGCTTGAAATCAGGGCCTGGGCACTCTCCCTGAACTTCTTTTCCTCAAGGCTAGCTCACTACCAATTGATCCACAGCACCACTTCCATTTTTTCTGCTTACATCATACTGAGGAATCAAATCAAGTGCTTCATGCATGCGAGACCAGCACTCTACCACTAACCACATTCCCAGTCATTGGGTTCTTTGTTGTTGTTGTTGTTTTAAGATAGTATTTTACTATGTGTCCTTTTGTTGGTCTGAAACTTATGCTAGTCTCAAGTTAAATAAATCAGCCTCCCAAGTTCAGAGATTACAAACATTGACCATCATATTTAGCTCATGACTCTTTGTGAGAAAATACTCTTCTCAGATATAGAGTTATTCTGTCTTTCTTGGACTGTATGGTTTTTGCATTCAGCACTGTTAATCACATTTCTTGTCCTGGTATGTTTCCCCTTCTAGATCAATAGAAATATTCAGATTCTGAACTTGATGCTGATCATTGCCATCCAACAATATCACATTCTTATGAATAGCACTAGCTGGCCTCATGAACATAGCAGCCAGCTGGAGCTCAGCTATTTGATGGCTTTGGGCTCCATCAATGCAATCATTTCTGTGCACAAACTGAAAACTGTCATAGGTAATTTAGATTTATTCAATTCTGTTCTAACATACTTCCCATTCTCAGCTTTGTATGTTTTAAATTCTGTTAAACATTAATTACTATTTCCTGCCGTTCTCAAAAGTAACATATATGTTTTACTATAAAATTCATTCAAACATGCAAAAATGTTAATGTGGTTGCTGTCCACCAGTGGCTCATGTTTTAAAACCTAGCTACTTTAGAGGTCAAAAACTGAGGATTCAGGTTTAAAGCAGCCCATGCAGAAAAAATCTGAGATATTTCTCCAATTAAGAAACAAAAATCTAGACGTGGAGATGGGGCTCAAGTGGTAGAGTGTCAGACCAAGCAAGAATTATAGGTCTAATTCTAATTCCATTATTTTCTCATGGAAAACACACACACACACACACACACACACACACACACACACACACACACAAATCTATATTATCCTAGATTCCCCTTCTTGAGCAGTATTCAATGCCATTAACTTAATGCATGTTTTTTTCCAAATTATTATGGTAGGGGTTAAACTACATTTGTATTTATGATAATGTATTTTTTGTACTTTTTGTTTTGCAATTTTGTGTACTTATATGAGAGCACAGTGTTTTACGAAGACTAAACAGAAATCAATGTGTCGGTAAATAGGTAGGTGACAGGTAAACTGAAAGATGCAGAAAATACCATTGAAATATTATTTCTCAAAGTTTAAATATATATGCATATGTATGTATTTAAAATTTCTGCCAATATTTTATTTCCATTAACAATTATCTATTTGTTCCATTATATAAATTTAACATATTGTATGTTTGATAGTAGATTAATATTTATTGAATTTCTTTCCTTTGGAGACCAGGTTCTGCAGTGTAGACCAGGTTTCCTCGCCTCCTTATTCTCCTGTGTCAGGTTCCTGAGTATTGGCTGGCAATACCATGTGGTAGCATGTCTACCTATATTAGTTATATTTTGTTCAGTAGAATATTACTGTGAACAGCTATAAGCCATATATCGTCATGAGTATGAATGAATTTCTTGCGAAAATGTTATAAATAGTTATTGAGTGAAGCAAATTAGAGTAGGCATGCCTGTAATCCACCTAGGAGGATTGGTAGTTTAAGAGCGGCCTGAGCTACACAGCAAGTCCCTTTTAAAACAAAAAAAAAACAACAACAACTGATGAGCTTAGAAGAGGGAAAGTATTGTTAAGTGGAGTGATAGGAACATACAAAATTGTGTGTGTGTGTGTGTGTGTGTGTGTGTGTGTGTGTGTGTGTGTGTGTGTGTGTGTGTGTTTGTGCAGGTCCTAGGGCTTGAACTCAGCTCCTGGGCACTGTTCCTGAGGTGTATGCTCCAGTCTAGCACTCTACCACTTGAACCAAACTCCACCTCAAGCTTTTTTAGAGGACATTGGAGATGAGTCTGATCCAGTTTCCTGTCCAAGTTTAGAAACTTCATACTCTTTTTTCAGCCTCTTTTGTAAGTAGTTTTATAGGCATGTTGTATGTATTACTGTTAAGTAATATAGTAAACATCACGCCAGTTTACACCTTCCAGCAGTATTTGAGTGTTGCACACACACCTAAGATAAAACTTGCTCCATGTTTGATGACATCCAGATCTCATAATCCCGTGAGACAAATATTGTTATGCTCACTTTACATGAGAAGAATTTGAGATCCAGAGAGTTTAGTTAATTTTGAGTCCCCAGCTAGTATACAGTGGAGCCTGTATTCAAGACCAACTAGTTTTGATAATTTCAGAAAACATGGAGTCATCATGTGGTCTAGTCAACATGTGTTCTAGCAAGTAATGCTCTTTGCAAGTACAGTTCTGTGCCTGACAGATTACCTTTCTCTCTCTTTAACTGTTTGCACACCCTTTCATAAGCTAGGGACAGCACAAGTGATGAGAAGAGCCATTTTTGATGGGGAAATTAATAATGGTGATTGACCTTGGTATCACATACATATTAATCTGATCTTCCATTTGAGTTATGCTTCCAGCAATATATTTCTGTTTTTTTTTCTTTCATGTTATTATTATAAAGGCAAGTTACACAGATGTTATAGTCATATGTCATGTATGGATATATATCTTTTTTGAAAGGTCATCCCTTCCCTTACTCCTCAATTTTTCTCTCTCACTGGTTTGGTTTTATGAAATTTCTCCTCCTCCTCCTCCTCCTCCTCCTCCTCCTCCTCCTCCTCCTCCTCCTCCTCCTCCTCCTCCTCCTCCTCCTCCTCCTCTTCCTCCTCCTCTTCCTCCTCCTCTTCCTCCTCCTTCTTCTTCTTCTTCTTCTTCTTCTATTATTATTATTATCATTATTATTATTGTGCTGTAGAGGGTTTAGTTAGATTCATTTGCTGATGATTATATTTGTCTTTGTTTTTGTTTTAGTCAATAATGAGGCTTGAACCCAGGACCTGGACACTCTGTCTGAGCTCGTTTGCTGAAGAGTGGCACTCATATTGAGCCACAGCTCTACTTCCCTAAGTGCATTTCTTTTTGGACAATGTTACCCTTTCCCTCCATCTCTTCCAGTTTTCCCGTCCTTCGCCACATACAAGTTGTATAGGTCATTTTCAAATTAGTACCAATTGAATACTACTGTTGAACATGTTCATCCATTTTCCCTCCTTTTCTATGATGCCTTTAACTTCTCAAAGAGAGGTAAATTTAAAAAAAAATGAAAGAAAATAAAGAAAAATATCATCTTGTTTCTGTTTCCTGCTCACTGGTTATTTTTTAGATAGGGTGTGTGTGTGCGTGAGTGTGTGTGTGTGTGTGTGTGTGTGTGTGTGTGTGTGAATACTGGGGCTTAAACTCAGGAAGCTGACCATTAGCTTCTTTACTCAAGGGTAAGTCTACGACTTGAACCAAATTTCCACTTCTTCATTTTGAACAGTTAATTGGGGAACAAAGTTTCACAGGTTTTTTTCCTACCTAGTCTAGCTCCAATTCACTTTCCTCAGATCTCAGATTTCTAAATAGCAAGAGTTACAGGTGTGAGACACTGATGGTGTTATGCCTACCTTCTTTTTGTTAAGTAGTTGAAATGTAAAAGACAGTTGAAACCATAGTAGAAAAGAAATCAATTTAACTTTCCCAACTTCATCAACTTTTAATATTTTGTCACATTTGGTACATACAGAAAACCATTTTTTTGTAAATGCTCCTGCAATTAGGTTTTCAACTGGGTTTTCCTCATGATGAACTTAATTTTATAGCTTTTTATCTACTAAATATTGATGAGAATATGTCCAGAGGGCATTATTGACCTTTTGTTGGCTTTCAAAAGGAAATTGTGCAAGCTAATACGAGATAAATTTGTGTGCAGGACCCCGATGATATATCCACATTCTTAACCAGAAGACAGTAGAGCCTGTTACAAATCATCTAGATCTGACAAAACCCTGAATCAGGCCTTGTTACCACCTTCCTGTAGTACCTCTTAGAGTACAATCCTGACACTCCAGTGACCATGACAGAGCCCTGCTGGACGTTCTCAGGACACAGCCGAGGTCACCAGTCAGGCGTGGCACCTACAGTGTGATGAGAGATTGTTGACTGCTTCCTATGATGGAACGACACAGGGAATGTTAGGTCCTTAAGCTGTCATCAGTCCTGAGGGCTCCTCATTTAGCATTCAATCCTAAAATTTAAGAAGACATCAAACTCTCTCTTCTTTGTACCAGTTGTGGACCTATTATTCTGCTGCTGTCATCTTCTGTGGAAAGAGCTCTATAAGCCATTTTGCTTATTCTAGGCCCTTAGGGTAATTCTGGCTTTTATACTTAGACAAAAAGAAATGCACTGATAAAAAATAGCAAACAACATTTTTTCTAGTCTAGTTATTACCCAAATATGTTTTCAAATTCTACCAATAATTCTTATTAGTAAGAGGCACTTAATAGCAATCACTTTCTCAAACTCCTAAGTTCCTCAGTGAGCTGTGTGAGAGAAACCAAAGTAAGTGTTAGGCGTTCTCCAGCTTAACTTCTTGGCCAGGCAGAAGTGTCTCTATGATTGGCCTCCAAATTGAACATAGAATACTTCTTATACCTTAGATTACATGTCCAAGCTATACATACCAAAGAAAGCTAAAGACAAGATATTAATCTGACTTGGGAACAACGCAGATCACAAACATGTATTCTAAGTAAACAGAAATGAAAAGAAATTTTCCTTTATTCATATAATACAATTAAAACTGCTACTTTTCTCATTATCACTTAATTATGGTTATAGGTACTTAGTACTAGCTTCTTGAAAGTCCTAAAAAATCTCTTTGACATGAACTCAGAAGCTGATAAGCTTGAGATTTTATGAAAAAAAAACTTTTATTTTTATATTTCTAAAAATCTATATTATAAAGCTGCTGTACAGAGGGGTTACATTTACATCAGTAAGTTTTATTTCTCATTGAACATTGTTACCCACTCCAGTGTTTTTCTCCCTCTGTTCCTTCCCTCCACCCCCCACCCCCACCATTACATGGTAAAGTTAATTTCTGCCATAGTGTCCTGTGAATATCATTGTTGCAATGGGTCAGCTTTTGTACTTCTTTCAATATTTTGTTATTTCCCTTCCCTTCCCCCAATCAGATAAATGCATATACAGGATGCAGGGTACCAGAATCAAAGACAGGAATTGCCATGGATAAAACCAATAGGAAAACAAAAATGAAATAAAGTAAGAAGAAAGAACTAGCTTCAGTACACTATCTACATCAAGCTTGACAACTAAATAAAAGATGACTTGCTGTTTCTATGTCTTGGAGTTCATTTCAATTAGCATCATTTTGTATGGTCATATATATGCTCATAACTCTTGAGCTATTATGATCCACTTTCAGGAATAACAGGCTAATGCTAACCATTGCAAATGAGGGAAATCATAGAGTTCATGTTTCTTTGGGCCTGCCTTGCTTCACTTAATATGATTTTTTCCAAGTCTTTCCATTTTCTTGGAAAAGGGGCGCTGCCATGTTTTCTGATAGAAGCATAAAATTCCATTGTGTAAATATACCACATTTTCTTGATCCATTCATCTATTGAGAGGCAATTGGGTTGGATCTGTATCTTACCTATGGAAAACAATGCTGTAATGAACATAGTTCTTCTGGTAGCTTATTGTACCATAGTTTGAGATCATTTGGATAAATGCAGAGGACTGGGATTGTTGGATCTCCAGTAGGAAGACCCCTACTCAGGCAGGCAATCTCACCTAGTCATCCAGAGTGACAGCGCCCACCACAACAAAGTTGTTAACAAAGAAGCAACTTTATTGAGAATGTTCCTACACTGACCTGTCAGGGCCACAGCACAGGCTCAGGAGCTGATACTGCGACCCCTAGCAGCCCACGTACTTTGTTTTTTAAAGGCAAAATTCAGGAGGTCAAGCCTGGTCAGGCAGGGTGACCAATGAGATTGTCACACACACAAAAGATTGCACAGTCATACTAGACCACACACAGGTAGTCAATGAAGTTACAATTTGTCACATAATGGATGTTTAAACCAACCTATCACTTTTGGTTTAAATGACTCACAAATTCAGTGAGTAAGGCGAAGCACACGCAAAAGGCAGAGTTTATGGTAAGCATACACAAAGGAGGAGTTTAGTGGAGTTTACCATAAGCACGTGAAATACCTGGAGTTTATGGTAAGCTAGAGATATTGCCAGTAGGAGCCAGATTGCAACCAATCTGTTTTATAGGTCAGGCGGTAACAGAACAATCAAGGTGGGTTAGATAGTTAAGGGGGGGGGGCATAGGGACATTCTTTCCATTCCAGGAACTGGGCTGCCTGGAGCCAAGGTCTAGTAAACCTTTTTTTAATTTTTTTTTCTCTAATATCCCTAAAACAAAGGCAAATCCTGTACCAGCTGAAGTCTCCTCTCAGGGCTTACTTCAGATCTTAGGGGAGTTCTGTTTAGTCTATTGAGCAACCTCCATACTGCCTTCCAGAGTAGCTGAACCAACTTACATTCCTACCATCAGTGTAGTAGTGTTCCCATTTACCCACATCCCCCCCCTCATCTGTTACTGTTTGTTCTCTTGATAATGGTCATTCTACCTGGGGCGAGTGGAATCTAAATGTGGTTGTGGTTTTGATTTGCATTTCTTTTATGACTAGTAATGCTGAGCATCCGCCTTCTCTTTCTGAGAGGCCACACTATTTCAGGTTTGCAGTGTCTCAACAGAGGCATAGAAACTTGTACTATTGTATGCTTTTTGTTGTACATTCACTTCACTTGGAGCTTCCAATTACTCCTATAACACATAGTAAAGGTTTATATTATTTCCCTTACTGAAAAAAACACCTATTTTCCAAAAGCATAGAAAAAATCCCTTTGTCACGGGTTTCAGTGAATTCTAAGGAAGATTCTTTACTGGGAAATTTTATTTGGTTGCTTGTTAGTTACATAACTTAAACACATGTGGAGTTTGGGGTTTCCCCACCAAATCTTCAACAAACCAGAAACTATGTTGCCTCATTGGATTTTGCTTCAAAAGTTACAAAATATTTTGACATATTTTTGATTTGATGTTTTGGAGGTTTTTGGCTTTTGGAGTGCTAGTGGCTAGTACTCAGGCTTGAACTGAGGGTCTGGAGCTCTTGCTTAGATTATTTTACTCAATGCTGTCACTGTGCCACTTGAACCACATCTCCACTTCTGGCTTTTTGCTACTTAATTGAAGATAAGAATATTGTGGATTTATTAGATTGGGTTGGCATAAAACTGTAATCCTCAGATCCCACCCTCCTGAACAACTAAGATTACAAGAATGAGCCAGAACCTGGATATACTGAGCTCTCTATGAGACTTAAAGAAGGGCACATAATTCTGAAGCATGTATGTATGGTTATGTATTTCAAAATTAGTTAGAAAAATACATCCTTAAAAAAGAAAACTATAGCCCTCTATGTGTGTGTGTGAATGTGTTGAGGGAAATGAGGATGTATCTACTGATTTTGAGGAAAGATTTCACCTAGGGCTTTTCAGACTGAGCTACGCTCTACAGAATGCTTGAGCCTAAAGGTGAGGTAAATGATGCCATCATCTCATTCATCTACATCCCTTGCTAACATATGCATATACTGTGGTGTTGTCATGAGTATTTCGTGTATGAGAGCCAGTACAGGGGCTTGAATTCAGGGTCTGGATTCTGTCCCTTAGCTTTTGTTTGTGATGCTATCAGTCTACCATTTGAAGCATAGCTGAGCTTTTTACATTTAATGTTTAATTGGTGGTAACAGTCCATTTTGCTCAGTTGGCTTTGAACTGAGTTTCTCATATCTCAGGGTTCTGAGTAGCTAGTTTTACAGGCCTGAGCTTCCAGTGCCTAGCATGTGATTAATACTTTCACAAGATACATGTTCACACAAATTCCTTGCATTGAAAAACGTCACTGTTCAGGCTGACTGACAAGTTGTGAGGAAACATGGTTGAGTGGATAAGTTACCAAATGGGCCTCTAGCCCCATTAACATCATTCTGGTCAGTAACTTACCTTTCATTAAGTAAGTACATATTTCCAATTTCACTCTGCCTTTGTTAACAGGAACTCATGAAATGTTTTTGATACAATTTTTAAATATTATATCCCAAACAGGAGATAATATATGAATGTATTTGATAATATTTCAGATGGGGGTGGTCTTTGTATCTGGATGTCTATGGGCAGAAGCTGTCCAACTGGGCTTCAGGCCCAGAGCTAATGCTTCCTGTCTGCTGGTTGCAGAGAAGAAGGTTTTCTTCCTGGCCAAGATTTGAATTGAGATCCTTTCATCTTAGACTTCTAAGTAGTAGGATAACAAGCATGAACCACCACCAACTGGCTTGCTTTAGAAGCATTAATTGCTTTCCATTCATTGCTTTTTTTCCTGGAAGGTTGATCTAGACAGGCTAATTGTACCTCATGATAAGGTGATTTGAATAATACCCTTTGCCTCTAGCATTTCTGAAACTCATTTCCTCAGTTGAGGGAAATGAATTGGTCTAAAGCCAATAGCATTTTCCTTCTGAGATGTTAGGTCGCTTATTTAAATCTCTTATCCTTTTCTTTGGCAAAACAATCGGGATGTTTATGTAAAAGCCTACTTCTTGAAAGTATTATAGTTAAAAGTTATCATGTGCACACTTTCATATAGTCTCTCCTTTTATAAACATATGTTACATGATTGGGTGGAAGAATGATGACTATTGAATTAATTTGATAACCACTCTAGAATTGTTCAGCTTTAATGCTTATTAACTCAAAGGATGATTAAATATATTCAGAATAGTGGAATGTGGCTACTACTCATTTTATATATGTGGAAAGATTATCAGAATTCTTATGATTAACAAAATATATCTTCAAATTTCCAGTGGTAGACTGCTATGCTACCTGGGAGGAGAAAATGGTGATGCCAGGGCTTTGAAAGCTGGTAATGAAGCAAAGTATCCTGGGAGAGCATTTTCTTTTCTTTTTTTTTATTATTGTGAAAATACCGTACAGAGGGGTTACAATTACATGCGCAAGATAATGAGTATATTTCTTATCAAGTATTGTAGCCTCCTTCTTTGTTTCCCCTTCCCATCTCTTCCATCCTTCCCCTCCCCCCCCACCCAATTTTCCCCGCCCCACCACCAAAGTTTTAAAGTTTGTTTTCGACATAACGACTTGTACTTCTCATTGTTGCAATGGGTCCAGCTGATGATAAAATTTCCAAGGTTCACACCAAATATATTGAATTACAATGCTAAGTGATGAATGACAGCACCAAATTTTATTTGTTGGGTTCTCTGTTTTGTGAAGTCCTGGGATTTGGACCTAGGGACCGAGTGATGTCCCTTAGTTTTTTCCTCAAGGCTAGTGCTCTACCAGTTGAATCACAGCATCATATCCATATTTTTTGGTGGTTAATTGGAGATCAGTCTTACCAAATTCCATCTTTGGGCTTGCTTTAAACCTGATCCTCAGATATCAGCCTCCTGAGTAACTAGGATTCCAGTTGTGAGCCACCAGAGCCCAGCTAGAATCACATTTTAAAAGTATTCTTTACTGAATCAGATGTACTACTGTTTTAGCACTTTGGTTCCAGTGGGCCATGTCAGATTTAAACTAAAATAGAACTTTTCTTCTTATAACCGGCAGCATCTAATATCTATCTAATTTATTCTTTATTCAGTTCTGATCTTTTTCTTCTTTGAACCTTTCCATTCTTATTTCACAAGCAAGCATGTCAGTGCTGTTTTCCTTTTCTGAGGAAGTCAGATCCATTCCCATCAATGGGGGATGTACTTACTGGTTTTACTGCCTGGAGTACCTGCATCTAGATAATTGCCTGGATGATGGCTCTCATATCAACATCCCTCCCCAATGTGAAGTTGTTGCCACAAAATCACCAATTTCAGGTCTTTGATATAGAGAAATTAACATTAAGATTTCTGTTTTTCTTTCCAGCATGAAATTGGTAAGGGGGGATCCACATTCACTTCTTTTTCTCCAACACTCTGTAATAGTGCCTAGTCCTTAGTGCTCAGGAGCCTTACATGTAGATCAGCCTTCTCCAACTCAATTGATCCTAGCTTCTGGTCAGGAGAGCTCTTCAGGCTAAAGTTTGATGGCTAGTAGTCATTCCCTCTCATACTTTGTGCCTTTTGGTGTTGTTGAGTGCACTTCAGGGCAAAATCAGTGCCTGACATCTATTTGCTGCTATGGCAAAGGTGGCTGTGCCATCATAGAAGTTATCGCCATTGTATTGTGAAGCTGTGTGAGGACACCCACCCCTCACAATTTCCCCAAGATATATGTCTCCTTTGCCCAGGAGACCATTCAACAATTCAGCACCCAAACAATCACCAGTTCCTGATAAATTCAGAGTATGTGTCCATTTCCTTTAAAAACAAAAGAAAAATTCAAGACATACCTTTGATGATTTGTCATTGAATTACTGAAACAGAGTATATAATTTTATGTATTTGTAGTCTTTGACCATCTCTCTTGAGCCCTTGCCATATTTCTATGTGTTTGCAACTTGGGAATGGAAAAAAGTTTTAATTCAATATAGTCAGAGACTATAGTGCAGAAGGCTCTTTTTAGAACCTTTTGGAGGGAATACCAACTTTCCATTTGATGTTCTACAGGTGGCCTTCTTGGTACAGGAACTGAGAAGACTGTCATAAGATCAGAGGCTTGTCCTGATTTCTACTGACTTTCCTCTGGGTTCGGGGCATGTGATCCCACTGCATATGTGTCTATTTGCTACACTGGAGTCACCAGGCCTTCTCTGAAAATCTAAGGCTTGGGGTAAGAAATAATAGAACTCAGAACCCAGCTTCCCATATCACTAGGATTACAGGCCTGAGTTTCATGGACTCAACTTTTTTATACCTACTATAGTCAGTTTAATAATACTCATTTTCATTATATTCACTTCATAGACAGATATATACAAATAAAAGTATATAATTATTCATCTATTTATAACCAGTGTTATATCTAGAAACACACAAATATATTCATATAACTATAATCAAATTATATCACTTCTTTCCCCAATAATATTTATACTAATATTTTATGCAAAAAATACTGAAGACTAAAAAGTTAAATGCCTTTGTAATTTGAAAAATCATATTCAATCTTATACATCATATAAAATACTATATATAACATAAAGAATATAATGTGTTTACATATAACTGATTTAATTGTCGAGTTTTTTCTTCCCAATTTTGTGTTTTTTCACATCTTTAAGCCTTCTGTTTTCTATTGATGATGGTTTATACTTTCCAGTATACATATCTCCTATATATTTTGTCAAATATTTTCAGACCTAAGTAGACTTTTTATATTATTGGAGCAAAATTTTTTTCCATATTCGCCCAAATCACAATGAAGATGTATACAGATTGGAACTCACTATTGGAAGAGTGTCCCAAATACCACTACAAGTATTGTGGCATTTATACCATTGATAGATTAGCTTTCTACAACATCTGATCTGCTATGTCCTAGATCTTTGATAGACACCTTATCACCCCATGCTGGCATGGCCTGGCTTCATTTCCACTCCCTGTGCATTTAACAGTTTGCATTATATCCAGTAGGATCTCTTGTACAGCCTCCTGTCACTCTGTGTTTTCCCTCCCACAGAACACGTATGCACGATGCTTCAGATTGTAAGTTTAAAAGGAAACATATTTAGGATTCAAGAATTCTAGAATATGTCAAAAACATTGACATTTTAATAAAGTTCAAAAAGTAAATACAATGAATCTTTTACAACAATCAGGACAAAAAGAAAAATAAGAATTTTCTCAGGAAGGGGAGAAGGAATCTCGAAATCTAGATTGGTCTCTAAGTTGCGTTCAGGCAGAAATTCTGCCTCAGAGTCCTCAAAGGGACTTCCTCATTAAAGACGACAGGATTATCTTCCTGAGTCCAGGTAGGGACAGATTCTAATTTCTCAATTAGAAATTGGATCCCCTGCAAGAGGACAGATTGTTCTGGGTATTCTGTGAGGAAAGATTCCCTGACCTCAACTGAATCTAGATTTTGGACCTCACTTTTTGTTTTTTCTGAAAATAGACCGGGGTCATTTTCCATTAGCATACATTTACCCTGAACATCATGACTTTTTTCTTTTGACTGGTTTGGAGCTGATCTAGCTGGATTGTGAAAATCAATGGGAAACATTCTGGATTGTCTTCTTCTTTGGTGGTATGTGCAGGTACACCTGCATCACATGTGGGTTTCAGAATCAGTGGGATGTCCACAGGAGTCAAAATCTACTTGTGCCTTTCTACAAATTGAAGAAAAAAAAATCCTCTACCTTCGCATGCTTTCTGAGATCAGTGATGGATTCTGATCTCCATCAGTCACCATAGACAACATCACTGATGGGTTCTTTATCTGGAGTTCTGCAGGAGCTGATCTATGATGATGCAAACCTGAGAATGGAAATAGGTACAGGAGTCTTAGAGTTGACCTTAGACGTTAAGGTGTGACTAAACTTCCATGAGGATCAAATGGGGGAAGCTGTAGAATTTGAGTTTGGACTGATAAGAAGGTAGGGTGTTTTAAATGAATGGCTACTTCCAAGTTCTTTCAAAAGGAGAACAGATATTACCTGGCATAGAATATCCATAAAATGAAATTTTTGCCAAGCTGGGGAGTACTAAGGGCTCTTGACCAATCAGGCCCATACCTAGATATGCAGGTTCCATCCCTACTTATGAGCTCTGAGGCATCTAAACAAGGTCTTCTTCCTCTTTCTCTTGGTCTCATGGATCATGGGTTCCTCCACCTAGTCCAGAAGAATATGTAAGCAGAAGAGCAGGTCTGAAGAGGGCATGTTGAGCTTGACATACTGTGTAAGTTCTTTCAGGGTGTCATGGTTCTTGGGTTCATAGAAATCATCTGGTTAGAGGTCCATCCACATAGGGAGTATGGAACAAACCATGCTGTGGGAAGATTGGTGACAAGGAAAATGAGAGCCCATCTTCCCCATTCTGAGTCTTGTATTATAGCCTCTGTCTGGCAGGACTTGCATGTTGGGAAATGGGAAGAAACTCCTGCAAGCAGGATGCTCCTCACAACCCACTTCTAGAAATTTCTCAAATATAATCCCCTAAAATTCTCCCTGTAATAGGAAGAAAATGTTGTTTCCCCACTGGATCGGACTTGCTATATATACACAGCCCTCCCTGTCATCCATGAAAGTCCAAAACCGCAAGCACATCCACAAATATGTAATCTGCTATCCTCTGAAGTGCCAAGCATCAACCCCCTGGTGAAAATCACAACTGGTGAGCAAAGAAGAAAGTTGACTTTGATTCAGAAACCTCAAATATACCAAGTTTTCAAGGACAAAACTTGTCTTTTTGCCAACTTTTTCAAGTGCTCATCTTCCTCCCAGTTACGGTAAAAGGATCTGTACCAATGGGAGGAGAATAGGAAGTTAACTCTATGCTTCTCCTTTTCTGAACTAACAGGACACACATGGGAATGGCTAAGTCCCACATGGTAATGTAAACATGACAGACAAAAAGTAGAGTTACGTCTATACAATTTCATGGAAATTCTGTGAGGATGCTTATATGCATCTGTCCAAATAAATACATCATGGCTCATGCCTCTAATCCTACTAATCAGGAGAGTGAGATCTGAGGATCACAGTTTGAACCCACTCTAGTTTGTAAAATTCTAAAGACACTTAACTTCAATTAACCAGCCAAACACCAGAACTAGACCTTGAGCTCAATTGGTAGAGTGCTACAAATTGGACAACACTCAGGCCCCAAATTCAAGTTCAATTTGCATCCTTTCTTCTGTCTATATTCCTTCAAAGACCTCTAAGATAGTGATTTCCTAGGTGAGGGTGAACGTTGGTTGCCACTGGCTCATTGCTTTAATCCTAGTCTCTCAGCAAGCAAATTGCTAAGCTTCCACTAGTTTATGAAGTAAATGAAATGTTCTGGCAGCCCAGTACTAAGGAATTAGCAGGGGAGTGCACTTCTTTGTCTCAAGCCACGTTCCTTTGATAAGACCCCAGTGAAACAGTCTCAAGTGGTAATTATTCCAATATTCTGCCAGGGGGTCTCTGTCGCGACCGCCTTGACCAGCAAGGAAGACACGACCCGGGATTCTTCTCCAAGCAGTTTATTCAAGAACCTTATCTGCAAGCTTCTCTTCTCCCCCCTCCCCCCCCCCGCACCCACTCTCCGGTTCTAAGCCTCCTGGATGGCCAATCCCAAGGTGCCACACGGCATATACTAATAGGGTCGCAAACACGGAAGCAAGCTAGTAGCCAAGCCATAGCCATATACAGAGTTGTTTTTCACAGAGAGCACTCGCCATCGGAAAGGCGGAAGGCAGAAGCCAGCGCCATTTTTGGTCACGGCCCCTGCAGCTCTCCACAGCTCCCCCTTTTTGTTTTATTAAGCGACAGGTAAGAGTAGAGGTTGGGCCTCTGTCTAAAACATTAATGAGAGGACCCTGCATTGGTCTTCGCCTGAGGGGCGCCTTCCCCAGTGACGACCAGGCCTGTCCGATGCCTTTTTTGCAGAGGTGGGATCTTGGGCATCAACCCACTTGCAACCCAACATGCTCTTCTTGGGTTCACGCCGGGAAGTGATTCCCAAGTGCAGTGCGTTTGCATTACACCCTGTGCTATTCCTTTAACGTGGCAAGCCACACGTAGGGGGACTGTCCAGCCTCAATGGCAGTGAAGGCCTGGACCACCATAGCCATACTCCTGCACTGCAAGCTCCTAATCCGGCATATGCACCACAGGCACAGCAAGATTACCAATGCCAGGATACCGATAAGGGAGCCCATTCCCGCCCACTCCTTCAAATGATCCACAGCTGTCAAAATCCAGGAGGAAACATCTTGTAACAGGGCATCATCCATCCGGGTGGAGTTTACCGCGACAATGGCTGATCGTAGCTGTAACATCAATTGGTTGAATTCCCCTGTCCAGTTGCCTAAAAGATAACTTGACCGTTGTTTAGACAAATGTGCTGCCTGGGTATAGTTATAATACTGAACAGGGGTAATACAAAGCCCTTCATATTTTTTAACACATCCCAGCTGAGCCAACTGCCACAGGATATCAACCTGCTCCTGCACAAGGTCAACCCTTTGATTTAACAGCATCAGTCCTCCTTTTAATTGTGCATTGGCCACTTGTAAATCCAGAGCTCTGGCTGTAGTAGCTGACAAGTTATTTAAAGTCTGAGCCGTCTGCACAGTATGTGACATGGCGACAGCGGCAGCCGTCACACCCGCAGCAGCCACAGCTATAGCAGTTACAATGGCCGCAGTGATGCCAAAATCTCTCTTATGCCTAAACAAGGTTACAGCTTGAGAAGCATCTACTGGCACAGGCACCCAACGCGGAATGCATGTAACTATAGCTAACGGATACTGAGAACTCCAGCAGGTAGCTTAATAACAGGTTTCATTAGTACAAGCACACACATCATCTGAGCATACAGAGGTGTTGTTAATTACCAAAAACACAAAAGGGGAAACCACACACACAGGGGTAGGCTGATAGCTAAATACCGTATAATTTTTACTAAAATGACAATTGGCACCCACAGTACGGGCAGTACTAGTCAAATTGCAAGTCATGTTTGCTATAAAAAAGTGACCCCCTTGCAGCATAACTATAGGCTCAGCCTGCAAGCAACTTCCATTAAGACCACATAACAGCCAATTATTAAAGGGATTAATTCCAGCCCTAAATAGTAAACTAGCATTGGACAAAACACTAAGGGAGAATGAAAAACGCTTAGACTCATCAGCCCAAACAACTTGTCGTGATTGGCAACCTGTCCAAGGCCAAGCCTCCCCCATACGGTCAGGCATGCAAAAGGGGGCCCATTTAGGTTGTTTTACACTCCACGTTGTCAATGCTTAACTTTAAGCTTTCATAATCTCTGCCTAAAACAGTACCAACAAATCCAGTAGCATTTGCCCAAACTTCAGTTGATCCTGGATTCTCATACCAATATCTAAAATAAGCGGCCGGGGAACAAGGCAAGCCTATGCAACTACCATTAAGGGTCGCATCACTTAAGCAAAAGCATAGCGTGCCCATCAAGCTAATATTTCTAGCTTCACCAACCCCGGCCACTTTTTTATCCTCTGGGTAAAATGGAAGGTTAAGAGTCTTATTTGTGGTGAAAAATCTAGGGAAAAGAGAGGTGTCATGTCTCACGGGCATGGGCCTCGGGAATGCAGACAGTATCCCCCATCTCACTACCGCTGTCCCTGTTGGATCATCAGGAGCTGTAAGATCAGCAATGCAATCTTTTGTTTCTTCCGGGTTCCGTTCATCTTGGACTCGCCGCACAAGTCGTTCAGGCACCCACACTGGATCCGAGCGATTCTGGGGAAAAACACAAACAGATCCTCATGCCCATACCAGTACGGGGTCAGGCCCGTTCCAGAGCCCCGTGGGCACATCCTTTCACAAAGCCGATCCTAAGGCTGAAGGGGTGGAACTGTTATGCCTATCCGCCGCTGAGCGACCAGCGTTATCCAAATTCAAAAAATTTAGGGTGAAAAGTGTCATGGCTATTCTTTGTCTTGCTGTAGCTATCAGGGGTCCAGCTCCCCCTTTTTGTTTTTGTAACATTTCCTTGAGAGTGCGATGAGCTCTTTCCACAATTCCTTGTCCTTGAGGGTTATAGGGCAGTCCATGCACCAGGGTAACACCCATTTGAGTGCAAAAGGAAACAAAGTGCTGCCCAGTATAGGCCGGACCATTATCAGTTTTTAGCTGTTTTGGCATTCCCCAGGCCGCCCATGCTTCCAAGCAGTGAGATATTACATCAGTAGCCTTTTCCCCTGGCAGGGGGGTGGCAAGTACAACACCCGAAAAGCTGTCAACAGAAACATGTAGATATTTTAAGCGGCCAAATTCAGGTACATGAGTTACATCCATCTGCCATACTTGTAAGGGTCTTAAACCACGTGGGTTAACTCCAAACGTAGGGGGCTTATGGTAAATAATACATCAGGGACACTCCTTTATCACTTGACGTGTATCTGCTCTAGAAAGGGAAAAGCGGCTTTGTAAAGTCCTGGCGTTTACATGAAATTTGGCATGAAAATCTTTTGCTAAGTCAACAGAAGTAGCATGGAGCGCCCACTCAGCACGAGTGTGTGCATCAGCTAGGGCATTACCCTTTGTCAGTGGTCCTGGGAGGCCCGTATGTGCTCGAATATGCATTGGAAAAAAGGGTTCCTTGCGTTGCCATATAAGGGATTGTAGCAGGGTAAAGGGAGCTAGAACAGAACTGGTAGCCTTTATTGTACCAACCGCTTCCAATATTTTTAAAGCATTTATTACATAGGCTGAATCTGATATTAAATTAAAGGGACAGAGGAAAGCTTTTAATACTTCAATTACAATCATCAACTCAACAATCTGTGGGTTACCGGGGACAAATTGATGCTGTACGGGGTCTTGGTTACCTGCAACGTATACCCCGCATCCCGTTTTGGAGCCATCCGTAAAAATATTTATAGCCCCTCTAATAGGCTTTCGGGCAGTTACATTTGGAAAAATCACTGGATGTTCCTTTACAAATCTTAGTAGGGGGTCTTTGGGCAAATGATTATCAATATCTCCTGTATCTCAAAATGGACCAATTATCAATAGTGGCACATAAAGTCTGAACTTGGTAGGCACTGTAGGGAACAATGATGGAGTGCGGATAAACTCCAAAAAATTGTAAACTCTGTTGAACTCCTTGTAGAGCTAAGCCGGCTACCGCCTCAGGGTAATACTCCAGCGCCTTTCCGGGGGAAAAATGAGAGTGTAACCACATCAACGGCCCCTTTTGCCAAAGTACCCCAGTTGGTTGGGTCTCAGTGGGAAGAATGCATAAATCGAAGGGTTGGCCATCTTGTAGCCTGTTTAAACAGGCGGCACTTAAAGCCTCCTCCACCCTTTTGAGAGCAAATCGGGTGCTCTCAGTCAGGTCTTGTGGGGAGTTTAAATCTACATCTCCTTTTAGCATATCAAATAAGGGTTTTAATTCATAATTTGGCAATTTTAAATACCCCCTTATCCAATTAATATCCCCCAACTATTTTTGAAAATCATTTAAAGTCTTTAAGTTATCTTTTCTCAGGGTCAATTTCTGGGGCATGATCGACCTGGGATGTATCTTGGCTCCCAGATACTCCACCACTCTGCCTGTTTGTATTTTTTCTGGCGCCGGATAAAGACCCTGTTCCCTTAAGGCAAAAACCAATTCTGCATAGGCCTTTTGTAGCCCAGCCTCTTCCTTATGAGCTATCAAAATGTCATCCATATAATGGACCACCCTGAGTTTTGGATGCCTTTTTTTAACAGGAGCTATAGCCCTGCCGACAAACAGCTGACACATAGTGGGGCTGTTGGCCATACCCTGAGGCAGCACGACCCACTCATATCTTTGGTCAGGTTCCTCATGGTTACAAGAGGGCACAGTAAAGGCAAAGTGCTCACAATCAGCGGAATGCAAGGGGATAGAAAAGAAACAATCTTTTATGTCTATTACCATAATAGGCCAATGGGCAGGAAGTGCGAAAAGCAAAGGTAACCCTCTTTGTATAGGGCCCATAATTTGCATCTGTGCGTTTATGGCACGCAAATCATGAAGTAATCGCCATTTACCCGACTTCTTTTTTATCACAAATATTGGAGTATTCCATGGTGAAACTGAGGGTCTCACATGGCCCAGGGCTACTTGTTCTTCTACCAGTTTATGAGCGGCTAAAAGCTTTTCGGAGGATAGAGGCCACTGAGCTACCCATACCGGTTCCTCCGTCTTCCAGGTAATGGGAACTTGATCCTCAGCGGCCCCTATGAAAAACCCAGCCCATGTCTATCAAGTTTTTGGTGGACATCAATAGGCTCTTTACGGCCTTGCAAGTTTTTTCCCAGTCCTTGCCCTGGGCAGTAGTCCATTTGTAACATCATTTCCTTTGAGGTAGGAAAATATTCATTACTAAGGCAAAACCCCATCTCTTTTAGTAAATCTCGATCCCACAGGGAGACAGACAATTCTAAAACATAAGGTTGGATGTTTCCAGAGTGTCCCTCTCCATCCTTCCAGTTGAGGGGTCTTGCACTTATGTCAGGAGCTTTGGCATAGCCCAACCCTCTCAGGGTTTGTTCTGAGGCCTGTAATGGCCACCCTCTCGGCCAATCCTTTTTTGCAATAATGCTACGATCGGCCCCTGTGTCTAACAGTCCTATAATCCTTTTTCCTTCAATCTCCAGTTCAAGCATGGGTCTCTGTTCTAGATCCAGGGCTAGGTACACTGACTCAATTCCGGAGGAGGCAAAACCCTTTCCACCTCTCTCAGACTGTATGGCAGGAAATTTTTCATGTAGGCTAGGCAGGAGTAACAATTGGGCAATTCTGTCTCCAGGGGAAATTGCTACAATGCCTTTTGGAGCTTCTACCATGATTTTAACTATACCTGTATAATCTGGGTCAATAACTCCTGGGTGAATTTTAAGCCCTCTAAGGGCAACGGAAGACCGGCCAATTAGTAACCCCACTGTGCCCCGTTCCAAAGGACCTTGAAAATCTGACTCTACTAACTGAACGCCCATTTGCGGGGTTAGTACAAGTCTGGTGGTGGCTCCGAGGTCCAGTCCCGCCGAGCCTGTAGTGGCTCTCCGCGGTTCTTGGGATGCCTCAGGGTAGGCCATCCTTCTTGGGAAATTTCCTCGTTTGGGCTCTCCATTGCCCCATACATTTGCGGGCCCTGGGGACGGGGGCCCCTCTGCCCGTTTTTTGGCTGCGTGATGGGGCCCAAGGTCTGGCCATTAACATCTTTGACTGATCTACATTCATTGGCCCAATGTTTTCCTTTTTTACATCTGGGGCACAGCCCTGGCTGTTTGCCCGTTGTAACTCCTCCAGCTCTTCCGGTTCCTTTTCTCTCTAGACAATCTCTCTTGAAATGACCAGCCTTGCCACACTTGAAGCATGCTCCAGATGTCACTCTAGAGCTTCCCCCCACCTATTTGAATACTGGAGTACTGCGGCGGCAAGGCCTGCATTAGTTCGAGGTCCTCCCAGCTCTCTGCACACTTTCATCCATGCCTCCAACCCTCTATGTTTATACGGGGTAATGGCAGCTTTACATTCTCTGGTGCATTGCTCATAGACTAATTGTTTTATAAGAGGCATGGCCATGTCAGGGTCCCCAAAAATTCTGCCTGCTGCTTCCACCATTCTGGCCACAAAATCCGAAAAAGGCTCGGTAGCCCCCTGCAGGATCTTGGTGAGATTGCCGCTAACTTCCCCCTTATTTGGTAGTGATTTCCACGCCTTAATGCAAACATCATTTATCTGTTGATACACTTCAGGGGGATATCCTGTCTGAGCATTAGCAAAGCGGCCTTGTCCTAAGAGCATGTCTCTGTCCCAAGCCTGGTGTCCATTCGCTTGATTGATGGCTGCCTGCTCATTACAAAATTCCAGCATAAATGCCCTCCAATCCAAGTATTGGCCTGGACTCAAACATGCCCGTGCTAGGTTCGCCCAATCAGAGGGGGTCATGCAGTATCTCTTTATAGCTTCCACTTGAGCTAAGGTAAAAGAGGTTGTAATCCCATACGTCCGAACAGACTCAGCCAGGGACTTAATTACTTTAAATTCTAGAGGCTCATGGAATCTCTGTTGATTATCGTCTTGAAAAACTGGGAAGGCGAGTTCTGCTCAAGCAGTTCGCCAAGTGTCCGGGCAAAACGTATGCCCATTGGCTCCATGTTGATATGGAGGAGGATCTAAAGGGGTCTGACAGGAAGTTCTTTCTACGTCCTCATTAAGCACGGGTTGGCATAGCTTACGTTTCCCCTTTTTTATACGGCTCCTTTTCATCTGTTGAATAAGTGCTCTCACTTCTTCCTCCTCTAACTCGCTGGAACTTCCTCTTTCCGATTTTAGCTCAGACAGATCTGGGTATAGTCGCCCCCTTTTGCCCTGTTCACTGTCTCCCTTTTCACTGATCGCCTTCTCTGACCTCTCCTCCTGTAACTGCTCCAGTGCTGACTGTCCATTTTCTATAACCTCACAGCAGCGCTGGTCCTCCAGGCAGCCCCTAATCAATTTCCAAATGGGGTGGACTCCTGTCTTTAATCGCCCTGTTCATAGGCAAAGTCCAAATCCTTCCCTAATTTGTCCCATGAGGCTACTGTAAGGCTCCCGGATGCTATGAACCAAGGAGCCACAATATCGCATTCATCAAGGAACCTCTGTAAGGTACCCTTCTTTAACTTTAGTCCTTTTGAGCGTAGTAGCTCTTCCAGGGCCAGAAAAATTGGATGTGACGTCGCGGCGCCAATCTCAGTTATTAAAAATTTTGTTTTCTTTTACTTTCACTTTAGGCCTGTATTTTATTTCTTCCCGGGTTCCCACTCTCTCTTTATCTACAGAGAAGAGCCCCGTATTATGCCCGCTTTAATCGTGGATTCCCACTTACCTGGGAACATACCAGTGCACCACCCTGACTGCCAGGAGTTCTGAATCCCTTGTGGAGTTAGTTCCCCGTAAGGGCCACCATTTGTCGCGACCGCCTCGACCAGCAAGGAAGACACGACCCGGGATTCTTCTCCAAGCAGTTTATTCAGGAACCTTATCTGCAAGCTTCTCTTCCCCCTGCACCCGCACTCCGGTTCTAAGCCTCCTGGATGGCCAATCCCGAGGTGCCACACGGCATATACTAATAGGGTCGCAAACACGGAAGCAAGCCAGTAGCCAAGCCATAGCCATATAAGGAGTTTTTTTTTCACAGAGAGCACTCGCCATCGGGAAGGCGGAAGGCGGAAGCCAGCGCCATCTTTGGTCGCGGCCCCTGCAGCTCTCCACAGGTCTCATCAACCCTCGGTTTGTTGGTCATGGGGCTTGAACTCTGGGCTTCGGTGCTATCCCTCAGCCCTTCAGCTCAAGGGGAGCACCACTTCCAGTTTTCGAGTGGTTTATTGTAGATAAGAGTCTCATGGACTTTCCTGCCCGGGCTGGCTTTGAACCGTGATCCTCAGATCTCAGCCCTTGACTGTAGTGCTCTACCAATTGTGCCACAGTTCCACTGCAAGCTTTTTAGTAGTGAACTGGAAAGGAGAGACTCATAAAATTTCCTGCTCAGGCTATCTGAACTAAATCTCAGGTCTCAAGCCCCTGATTAGCTAGTTATAATTTTGAACCTCCAGAAACTTGTGATAAAGTATTGTTACTGGAGACAGTGGGGTTGCAACTTTTAGTCCACCTTCACAACACTCTATATCATAAAACAACAACAGTAAAACCTTATATCAAAATACAATAATAAGAAGTAATTAGAATACAATTTAGTGATATAGTCTGCTAACGTAACTTTCAGGAAACCTTGGTCTTAATGATTTAGCATCACAAAACCAAACAAAATGAGATAATTTCAGTAGACTCTACAAATTTTTAAATTCCATCTTAATAATTTCAAAACATTATAAGAAACAGGAAAACATTCACACTTATAAGGAAAATGTAAAAAAACATGAAAGATGGCAGATTATGAAATGGAAAACGTTACACTGCAGGAAAATTATTGCCATGGTGAATATATGGTGGTATTGTCATGGTGAATAAATGATAATGTTCCTCAGAGCAGCAATACATAAATATATATTTACTACACATAGTCTAACTTGTCTATCTCTATCAACTTCCAATCTCCTAGTGCACATTATCAATGTATTCATGTTTATTGTACATTCAAAAAAATAACTAGCAGAGTCAGGAGGTTACCAAAATACATTAGCTTTAATGTTTTAGGAGATAAACGTGCTAATTATATTGACTATTCTATATCTTAAACATGTAGTGTGTTATCATTGTATCTCTAAGTATATACAAACACTAATTCAGAAACGGAATACAACAACAATGTTTTGAAGGCACATGCCTGTAAAGCTACCTATGTGGGACATCATTTCAGTGTAGTTTTACCTGCAATGCTCCCCAACCTCTGGCACTGCGTGATGGAATATGTCTATCATCCCAGGTCCATGGGGAGCTGAGAGCAGGAGGATTTTAATTCCATGCCATTCTAGGCAAGAACTTCCACATGGCTCCATCTCAACCAAAGAAGGTTCAATACTATCACCTATCTCCCCCACCTAGGTGAAAATAAAAATAAGAGCTTTGTAGTATAAGAAACAAACAATATTAAAAGAAGCCAATAGAAACCATCATGAACAACACAAGCCTAGTGTTTGTTTCTCATACCTGTAATCCTAACTATAGCTAGGACTATATATGTGAGCCAGAGGCACTAAGCAGTTCATCGTATTAAAAATGACTATATGAGTGCTTTGATTCCGAGGTCTTTGATCTATTTGGAGTTGACTGTGGTGCCGGGTGATATATAAGGATCTAGCTTTAGTTTTCTACAAGTGATTAACCAATTTTGCCAGCACCATTAACTAAAGAGGGGGTCTTTCTTCCATTCTATGTTTTTAGCTCCCTTATCGAAGATTCGATGGCTATATGCCTGTAGGTTCATTTCTGGGATTTCATTTCTATTCCATTGTTCCTGAGGAAACTTCTTGTTGCAGTACCAAGCTATTTTGATTACTATGGCTTTTTAGTAGCGTTTGAAATTTGGTGTTGATATTCCTCCAGCACTGTTTATTCTGCAAAGGATTGTTTTTGCTATTGGGGTCTTTTATTGTTCCATATAATTTTTTGGATTGCTTCTTCTATTTCCTTGAAGAATGAGGTTGGAATATTGATAGGTATCACATTGAATTTGTAGATAGCCTTGGGAAGTATTGCCATTTTCACGATATTGATCCTTCCAATCTTGGAGCATAGGAGGTTTTTCCACTTTCTAAGTTCTGCTTTGATTTCCTTTTTCATGTTTTTTAAAGCTTTCATCATAGAGGTCCTTCACTTCTTTGGTTAAGTTAATTCCTAGGTATTTTATTATTTATGGGGCTATTACAAATGGAGTTGCTTTCCTGATTACAGTCACGTTTTTCTAATTGTTGGCATACAGAAAAGCCATTGAGTTTTGAGGGTTAATTTTATACCCTGCCACTTAGCCAAAGTATTGAATCAGCTTGCGTAATTTGGGAGTGGAGTCCATGAATAAGAGAAACCCTAGGTCACCTTGCCACAGGGCAATATTTTTGTAAAAGAGACCCAGAAACACGATAAATCAAAGAATGGTTGGAGAAATTGGATTGCATGAAATTGCAGAGCTTCAGAAAGGCAAAGGACAGAGCTAGCAAGATCAATAGAAAGCCCACATACTGGGAGAAGATCTTCACTAGCCATACAAAGGACAAGTGTCTCATATCTAAAATATACCTGGAACCCAAAAAATTAATCCCCCAAAAACAAATCCTCAAAGAAACAACTACCCAATAAATAAGTGGCCTAAGACTTAAAGAGAAACTTCTCCGAAGAGGAAAGAACGATTGCGAATAGACACATGAAGAAATGCTCAACCTCCCTACCCATATGAGAAATGCAAATCAAAACATCATCAAATCAACAACCACCTCACCCTAGTTAGAATGGCTATAATCAAGAACTCTAATAACAATAGATGCTGTAGAGGATGTTGTAAAAACGGAACCTTACTGCATTGTTGGTGGGAGTGTAAACTTGTTCAAAAACTTTGAAAAGCAGTATGGATGGATGTTCCTCGAAAGACTCCACATAGAGTTCCCCTATCACCCAGCAATCCCACATTTGGGCATTTACCCTAATGATCACAAACAAGACAATACTAATGTTACCAGCACAACTATGTTTATTGAAACATTATTTACCCTAGTTCAGATATTGAACCAACCCAGATACCCCTCAGTAGATGAATGGATCAAGAAAGTATGGTCTATATACATAATGGAATTCTCTGCCTCCATCAGAAAGAATAATATTGCCCCATTTGTTAGGAAACCGAAAGCCTTGGAAAAAAATTATATTAAGTGAAGTAAGCGAGGCCCAAATAAACAGGTCCCATGTTTTCCATTATTTTCAATAACTAGTATATGTCTGAGACTAGCAGAAAAGGTCAGATAAGCTGAAGTTAGGTGAAATGAACCCCAAGATAAGGATTCAAATGTTTTTTTTTCTTTCATGCGATTGTTTCTAACATATTTATGAGATTATTTCTTTGTTTCTTTGTATGTCCTTCTCCCACTTTATAACCCCTGTATTTGATGTTGGTATAATTTGTGGAGGGGAAGGGAAAAAACAAATTGCTTAAGTAGGGATACAGTTGGATCCATTGCAACAATGAGATGTACAAGATGTTATGTCGGAAAACGAACTTTACAACTTGCCTGGTGGGGGGGAGTGTGGGGTGGAGGGGTGGAGAGGTGTGTGTGGGTAAGATAAGAAGGGATGGGAAGGATAAACAAAGCAGGGGGCAACAATGCTTGATAAGAAATGTGCTCATTACCTTGCCCATATAATTTTAACCCCTCTCTACGGTATTTTCACACACACAAAAAAAAGACAATTTCAAGCCAGGTGCCAGTGACTCATACCTGTAATCCCAGCTACTAATGAGACTGAGATCTAAGGATCACAGTTCAAAGCCAGCCCAGGAATAAAAGTCCCCATAAGACTCTTATCTCTAATTAACAACTCAAAGGACAGAAGTGGCTCTGTGGCTCAATTGGTAGAGTGATAACTGACTTGAGCACAGAGTCTCAGGGACAGTGCCCAGGCCCTGAATTCAAGCCCCACAAATGACAAAAAAATATAAATAAACATTTAAATGTCTGAATTTCTTGTGAAATGGTAACCTCACTGTACACACCTTAGTAACAATTACATTTTTAAAAAGAATCAGAAATCCCAAAGCCATGGGTACTTATGATGTGCATCTTCTTTCCAGAATTTCAAAGTCCCATAATCTGAGCTGGTAGCACACAGGTTGTAGTCCAGGGTGATGAGAAAATATGAAGCCAGAGATCCTTTCAGATTGTCCCACCAACTCTTTTATTACTTTAAACAAAAAACAAACAAAACAAAGGAAAGCAAACAAAATAGACTTTATGATTAGTTAAGGTGCTATTAAAGATTCCAGGCAGAATTATATTGTTAAATGATGATTCAGTACATATGTTTTGTAGATACTGAACTCACATGTGTCACAAAAGTATCCATGGATTCATAACTAGAAACGCTTAAGTGTGAAGTATATTAGTTAGGCGAGTTTCATTAACTAGTCAATGAAAGAACACCACATGGTATTCAGTCAGGTTTACTAGTTTACTTACTGAACTGCTGCCCATGCTATACATGGTAGAAAGGCATGTACAAAAAATGGGGCGAAACATCCTCGGGCGAGGACATATCTAGGTGAAGAACCGGATGAGGTGTGGCCAGGTCGGGGAAAATTCTGGCCACACTGGATATAGATGTTACTTTAAGGCCTGGGACGCACCTCTGGTTAGATGGAAAGTGTTACCAGAGGCTGAGCGGGTTGTGACTTAGCAGGAGGGAGAGGTGCCAAATACCTAGGTAACACTTAAAGGGTGGAAACTTAGTCAAGAAGTGGGAAGGTGTCTGCAAAGGGTTTGCATAGCCTGGGGCAGACTTAATACAAAATACAGGTAGTACCTCTGCCATGTGATTCCTGACTCCGAAAAATTCATTCTCAATAATTTTCTTTCTTTCTATCTTTCTCTTTCTTTTTTCTTTCTTTCTTTTTTCTTTTTTTCATTCTTTCTTTCTTTTTTCTTTCTTTCTTTCTTTCTTCCTTCCTTCCTTCCTTCCTCCTTCCTTCCTTCCTTCCTTTTTTCCCTACCCTCTCTCTTTTTTTTTTTTTTGGTTGGTTCTAGGGTTTGAACTCTGGGTTTGGGCACTGTCCCTCAGCTCTTGAGCTCAAGTCGAGTGCTCTACCGCTTGAGCCACAGCGCCACTTCTGGTTTTTGAGTGGTTTATTGGAGATAAGGGTTTCATGGACTTTCCCGCCCAGGCTGGCTTTGAACTACAATCCTCAAATCTCAGCCTACTGAGTAGCTAGGATTACAGGTGTGATCCACCGGCGCCCAGCTCTCTCTCTCTCTCTCTCTCTCTCTCTCTCTCTCTCTCTCTCTCTCTCTCTCTCTCTCTCTCTCTCTCTCTCTCTCTCTCTGCTCTCTTTCACTCACCCTCCGTCTCTCCCCTACCTCAGTATTCTCAACTCACAAATAATGAATACTTGCTGAGTTGAACTCACAGGCTGGGAGAGCAGCTCAATTGGCATATTAATGTTTCCTTATACTTCTACCACAGGTCACTGAAATCAAATAATGAACACTCAGCACATGACATCTCAAGCCGTTTGGAGGAAGAAAGCAAGCATGCTCACTGCATTCTGTGAGGTCCACCCTGGGCAGGTGGGGCAGACTCCTCCCTCCTCTTGCTAAATCTCAGCCCACATTCTGCATCTGTAGAGGTGACTGCCTCCAAGAGTCCCAGTAACTCAAGTGACACAGTTACAAGGCAGAGACTTAGCTTCTTGTGGTACTGAGATTAATGGCATGATTCAACATGATCCAGTAGTTTGTTGAGATTGGGACTTCTTAAATTTTTGGTTAGGCTATGTCAAATTGTGATCTATTTATTTCTGATTGCTAACCATGATTATAGATGTGAACCAGAACATCAGACCATTCAAAGTTCTTTATCCCTCATGGAAGACATGAAGTTTATTTTACCAAATGACATACAAGTTGACAGACAACAAAAGTAAATCCTTAATTCTGGTCAAGTTGTGTTATTAATGTGAAACAAAATTACTTAGCAAAATATCTGACTACTGCGATTATACTTTCAATCTTACCCTACACTTTAATATCAAATCACTTATATTAGTCAATGATTCACTCAAATTACCTGTAATCATTTATGCCTCTCCTATCTTCTAGAAGTAGGGAGAACTGGAGCTCACACAATTAAATAAAGTGGTAGAATTTGAGAGGATCACAGTTCTGAATCAGTCTAGGAAGCAAAGTATCACCCATATCAACCTACTAGGTAGGGATATGGAATGCAATCATGATCCCTGCTTTTGCGGCTGGATGCAAAAATTGCTACTCTATGAGTAAAGTAACTTAAACTAGAAAGGATTGGTGGAGTGACTCCAGTGGTGGAATACTTATCTGGCAAATACAACATCAAAACTCAAATCAACTTCCTAAAGATAAAATAAGACAAGGAAAGAAAGAACAACTCATACTGAGCATGTGTTCAATGTAAAGATTTACACTAAATTACTGTAGTTGTAAATGCCATCATTTATTTCTAGGAGCACACACATTTTTGTCAAGACTAAATGAAAAAATAACACCATATATATAAAGCTTTGGTAAAACACAGGTCTAGCTTACAATGGTGAACACTTAAGTTTGCATGTGCAGTGGTCTTGCAGGGTTGTTAAGGTTTATGGAAGTCCATCATTTTCACATGATGAAATTACCTAAACATGCATAACTATACAGTTCACTGGATAGATACTGCTGATATATATATATATATATATATATATATTGCACACACATGTATGCATTTATATATTAAGTGACAGGTAAATAAAAATAAAAAAATTTATAATGAATAAATTTAGTGAACATATAACTTTTCCAAAATATTACTTTACATGAACCAGTTCATCTCTTAAAGTCTCCAATGCTATATCACACTTACATGGTTGCTGATCCCCTTCAGCTTTTTTATGATATTATTTTTTCTTTGTTTTACAGGTGAAAAGCCTGCCAATAAATATACTTTCATGACATTCCTTTCTTTAGAAAATGCTAAGTACGTTGTGTTATCTGGCTTTTTATGTATCATCAATATAATTTTTTTATAATTTCAAGTACATATTGTCTAAGATCTCACTCATTCTCTTCCAATAGTACCGGTAGGAAGGAGAAAATGAAGGATTATTCTGTTACTTTGGGAGTTTCTGTTATTACTAACTGCAATAAATATGAAAATGAAACTCTGAAATTAGAGAAGTAACTTGAAAGTTACCTTTCTACACACTTATGTTACTCCCTCAACTAAATCACAGAACTTAAAATAAGTAACATTTTTAGCTGGGTTCCAGTGGCTCATGCCTGTAATCCTAGCTACTCAGGAGCTGAGATCTGAGGATAGTAGTTCAAAGCTAGTCCTGGCAGGAAATCCATGACACTCTTACTTCAAATTAACCACCAGAAAACCAGAAGTAGCACTGTTGCTCAAGTGGTAACATGCTAGTCTTGATCTGAAGAGCCAGGGACAGCGACCAGACCCAGAATTCAAGCCCCTTGACCAAGAAAATTAAAAAGGAAAAAAGGGGGAAAAGTAATATTTTAAAGCTAATGTGCATATATACACAAAATTTGTCTAGAAATAAAACTATAACAGCCCCTGGACTGGCAAAAAAAGAGATTAAAGTGAAATTGCCTTCAATAATTCATTTAGATGATCTATACTGAGGGTAGGCTACTGGAACTCACATCACTAATTGAAGAGGTAGAATTTGAGAAGATCACAGATCAGAATCAGTGTGCAAGTAAAGTAATAAGAGTCTCATATCATCCTAAAGGTTCGCATGTTGGAATGCATTTGTGATCCCCGCTACTTGGCAGACAGAGGTGAGGAACTTAGCCTGTGATCGGCCCTCAGCAAAATGGATAACCTATGAGCAAAGTAAATAAATCGAAAAAGGATTATTCTAATGGTAGAATACTTGTTCAGCAAACAAAATATCAAAATTCATACTTATTTCCTAAAAGAGGAAAGAAAAGGGAAGAAAGAAAGAAAGAAAGAAAGAAAGAAAGAAAGAAAGAAAGAAAGAAAGAAAGAAAGAAAGAAAGAAAGAAAGAAAGAAAGAAAGAAAAAGAAAAAGAAAGAAAGAAAGAAAGAAAAAGAAAAAGAAAGATAGGGAGGAAGAAAAAAGGAAGGAAGAGAGAAAGGGAAAAGGAGAGGTATAAATAAAAACCTCAGCATGCGTTAGATGTTAACAATGACCCTAAATCATTTTAGCTATAAATTCTGGGCAGAGACATTTTGTATCAAGCCTGAAAAAAACCGTAGCATACCACATACAAAGCTTGGGTTAAATACAGGTCTGCCTTACACTGTTGGACCAATAGAAATGTATGTCTAGTGCTGTTGCAGGTGTGTTGATGTGTGTGGGAGTTTATCATCCTGATGATCTTGCAATGATGAAATTAGCTAACTACACAATTACCTTGGCAGATCCCTGCTGAGACCTGTATTAAGTCACAGGTTATCAAAGAACAATATATACAATGAAATATATTGAACAACCAGGCATTGTGTCCAAAATTATTTTTACCTGATTCAGTGTATTTTTACATTCTATATCACATGTACAAGTTCCTCATTCCCTTCTGTCTCATTATGTTGTCTTTCCTTGGTTTTGTTTTGTTTTCAGAACCGTGGTATAGGAGGGCATTTCTTATATTTTTGTCTTCTAGTCTTCAGAAAGTCTGCAGTTAAATATGCTTAGGTTCCTTTCATTAGAAAATTTAAACCACATTGGGTAGGGTCTTCATCATGATTTTGTTATGATCTCAAATACGTTTTTATTTCTGGCATTCTACCTGTATAATCTCACTTCAGTCTTTTCCAAAGGGCACTTTAGTGGAAGGAGGAAATTCAAAGGGGATTCTGGTAGAGAATTTCTGTTACTAAAAACTCTGGTACATAGTAAAGTAAGCAAGTCCAAAATTATTCATTAGAGAGATGATTTCAAAGTCATCTTTTTACATCTTAATACTCTTTCCTCAACCAAACCAGAGGATTTAAAATAACTTATATTTTTAAGTTAATGGATACAAATGTGGATGAAAATTCTAAAATAAAATGATCGCTCATGAAACCTTACTGATACTTCAAAGTATGCTTTCCAGTTAGAGGAATAATCTTCACACATATTCACACAATGTGAATCTGCCTGTTAACAGAACCCCAAACTAGACTAAAGCATCTAATAGCTATCTAACTTTTGTTGTCTTTTGTCAATACTGCTTTCTTATCATATTGACTAGTATGAATTCTGTGACCATTATAAAATCACATTTGTAATAAAAGTTCCTAGGTGGGAACTTCAAGGATGAGGTGGTGTGGCGTTTCTGGTGGAGCCCTGTCTAGTTCAAGGGAGGAGTTGGTATAGGCACAGCCTCTGTGGTAAAGCAGGTTGGGGCTTTGAGGGTGAAAGCCAGTCTGTGTAGGGCTTTGAGACAGCAGGGAGGAGACAAGAAAGACTAGACTTGTTAGGAGCAGGATCTCTTGTGGAATAGGTGGGACTTTAGGATGGAGACTGGCAGTTCGATGGGTTTTCAGTGGAAGAAGGCAGGGTCACTGGGGAAGAGGCTGTTTGGGGCAGAGCTTTGAAAAGGAAGAACAAGGCTCCAGAGGAGGAGGTTACATAGAGGAGGGGTTGTTGTGTAGCGGTGTGAGCCCTGGTGGGATATGAAGGGTGAGGTTTCCCATAAAGCAGGGAAGATAATGAAGGCAAGAGGCTGACAAAAGGTGGGGATTCTGGTGCAGAAATGCGGAGCTATGAGGGAGAGGCTTTTCAAGGTCTGTGAGAGGGCAGAGTGGTGCTAGGAAGAAGTGGGCTAGTAAGGGGCGAGGTTTCTGGTGGAGAATGGCAGGCCTTTGGGAAGTGTGTTAGGGTGGATGTGGGGTTTCTGGCAGAGCAGAATGTAGTAACAATGTATGGAGGAATTTTTCAGGACCAGAGCTTTGTGAGAGCAGGGATAGTATCCAGTGCAATAGATTAGTTAGGACAGGGTTTCTGGTGTAGCCAGTCACCACTTTGAAAAGAGGAGTAAGGTTGGGTGGGGATTTCAGTGTTGCAAGTCAGGACATTAGACTTTGGACAGTGTTTCCAGTGGGGCAAGGCAACCGTCAAAAAGAGACTATGAAGAGACAGGGATTTACAGTTGAGCCTGGTGAGGCTTCCAGAGGGAGGCCAACAGATACAGTGGTTTGCAGTGGAGCAATGTGGGTGTCGAGATATAGGATAGTGTGGTTAGGGTTGTCTAGTGGGGGTTTTCTAGAGCAGGTCAGGGCTTGGAGCCATGGGGTTAATTGGAAGAGGGACTTTGAGAAGGAGTGGAAGGTCTACAAAGGTGTAGAGTAATTATGGTCAGGGATGAGTAGGGTGTGGATTTGTGGGAGGAGCCAATAAGGGGAGGATTCATCACGGGAACAATGCAGCCATTGAGAGAATAAATATGGGAGGTAGAGAAGCCTGTGGTGGAGCAGGGTTGGCTTTCCAAGCAGGAGATAGGCTGTGTGAGAAGCTTCTGTTCAACTAAGGCGGGGCTATAAGGGCAGTTATAGAGACGTGGAGGGTTTTTGGTGTAGCATGAAGAGAATTGTGGGAAGAGGTAGGTTGAGGGCTGGGTTTGAAACGTTAGGCCACTTAGACTAGTTATGGATGGAGATTCCGATGAAACCAGGAGGGGTCGAGGGAGAAGTTTGGTTGGGAGTGGGGTATGAAAGGGACAGGAGGAGCTTGGAGGTAATAGAATATGGGAGCAATGGGAATATGAGGGAATAGAGTAGTTAGGGACAGGGTATCTGGTGGTGAAGTTAGGATTAGAGGGAGGAGCCCAATGTAGGCTGGGTTCTTGGTGCAGCAAGGCGGATCATAGGAGAAGATATGGATGTGGCCTGGTTTCTGGTGGTGCAGAGCAGGGATTCCAGGAAGGGGTGGAGTGGAAGAAGGCTTTCCCCGTAGCAGCGGAGGACTTTCAGGAATGATTCTGGTTGCAGTCAGGCCTTTGAAACTACCAGGGGGTAGGTTAGTTAAGGTTGGGCTTTTTAAGGACGAGGCTGACTGGAAGTAGGTTTCCAGTGGATCTAGCCAAGTTTTATGGGAAGGGGAGATAGGAAAGGGACAAGACTTAGTGAAGAGTGGGGCTACAAAAACAAGCAATTACTCTAATAGGAACACCATTTTCAGTCAGTGTAGAATTATATTACTTTTATGTATGCGAGATATATTGGAGAAAGTAAGCAAGTAATAATTCCTTCCTAGTGAAATTTTTCTTTATTTCTGTTGAGTGAAAATAAAACCACAGGTCACATCAAGCTCAGAGGCCCAGAGTAGACTAACAAATATGAAGCACTGGACTGGATTCCCCAGCACAACCTTTAAGGACTACAAACAAATATTTTAAAATATCTCACTTGGTCATAATGGACACTCTATTATCTTAAAATTGTGAATGAATAGAACTTTTACTCTGACCATTTTAGAAATCCCAAAACTAAGTAAGTGATAGTGTTTTAACTTTATATAATATTGGGAAGTATACTAAAATAATTAGGAAAATATAAAATTGTTCACAGAATATTTGTTGTCCACCATCAATTTAATCTAAAAGTATTTAAAACCAGAAAATTGCCATATAGTGAGATTGCAGCATGGTTTCATTTCAGTCATCAAAATGGTGACTTACGGAATGTGTCTTCATCATTGGATGCATCGATTTTAAAACATATCTAAAAAAGTGAAGCACTATACAGACCCTGAAGAAACTCAGAGGGATCTGTGAAATGAGGTTGGAATAAAATTAATGAATAGTTACAGTAAGAATAGATCTTCACTAGGCCCATAAATATTTTCCAGAAGAAAAGACTACATTGAAAAATAAACAAAACAGTGAAAAGGAAGTAGGCAGGCAGATCTTGAAGTAAACATTATCCAATGAACAATATCTATTGAAGCATGATTGCAATAATCTTTTACCTAAGTTACAGTACTGATCTATGTTCTTCCCTTATGCCAAATAACAAAGCCATGAAAATGAAGTAATAATTTTCAAGACATTAGACTTTACAGAAGGAATTCAATGAATGTATTTCTAGAAAGTAAAGATAGATGTCTTAGATAAAGAGTAAAGCAAATATCCCCAGTTTCTGGCCCTTCGAGTTGAGAGGGGTACAAGTCAAAGCACAAGGAGAATGGAGAGAAGTACAGTAATGCATACCAGTAGTTCCCAAGATGCAATGATGAATGTAACAGGGGAGAAAATCAACATGACCATCACAGGACTTAGCACTGGAGATTAGAGAGAAGAACAGTGAAAATTCATGGAGAATCACAAAGGATGCGCTTGCATATTTGGCAGAAGTGTGCATTGCATGGCATTGAGGTCTAAAATATGTGTAGGTATTATAAGAAACTATTTGTGCTCATATGGTGCCTCAAGTAGTGATAAACTTATTATTTACAGGACATTGAGTAATAATAAAGGTCCTGCTTCAGTAGTGTAGAGTTAAACCTTGATAAATTCTGTTTTTAAACACCTAACACCCTATAAAACCAAGACAAGAAGATTCAAATTATATATAAGTGACTTGACTGCAACAATAGAGTTCAAAAAATCAAATCACATAATGTGGATGCAAAAGGATTACATTATTAAGGTAATCTTTAAACAACACACATTTTATGTGAATTGTCCTGAATATAAATGATTTGTTTTCCATACAGATTTTGGATGCACAAAAACAACAAAAATAAAACAAAACAAAACGAAGAAATGACACTTGGCAATAGAGCTAGATGCCATTATCTCATCTCATGAGGCTGAGATTGGAAGACCATGGTTCACAGATGGCTGGGGTAGCAATCCACGAGAAATTTATGTGCAATTGTTCAATCAAACACAGAGTGAAACCTTGGTTAAAATAGTACAGATTCAGTCAGTCATGAGTGAAAAAAAAACAAGCAAGATTTTGAGGCTCTGAGTCAGTTTCATTACTGCACACACACACACACACACACACACACACACACACAGAGCGAATATTAGGAGTGTAAAAAATGAACCTATCTGCCTGGTCTATCCTAAGCATATATTAATTAATAAAAATGAGGGAAACAATAGAGCCTATGTTCTTTGAGTCTGGCTTCCTTCACATAATGATTTTTTCCCAAGTCTTTCCATTTTCTTAAGAAAGGGGTTATATCATTCTTTCTCATAGAAGCATGAAATTCCATTGTGTATATATATAAAACATTTTCCTGATCCATTCATCTATTGAGGGGCATCTGGACTGGTTACATATCTTAGAAATGGTAATAATGCTGCAAAAAACATACTTGTGCTGGTAGTTTTAGTGTTTTATTTTTGGGAGTCTGGTCGTGGGGCATGAACTCTGTGCCTGGGTGCTGTCCTTCAGCTCTTCAGCTCAAGTTTAGTGCTCTACCACTTGATCCACAGCTTTTTTCTTTTTGTTTATGTGGTACTGAAGAATCGAACCCAGGGCCTCTTGCATGCAAACACTACCACTGAGCCACCTTCCCAGCCCAATAGAAGATATTTTAACTTATTTTCTACACATAAATTAATATTAAGCAAAGCTAATTAAAATAATTACTTATTTACTCTTTAGAGGATGAGTATATTACTCTTGGATATCTTTGAGGAAAAGACTTTAGACTCATTACAACTGATGCCTTGCTTTGAAATTACAGGCTAAACTTTCTTCTTCATTAAACAAAAGCTTCAGTTCTTTCATATTAGAATTATAAAATCATAATACCTGAATGTTGATTTGTTTTCCTTTGCTATTTTCAATTCCATTTTTCATCCATTAGCTATCTAGAGATAATTTCAACAAATGCCCATGAGTGGGATTGGTGGCTCCAGAGCTATGTACATTTGACCATACAAATTGATGTTAATTGAAATGAACTCCAAGACATGGAAACAACAATTACTTTTTTTTTCAGATATTAACCTTGATGTCGGTAAAGAAGGGTAACTAGATCTTATTTTATTTCATTTGTCTTTGATTTATCCCTGGACATCTCTGTCTTGATTCTGGTACCTTCCATCTTGTATATACATTATCTGATTTGGAGAAGGAAAAGGAAATAACATAATGATGAAAGAAGTGACCCATTGCAACAATGATATTCATAAGACAATATACTGGCAATGAACCTTACAACTTTGGGGTGAGGGGGTAGGCTTGGGGTGGGAAAGGATAGGAGAACAACAATGGAGTGGGTAACAATATTCATCAAGGAATATACCTTACTCATGTAACTGTAACCACTCTGTACAGTACATTTAAATAAAATAAATTTTAAAAACGTGAACCTACCCTAGAAAAAAATATCCCTTTCAAAATAACCCATCTGTAATAGTACTTGTGAGGGATTCTAGAGTCAAACTGTTATACCTGGAAAGGGATATATTGGGAATCCATCTCAAAAGGCAATCAAAAGTCTGAGAGCTGTGCTCTGGAAAGGTCAACCAGTTAAGGGAAAACAGGGGTATGGGTTATTACCTCAAAAGTATTTAACTTAGAGCTGTTGGACACTAGAAGTTTAAGACTTTGGAGACAAGATGGATGTCTGTGCTATGGTTGTAATGACTATTACTCCCTTCTGCTCCTTAAAAATAAGGGATTCAATTATCACTATGTATACAAACAATACCTCAGTTAATAGTTGTAACCACAAACTAGAGTGATGCCTCAGTTTGTGGACATACCTGTAGCCACTCATTACCCCACCCCTGTAGTAGAATGAATATAAAACAGTTTAAACAGGATTTGGGGATCCAGAAGCTGGCAATGAGGCTTTGGGTCCTATGGTGTCTTCTTTCCTATCACTTCCTGTGATTTCTCAGTTCTTTGGCCAGGTATCCCATCATCTTTGCTGTTCCATGGTTGTGGTTAGTGACAGTACTGATATTTTGAACACCTCAAAATAAACTATGGAAAACTCTGCCTCAGAGAAGATTCACAAATGTATAGGAGCACCTGGAAAGAAACCAAACATCAGCAGTCATTCTGTGACCCTCTAACAAGAAAGTATAATTCAGGTTTATCGTTACTTCTGATAATATAAGAGATGGACAATTGTCCCTTTTGTACATTTGGTATTTGGTATTGCATAAATTTTCAGAAACACATATATATTTTGAAATAATGTTATTTATTTCATAGGTCACAAACCTTGTCACTGGAGTGATGACCGAAATGTCTTATCTCAGTTGCCTGATTCAGACTTAGATGAGTGTGAATTGCATAATTATGAACATTTCTCCATGAAACTTAACAACACAGAATGAGGTTTGAGGGTCAGGCCACTCCATACCTCTAAAGATTTTACATATATTACAGTAATACACACCTAAACTGCTCAGCACTCACAGCACATTGGTGTGTTGTAATTGTCTTTAGATCAGAAATACTCTAGAGTTTAAAGTAGAATGATGGGCTGTACATTTTCAATGCAAGAGTGATGATCACCCCCTGCAATTATTCTCAGTGGAAAATCCTTCCTATACATTTTACTGACTTAGCTTCTCCTCTGTGCTTTACCATTACCAGGGAGGGTCACACTGTATAGAGGTACAATACTGCAGCAACCTTAGCTGTCTTTGAATTTTACCTCTAATCTTAATACCAAGGTCAACTCTGCAACTCTAATCACATCATTAGTGGACACCTGAACTTTCCAAGCTTGGTTAAAAATTCAGCTATCATTGCTCATTGCCAGTGTTAAAGATCTCACTCCATTAGATTTATTGTGTTTCTTCTTGTATTTCCAACACTGCCTTAGATGTTGGTTTTTGATATAGAGCTTTTAGTTAGCATTTGATTTATGGAAGTGATAGTAATGCCAGTTGAACTGCATATATTATAATGTAAGTAATTTGATGTTTAGACATATAAATTTAATTTTGGCAATTGAGGAAGTCAATATACATCACTCACAAAAGTTTCTTTATATGTACTGGTATTGCTTTATTGTGAACTTCCTAAAAGCCAGTCATAGGAGCACATGTCCTAATCCCATCACTTCTGTCACTGAGACGAGGCTTGAAAAGTCCAGACGACTTGGCACTTCATAGTGAGAAAGTTTCTACAATGAAGGGTGAGAGAATAGAAAAAAGAGCAAATGAACCTTCCAACTGTTTTGTTACATATTCTTTACACTTAGCCATTAAGACACCATAATAGTATTTTTATGACTTCTTACCTACTTTTTTCTTGTTCTGAGATGTTTTATTTATGGATCTCTAAGAAATCATATAAGAATCATATAATAAATCTATAAATCATATAAGAAATCTTAAAAAAATATTTTGTTAGGGATATATAACCTAAAAGGAATAATTTCAGGAAAGTATTAAGCACATAAAATGTAATGCACACCTAAAATTGTCTACTTATTTAAAACTTCAGCAGTTGTAGTTTATTTATTCTAATAACAAAGATTATAAACTAAGTTACAATAGTATTATAAATGGAACACAGAACTAGAAAAATGAAGGGTAGCACTAAAGAATGCTACTGCTACCACTAATAGAGTAAGAATAAAATTTAGGCAAAACTCCTTCAGGCTAAAAGTCATAGGACAGCCCCAACATTACTTTAATTGTTTCATATGAAGAAAAGACCTTTTTTTGTAAAGATAAGTTTTCACAGATATAAACATCAGTTGGGTATATATTTCTTAAGGCCTTCAGGACGGATGCTGTGACAATGTTGATGGAAGCTGACCTCTTTGGGACCTACTACACAATGTGCAGACCCCATTCCAAGCACTGCACCTGCATTAGGGTAATTTTAGTGCTCATGACAGTTCTTCCAGTTAGGAAATGAATTAAGCATTTTATTAAAAACAGAAGTAGGCAACAAAACCAAACAAATTTCCCAAGTACCTAATACGGATCAGCTGTAGACCCATAATTCAAATCCAGGTTTCCACCAGGCATATCTGAAGATATTCTGTAAGTTTCATCTTCATTACCTTTCAAGATGTGTGGAGCAGATGAACCCACATTTTCTTCCTAATTATGGTTATAATGACAATAACATTGCTACAGAATATACATATTTTTAAATTAAAAGGGTGTGGGTAATGACATTGTAGGTGATCTTTATACCAAATAAAGACTGAGCCAAAAAGAAAAAGAAGGGGCTGGGAAGGTGGCTCAGTGTTAGAATGCTTGCCTTGAATGCATGAGGTCCTGGGTTCAATTCCTCAGTACCACATAAGCAAAAAGAAAAAAGTTGAAAGTGGTGCTGTGGCTCAAGTGGTAGAGCACTATCCTTGAGCTGAAGAGCTGAGGGACAGAACCCATGCCCAGAGTTCAGGCCCCAAGACCGGGCCCCCCCAAAAAAAATAAAAATAAAAAAATAAAAGTACCTAGGCCCCAAATTTTAGTCATAGTTCTAGCATTCATATACCATATATATATATATATATATATATATGTATATATATATATATATATATATATGGTATATAAGTGCATATATATATATATATGGTTCCTAATTTGTTGAAACCTGGTCATAGATTAAATATGAGGTGTGAAACAGTATGTAAGTCTGAAATGACTCCAAGGTATTTTGAGAAGACAGCTGGAAGAGTTATCACTTAATCAAATAGTAATGAGGGATTGGTTTGTAGATAGAGATCAAAGCACACTTTGAGTTTGCTAAAATCAGTAGTTAGGAGTTGTCAGTAGACAGGATGCTATTAAGGACTTGAATTAAAGAAAACAGAGCTGGAGAAAAAATACAGAAATAATCACTGTACTCAATGGTAACAACCATGAGAAGGAATATTATAGAGCTAAGACCTGGGATACACCAACATGTGAAACATGACAAATGAAGAAAAACAGTAAAAAGTATGTAATGCAGACTCATATAGGTAGGTATTTTTAATGTTTAAGGGCTATGAAGTGATTGTGTGATGACCTAATATTTAAGAAATTGGTAAGTTCAACTATCCTTCGGGCCAACCATAGCTGATAGTTTAAGTAAAACGCGGCCACAATAGTGTGTCTTGATTTACCAAAGTGAAAATAGGCCAATATTTGGAAAGCCACTTTTTGGACATGTGGTTGGAGTTTCAATTACTGTAGCTTGTTCAAGTGTCAGTAGAAAGCTACAGGTTTAGCACAATGATAGAAATCTTTCAGGGATCTGGTAGATTTTCCCTCTGTCTTCAATTTCCCTTTTTTTCTGAGAGCTAAAATATCATTACTGGAAACCTGCCCAAATTGTGCCTTTGGCAAGTTAACAGTCAGTATATCACATGCCCAAATAAAAGAGAATGGGAACAGGTTTACATTCAGCACTCACAGTAGACGGACTTTCTCTGGACTTTCTCAGGAAGAGCCTTCTGCCATTATGGGATGGATAGAGCTGGATAATATGCAAAATAGACACCATAGATTGAAAGTATTCTGCTAAGTTGACAGTTGGGATATTGGATGATTTAACTGCATTGAATTGATTTTTATGAATCAGTTAATCAGATTCTTCATACCATATGATGTTACTAGACTGTAAAATGCATGCTTATTTCATTTCCTTTGTATAACATATAGTATGTTTTGAAATTTGGTATAAAACATTCGTCTTTTCATTTATTTATTTTTAATATGGATTACTCTAGTTCTCAAGAGTAGGGAAATGCCCTGGACCTTTGTAATTTGATGTCATATGTAATTTAATTTTTTTATTCTTATTTATTGTCTATTGCAGCACCCAGCTATATGTAATTTAAACTGTAGTTTTCTTCAAGTGTATCATCCTACACTGAAGGTTTTTCTTACAAGCTTTCTAATAAATATGTAATCTATTCAATTTTGAAAAATACTGCTGTACCTCCCACATATTTGTGGCATTTCTGAAATCCAAGTTCCTCTGTGTGTCAGGGTGGATACTTTTGCCTGTAACAGTTTTGTTATTGAATACATAACATCTGGCTACTTAGGTAACAAATGATATGAAGCTACAGTATTCTGATAAAGAACTTCCAGGACAATACAAGTGCAACTCATGTACTCTCTGTGTAGGTGAATAGGAGCATAGAAAAGAAATTCTTATACATGAAAGTGACTGGGAGTGTGTGAACATAGGTGTTCACTTATTTATCTGTTGTTATAGTTTTACATATTCACTATTATTAAACGATATTTCATATATATATATATATATGATCCCAATTTCCAAAATCCAGAGAACCACATCCATGGGCATTGCTTTCCTATGCTGCTCTTTGGGTAATAAGAATGAAACCTGGTATTGTCCTGTGGTAGAGAAATAACTCAGAGATTCAAACATTTTTCTTTCAATATGTTGCCTGTTCCTACATCTAAAATTAGGAAGTCTGTTAATACATAATACATGTTATAATATATTTAATATACTATACAATGTATAATATATTCTATATTATAATATTTATTATATAACATATTATGCATAATAAATTATATTATATTATAATTATATTATATAATACCTGACAGTATTATATATTTATAAGGAAAAATACAACAAACATATCGATGTCCTTTCCTAGCCATGATTAGGTTCAGTAGAGTTAGGTGCATTACTTCTCAACAGGAAAAGTCTACTGAAGTTCTGATGACCTTGAGCTAGATAAGGAGAATTTCTGTAAAAGGACCCTCTCTTCAATTATGAGAAAAGATAAGTTTGGAAGGTTTTTCTTTTGTTTTTTTTTTTTTTTTTTTGTTTTTATTTAGGCTGGACAAGGGGCCTGAACTGTGGGGCTGAGGACTGTCCCTCACCTCTTCAATTCAAGGGTAGTTCTCTACCACTCGAGCCATAGCAGCACTTCTGGCTTTTTCTGCTTATGTGGCACTGAAGATTTGAACCCACGGCCTCATGCATGCAAGGCAAGCACTCTACCACTGAATCATATTCCCAGCCCAAGTTTGGAAGTTTTTGAGAAGAGGAATTTGGCATTTGCTTTGCATCCTTGATTAGTAAAAAATAGATATCATTTTGCTCCAAATTTTATCTCCTTTTATGTTTTCTAAACATTTACACATGATCATCATTCCATCGCATATCTTTAAGTCCTTCTTTTATTTCTTTTATCATTATTGTTTCTTGTTGTTTTGCTGATCCGAAAGCTTGCACTCAGGGCCTAGGCATTGTCCCTGAGCTCAAGGCTCGTGCTCTACCACTTGAACCAAAGCACCACTTCTGGCTTTTTCTGCCTGGGCTTGCTTTGAATCATAATACTCAGATCTCAGCCTCCCGGGTAGCTAGGATTACAGATGTGAGAGCCACCAGTGCCCAGCAAGACCCTCTCTTTTACATATTATTCTAAAAGCCTCCTATCCAAGGTCACACCTAAGATAGTAAATGGACCTATTCCAATAGTTCCTTCATACTCTCATCTCCTGTTATGGCTATAGTGTGTCTTTTCTATTGTATCCTGAACCTACTTCACGGTTCTCTTCCTAATCCATGATTCTAGATGTATTACTAATAATTACCTAAATTTTGTTGCTATAAATCCTAAATTACTCAACTATTAATTTAATTTAATTTTTTCAATATGATTGTTGCTCTGTACAAATCTGAGCTTATATTCACCTCTTGCATCTACCTCTTGGCATGAGCAGAGCCTGGGCCAATTCTACCTCAAATGCAAGAGGTTAGCCAAAGAATAGCCTACAGTATTCCTGCCTAGGAGTCAGGACAAGTAGTTGAGTGCCTGAAAGAAGAAATGCATTCCTGACATGAGAAGGGGTGAGAGAGACAACAGCCTAGAGAGCAAACTGGCAGTCACAGCATTTAACAACCTCTCCTTTGGGGAAACTGACATCCTGCAAAGTGGCAGTGAGATAACTTACCTAGTGAATTTTCTTATATGAAGGAAGTTATCATGTCTCACTACACAACTTCCTTGTAGTCAAAGAGAGGGTCATTCTTTTGTGTCCTCATTAGGCCCAGACTCAGTTTATCTCCATCTTAGATTTTGCTCAGACTCTATTCCTACCAGAAGGTCCCTGATGAGGAGGAAAGTATGATCTCTTGGCTTCTGACTGGCCCTTTGGGACCTGAGGCCACTTTTAGTTTTCAACCTGTTCCTTCTGACAATGGAAAAGCTCATTCTCTTAATTGTGCCCTAGTATCAAATTTCTTCAGAGAAAGTCAAGGAATGACAGATTCTGCCTGAGGGAGTGAGTTTTTTCATTTCCAAAGAGGCCAATTAATAGCTGATTCTGAGACCCAGTTGGAAGTCCTTTACCAGATCCTCCAAGCTGGAGTGGATGTTAGCTCAGACTCTAAGCCATGCTCATATTTCTCCAGCTCTTTCTCATGAACCAAAAGGTTACAGGCGTTTAGTTCAGAAACAAAGGAAAATCAGAGTAGCAGAAGAACCACTGGCAGGGTGAGGAATTAGAAACTTTGGGTGAAAAAAGGGCTCAGAAAATCTAGGATCAGGAGGCTGGGAAGGTGGTTCAGTGGTAGAACGCTTGTCTTGCATGCCTCAGGCCCTGGGTTCGATTCCTCAGCACCACATAAGCAAAAAGAAAAAAGCTGGAAGTGGTGCTGTGGTTCAAGTGGTAGAATGCTATCCTTGAGTTGAAGAGCTGAGGGACAGTGCCCAGGCCGAGTTCAGGCCCCACGATGGGACCAAAAAAAAAAGGAAAAAAAAAGAAAATCTAGGATCACTCACATCATTTGGGAATCACATCATAAGATTAGGGAATAAAAGTAATAAATTACTACCTAAATTAGTAACTCCACTACTCTACATTACAAGTGTTCTGTCAAAAGTTAGCTGTCCTAGCTCTATTTTGATCAGGAAAATGGAGCACATTCTTTCCTCACAAAGTTCTACTGGGTATCTTTATCCATAGCCCAGGTTGTTCTTACTCTCTACTTCTCTGTTACTTTCCTTTGCTGGATTCAGTCAATGACACTTGAAAGTGTTAGCATCCTCAGACATGTAATTACACTTTCTTCTAATCCATTTGTTATCAAATAAAATAAATTATGTGGAAGTATATGTCTATGGTAAATTTTCTATCATGGCATATTTATTTGATGTTATTAAGTATTATTTTAATATTTTTGTTAAAACTTGAGGAAAATGTTTTACTATTAACAGTAATTAGTTGCACATTTTTTTGTATTTTTCCATTCTGTGTATTTGTTAAGCTTCTAACATTGTCTTTTTCCCCAAATGTTTTCTTCTTAAAATTGCTTCAAATTATAAACTATATATGATGGTCCTCTATGTATTCATTGATATATTTAAATTTTGATCTAATATCCACATATTATAGGATATCTTCAACCTATTGCAACTGGTCTGAAAATCAATATGGACATTCCTCATTAAAGCAAAAACACAATGCCACAAAACCTAGTGAAAGTAAGATTAGGTATATATTCAAAATATTTAGCAATGATACAGTGGAAACATTCACTTCTCATATACCAGAACATGTTTATAGCTATGAATAGCACATTTTCTTCATTTCCTCTTTCTGGTGCATCTAGGTTGATTACACAGCTTGGTTGCTATGAATATTGCTGCCATGAACATGGATGTTCATGTTGATTTATATTCCTTCAATATGTATCCAATTGCGGTAAAGGTCATCAACATATCTGTCTTTTTGGTAGTGTGTAAACTTCCATTAAGATATCCCTATGGGTTGCACTAGTTTACAATGCCACAAAACCAAATATAGTTCCTCATTTATTTCAACCTCTCCAGCCGTTTATTTATTTGAGTGGTGATAGCTATTCTGGTGTGTAAGATAGGATCTCAGTGACTTTCCCCTTTATTTTCTTTTGTATTTGCTATGTGGATATGAATCTCAAACATTTCATTTATTTATTAAAAACTTACATTTGTACTTCATTCCTGATTAGCGTCTTTCCTTTTCTTTTAGCATTTGATCAATTTTTAAGATTTATAACGTTTGATTTTTTCCCATTACAAATACTCATTTTAGTTAGTAAAAAGATTTTTTTCTACAGTGGTGCACAATTAACTAAAAACAACAGATTGTAAATTTATATCACTGCATGTTTTTGTTTGTATTTACAGTCAGGAAATTGTTTCAATAAAGATGCTGAACTTCTTTCACTGATATACTGAAAGTATAGTATCTAATATTGGCCTAAACTAATCTCAGAATTAACAGGCACAGCCTGAGCCACCACAGTCTGGGCTAACTAAAACCACTAACACAGCACAAACTGCATTTAAAGAGAGCATAAGGCTTCATAAAATTTAGAAGAAAGGCATCACCTTCATGAAGCAAATGTTGAAGTTCATAAGCTGACCTTAGGTATCTGAATATCAAGAAGATCAAAGGATAAAAGTAGGGCAACTTTGGATCTCAAAATTGGGGAGGTGGGACAAACAATAGATACCAAAACTCAATGCTAATTGGAAGGAGTATTTTACCCCAATCCTCAGCTGTGTCTGTCTCTCTCACAACAAACACACACACAAACACACACACACACACACACACACCCCTAGTGAGAGGCCTTTGCCAAAGTACAGGCATTCTAGACTTAGACTCTGAATACTCCGAAAGTATCCATTCTGAAGACCTTTACTGAAAGTACCCATTGTAAGTAAACTTTTACTGAAAGGTAGAATTCAGGTTCCTGGAAAACCGTGAAATGTCACAATAACGTTCTGCCCATAACTCCCCTAGCAATAGCGATCAGTGGATGACATGAAGTACCTAAAGCTACCGATATTTTTTAATTTTTTATTTTTTTTCCTTTTTTATTGTGAAAATGCTGTACAGAGGGGTTACAATTACATGGGCAAGATAATGAGTACATTTCTTATCAAGCATTGTAGCCTCCTCCTTTGTTTCCCCCTCCCATCCCTTCCCATCCTTCCCCCGCCCCTCCATCGAATCCTCCTCCCCCCTCTCCCCCACCAAAGTTGTAATGTTTGTTTTTCTCCATAAGAATTTGTACATCTCATTGTTGCAATGGGTCTGCCTGTATCCCTATTTAAACGGTTTGTTTTTTTCCCATCTCCTCCACAAATTATTGCTTAGCCTTCACTCGCTAGCCGATAAGATTGTTATAAGATTACCCAGTTAACTGAAGGGTCGGGGCTGTCAACGCTGACCCACTGCAATGGTGACAGTTGTGAGCCTAGGCTCGAGCTTACAATAAATGACTCTAATGTGGTCGCATGAGAACTGGCTCCCTGGTGGTCTTTGGGGATCCTTATCTAAGCAAAAGACTAATGTACACAGAGAACCCCAGGGCAGCTGTTTCTGGGACAATGAAGCTTTTTTCCTCTTCTTTTTAGAAAATGAAACATGATGTTGCAGTTGGCTCCACAGCTGCTCCACACCTGAGCAGGAGGAAGGAAAGGATGCCTTTGACTGTAGAATAGCCTTGTGTACCCCTGGCTTTCCTTATAAGAATGCAGTTCGTGGTCCTCTAGGCAGGGGTGGCCAAGCTGAAATGGGGGTACGCTTTGCCTGGAGGATGGCACCCTGTGAGCCCTGCATGCATGGTGAAGCAGCCTAGAAAGCCCTGTGAGCATTTCTGGGATGGCCTCTCAGTGGCGTGGAGAAGTCGACTCCTGTGGTTGGACATGGCAGGAGGCAGGAGGAGAGCCAGGAATCCAGAAGATGGGAGAGGCACAGAAGCAAATGCACTTCTCCATTGAGACTCCTCGGCCATTCTAAGGAGGTTCACAACCCACACGTGGCGGCCATTGCACAGGTCCCCAGAGGCCCTACTTGGCCGGGGAGCAGTGCCTGGTCCTGATCCAGAGCTGGAACTTCCCAAGTGGCCCTGAGCTTGGCTGGGCTGGAGCAGAGCCTACCAGTCATGCTTCCTCTGCCCTGCTGTGTATAGCCTCCTAGCAGCTGCCCAGGCTACAGCACTCACAAAAGGCCAGCTCCATGGAGCAGGCTGAGGCTGTGCTGACAATTCCTGGTGCCTGCTTCAAGGCAAGAGCGAGGCCTAGCCCACAGCAGAGCTGGCCCTCACTTCCAAGGGCATCGAGAGATGCATGACATCCACAGGCCCAGCCTTGCTGCCCTCACTGCCCGTAGAGGTTACCTATAAGTCCCTGCCTTTGTTCTTGTAATTCTTCAGCCATTGGTTGTCTCATTTTTCATTGTATGTTTGGGTGGGACTCGAGACTTCTTCCTCTCCTCACCAAGCAAACAGGCCCTAGCAAATCCACCCAAATTCCACACCTCACAGACACTGCCCAGAACCCAGCTGCCTTTAGGGCTGCTGCTGCCTCTTCCTCCCTTCACAGCCTCCATCAGGGCCTCCCCACCATCATCTCCCCACCGCCCTCAGCCCCAACCAAAGCTCGGCCTCCCCTGTGGCCTCCTCACTCTCCACACAGCCCCCATCCCCAACCCCAGCAGGGCCACTGCTCTGAGGAAAAGAACTGTGGGCCTGGCACAGCAGAATCAAAGGTGTCATAGTGTGCAGCCTGCTGAGAATTTGAGGCAGCATAGGTCTCTGATCACTGTCTTTCACTTCACTTACACATGTATTAATGTATTAATTTGGTATTTAATATTGGATCTCATAACTTCTTATTAAACCTTTGCAGAATAGCTGGTAGAAATATTGTCCCAAATTTGTATTGTCTCTTGTTTAATTCTTTCGAGATTCAGAGATATAACTATCATAAATTCTCATTTACATAACATAGTGTTATTCAGAAAATATTTCTTATGCATCTGATATCAATTATTCCCAAGACTAGAAACTATTAAAGTTCCAAATATTATAGGAAGATTTTTGATTCATGTTGAACGGATGTAAGTTGAGCTGTTGCATACATTCATCTGTGTGTGTGTGTGTGTTGGGGGGTTATATGTATCATTGAAATCAAGGACAAGGAACTTTTTTCCTTTTTCTGAGATATGCATTATGGTCTTTCTTTGTTGGTTGTAGGCTCTAATTTCTTGTTTTTGCCTGATGTGCACATTCCAGCTCAATTTTTCAATTAAAACTTCTTATTTAATATTGAGCATATAGTGCTCTGATATTGTTTTGTCTTTAGTTTGTCATCTAGGATCTTCTTTTCATCTTTAACTATTAACATTCAATATAAATTTTACCTCCTGACTGTTTTTCCCCTTTAATTGCATCTTGAAATAAGAATTATAAGACCTTTGATCTCTGTATTCATGAAGAAAACACATTTTGAATTTTCTGTTTAATGTAATAACACCTGGAAACATTTGTTAGCAACAAGATCTTAAAATTTCTTTTGTAGTTTTAGTTTAAAATACTCTCCTCCGTTTTTAGCATGGGGAGACAAACACTTCCTAGTATCAATGATAACAGTTTTATTCATTAAAATATCAGATAATTCATAATTTTGAATATGTCTAGTGGCAAATGAATACATTTGCTCAATAGATTTGCTTGATAGACCCGTGCACAAACATACCACTCAAAGGGGCTGAGAAGGTGGCTCAGTTGTAGACAGCTTACCTTGAATGCACGAGACCCTGGGTTTGATTCCTCAGCAACACCTAAGCAGAAAAAGGTAGAAGTGGTACTGTGGCTCAAGTGGTAGAGCACTAGTCTTGAGCTGAAGAGCTGAGGGATGGCAACCAGGCCGAGTTCACCACCACCGACAAATTAAATCAATAAATAAAACTCATACTCAAGTACATTAATTTCAAAGATTAAATACTATTTTATTTAGGGACAGGATGCCAAGATATAGCAGACCTTTGTCACAAAGCTTTAAGAAGGATTCAACACCTGACAAGTACTAAAAACAAAAAGAAAAAATTTAGCTTTGACAACAACATATAGAATTGCCACTCAAAGAGAAAGAGGTACTAAGAATGAAATACTTTTCATAACATTTCTTAAGAGATTCTGTCTCTACATTAATTATCATATAATGTGACCTTCAACAACTCCAGGTGAGCCTGAGTCTTAAGGGCCTCTACAAAAATTGGCAGAGAGAATCATCAACCTGGATTTTTCAAATGGTTTTTGTTAAGGTAGTGTACATACAGATCACCATTTTATAAGTCGCTAATGAGTTCACTTCTTGTTTGACAATCTCATAACTTTGTTCTCTCTCTGATTTTCCCTCCTGTCCCTATCCACAAGTATAGCTCATTGTAAATATAATATCGACAGAGTACAACGGCTGCATTTGTTTCCCTGTTCTCCTTGAATTTCTGTGGCTCCTTCAATGACCATAAAAGGATAAACAAGAACACAAAAATCCCTCTTGTTTCCAATTCCTGGAATTAATTTCCAGGAATGTCCGCACATCCTGAACACTTTTATTTCCTGCAGCCAGTCATAACTCCCACTGGATTCTAAGGTCCACAAGTAATTCTTTTCACTTTCCACACAGGAAGAAACTGAGTGTCAGAAAGATTAAGTAACTTACAGGAAATACTGGGCTGAGCATAGCGGCTCAGATCTGAAGATCATAGTTTGAAACTAACTCAGGTTGACATATCCATTACATGTTTATCTCCAGTTTGAGACAACCTGGACATCAAAGTAATCCATCTTAGCTACAAGTGTCTGGCTATCCAGAACCACAGAGAGAAGTTGGAAGATCATCAGCAAATGCTCTTACCCAATTCTAGGGAGTGGCTTGGTGCCAGCTTAGTAAGGTATAGCTGCAGCAGGGAAGGGGAGCAAAACAGGAGTGGTTATTTTAAAAAGGACTGGTCTGAAGCCTCAGAATGAGGACCCCAGTCTGTGTGGACCAAAAAGTCTCTAGCATGGGGTTCTTTTTAAATTAGCAAGCACGATTTTAGATTTTTGCAGAGTGGGATGGTGTATAGTTACAGGTAATGTCTGCTATATCAGGTAATCCAATCTGTTCTTTCACATGTTACCCAATAGCCAGGTTTCAACAAAAAAGACTACAATGAGATTGTTCAAATTATACTGTGACTTTTACTTCTCATGAATCAAAATTCTGTCAAATGATTTCTGACTTCCAGATGTTCACACAACGTTTCTCATGATCTTTCTACTATTTTGTATTTATTATTGATGTTCATACTACTTTTTTGTTGTTGTCTTATGTGTATATGAAATTTTTAGGGCTTGAACTCAATGTTTAATGGTTTCTGTTGTATTTTTTGCTCATGGCTAATGACACGCTATTCCTTGAGCCACATCTTCACCTTCTGTTTCCTTCTACATAATTGGAGATAAGTTTTCACATTTTTGTCAGTTTCAACTGATATTGAACTAAAATATTCAGGTCTTAGCCTCCTGAGTTTCTATGATTCTACACATGAACAGCTAACACCAAACTTTCCTATACTGTTATTTTAATTATGTGTTAGAAGAAAGTAGAAGTATATTTGTGTTAAGAGTGCAATTTTCAAATACAAGTTTGAATCAACTTGATATAATGTAATTGTTATCAATTTTAAGTTAAATCAATGAATATTACACATTCCAAAGAAATATAATTGAAAAAAATGCAAAATCATTTTCTTTAAACAAGTAATGTAACTATGAATTTCTTTCACTTTACAATTCATGTTTTATACAACTTTAATTAGCAGACTTCCATTACTAAAAGTAAATATATTAATTTTATACTACAAGAAGCAAAGTGATTATAGTTAAGAATACATATTTCATCATAGCCAGAAGATAAGTTTTTGAGCATTCTCACTATAAAGAAATGTTACATGCAGAAATTAATGGATATGATGTAGCTTGATCATTGAGCAAGATATAAATGAATGGGATTACCACTCCGTACTTCATAAATGTGTAAAAAATAATTATGTAGCTAGGCGCCAATGGCTCATGCTTGTAACCCTAGCTACTAAGGAGCGTGAAAGGTGAGAATCATATTTCAAATCCAGCCTTGGCTGGAAAGTCTGTGAGACTCTTATCTCCAATGACCCACCAGAAAACTGGCTGTGGCTCAAGTGGTAGAGCACTAGTCTTGAGCTGAAGACCTGACAGACATCGTCCAGGTCAAGATTTCAAGCTCAATGATCAACAAAAACTAAAAATAAACAGTTACATACAAACAAATATTTTGGCATAAATGTTAAAATATATATTATAAAAAGTTTAAAGCCTCACTAGATATAATACTTTATATAAATGTAGTGAAGTGTTTTCTGCTATTAGTTGTCATTGAATCAATTGTGTAAATCACACATTTCTCACTCAATTCATATTTGTGTGTTTATATACTTATGTGCCATAAGTATAATTAACTGATATGTGATAGGCAGTGCTCCCTTGACTTTCTAACATTAATCCTTCTACACTAAAATAAATATGCCCTTCAACCTTGTAAGAGGTTTCATCTCATTGAAGCAGAAAAGAATAAACCATAGTCATTTTTTGGAACAAGTGTAACATTGTACATGCATTTCACTTAAAGAACCAAAACATTCAAGTCATCTTAACCGTACTAGTAATAACAAAATGTCTTCTGAGCTTTTCAGTCTCTTAAGAGATGCAAACATTAAATATACATCTATTTTTTTCTGCCTGACATCCTACTACTTAGGAAGATCTTTTGTGTAAACTTATGTTCCTGATTAGAAGACAGGAACAAAGACAATAATGAAAATAGCCAAGGAAAATATTTGAAAACAATTATGAAACAATTGCAGACACTCCTGTAATCAACAGTTTCAAAGAGAATATACATTAAAGTATCACATTTTTGTTATCATTTAAAGAGCAATAATTAAAGTTTAATTAGCAGTGAAGAAGGGAACAGAAAACTGAAGACAGCTTGACTTTGAACAATCCAATATAAGCACCATGGATTTATCTTGTTTTTCTATGAAGTTGCCAAAATAATAGAGAGCAACACGCAATGGCACGAAAACACCTAAGCCAAAGCAGTAAACATTTGTCTATAAAATAATGGTGAGAGTCTGACTCGTTCAAAGTCAGACTTGCAAAGAGGAAAAGTGTATTTGCTTTAGTGTGAACAATAAAAAATATAAAAAATACTTTATTAAAATTTTACATGTCTAGACCAGTACTTCTAATGTTGGAGAAGAGGAAAGGTATGAAAAATTTCAAGATTGTTTGACTATTCCCCACGATCATTCTTCTTTATCAGCTATAGCAATACAAGTAGCCTTGGTTACTCTTAGTATCATGCTTGGGTTATAAGCTGCGAACACTTGAGTATTAATAGAGTCATTTTTTAAAGAAGAAAGTTGCTGTGTAAACAAACCTAAAATATAAAGACTTAGCATAGTAGAAACTATTTTCTAGCTCTATCACAATCTGTAGGTATAGATTTTGTTTCCCATTGTTCCATAGGACTCATTTTTGTTAACTTTTTTTTCACCATTTAGTGATCCTATAACATCCTATAGCATCCTGAGATTGCTGTATTTTTACTGTATTCTCTAATTTCTGTTGGAAAGTTAGGAAAGATAGAAAATTGACTTACTGTTTCCGTTTTACCTTATTTTTTATTACCTTACAAACTGTATATCAAAGTGACATGAATCATCTTTGTAATATTAGAAGACAGATTTCATTTCTATATTCTTACCCTAGCCTTCTACATAACTTTGGTACTTAGTGATTCCCAAATGTGAAAATGAAGATAGAGAACTTCTTATTTAAATATTATTTAGAATTTCAAGACTTCATTAATGCAAGGCCTTAGTAGTATGTACATCATACAAGTGTACAAAGCTGGTGGCAACTTTTTCTTATTCTCAGAAACTAGGACATGTGGTATCCTTGTAGTTGCATCAGGAAAAGGCTGTAGTTGAGTTAGCTTACAAAACCAAATCTGCTGTAAAATATTTCTACAAGTTAATTGGCTTGAATAATCTGTATTTATCATTTTACAGTTCTAAAAGATAGAAATATAAAATAATTCTCACTAGATTAAAATTGAGTCCCCTACAGAGCTCAAATATTTTTCAGATGGTTCCACTTTCCAGAAACTTCAGAATATGGATTTGCTGTCTTTTCCTTTATCTTTTAATGTAGCATCTTTACATCTTTCTAATGGTTCTTACCTAATGATGTCCCTTTACAGCTACGACTTTTGAGTATACTTTCCCGATCTGATAATTATTCAAATTTGTGTTCCTTAGGTAATGAAAGGTGATTATTTTCCAAACTTATATATAAAATGTAAATCTACATTTGATGGATTAGATATTTCGGGACTATAGATATTTTGGGAAGGTATTTTACTGCCTACCACAATGAGTGTGTAAGCATTCTTTCTACTATAACCTGTTATTTTTTCATTAATTTTGAACAAGATATTTCTTCAATGAAATATAACTAAAAAAATTTAGTTCTTGAAACCATTTAATCCTGATTAAAACATTGTCATGTACTAGAAATCTTAAATGTCAGAGAGCAGCTCCTGAAGCAGTTCTGGCACTATCACTTTTTGTATATTCTGCTTACAATCTTCTTTTTTCAAGAGCATTTGATTGTTATTATTTTGGAATTATGGTTAATAGTTATTTGACTGATATTTTTAAAGAATGCACCACCAATCCTAGTTCTCTTTTTCTAATTATTTATGTCTAATCTATTTGTGAAAGCAACACAGCTATTTGAATTAAACGAACTGCTTATTGAAGTGTGGAGAGGAAAGGAAGAAAAAAATGTCCCTGTGTGTATGTCATGTTGAAAATGTACCTAAAAGCTATTTATTTTAACATCATATATTTTTCATTTTGTTTAGATTCAGATAAAATTTAGCCTTTCATGTCACACAATGTTAATGAAGTATTATTTCTTTTTTTGTATTGTGAACATACTGTACAGAGGGGTTACAATTATATGGGCAAGATAATGAGTATATTTCCTATCAAGCATTGTAGCCTCCTCCTTTGTTTACCCTTCACATCCCTTGTCAACCTCCCCCCGTGCCCCCCACCAATTCCTCCCCCCACCCCACCAAAGTTGTAAAGTTCGTTTTCGACATGACAAGTTGTACTTCTCATTGCTGCAACGGGTCCACCTTTATCGTTATTTAAATGACTTGATTTTCCCCTTCCCCTCCACAAATTATACCGACATCAAATACAGTGAAAGCAGGGGTTATATAAGTCCCATGGTTTCCCTTATTTGCAATATCTAGTATGTGTATGAGTCAAGCAGAAAAGGTCAGATAAGCTGATGTTAGGAAAATGAACCCTACGATATGTATGTAAATGTTTTTTTTCTTTCATGCATTTGTTTATAACGCATTTATAAGATTATTTCTTTGTTGCCTTGTATGTCCCTCCCCCACAATATAACCCCTGTTTTCAATGCAGTATTATTTCATGCCTACAAAAAGCAAACAACAAATTACTATATATTAAAATTTTTTAAATATTAAAATTCTTATTTATTAAAAAAACAATATTTTAAAAAAATTAGCCAAGGCAAATTGTTTATTAGATGTTTACAGTCGTGCTCAGACTCTATTGTTGAAGACAGAAAGTGGAAAAAACATGCTTTTCTTCTTCCTTGAGCCACTCTGATTTATTTCATCTATTTCTGAAAACATAAAATTCTGGCTTTGAAGCCTTTTGCTTGATATCCACAATGTCTCATTCTTCCTTTATTAATAGGAGAATTTGGAGAAAGAATGAGAATTCTCACTAGAAAAAGGAGAAGAGGAAAAGAGAAGCGAGAAATCTAGATATTTTGTTCTTCCTCATCTCAATCACAAGGTGTGGATAATGATTGTGGATATTAGATACAGTACTCTAGAGTGATTAAACACATTTATATAATTGATCACATAGAGAATTCTTATTTATTTAAAAAATGTAATAGCATCAAATAGGAAGTATTATCTATTTTTTAGTACTTGTTTCGTATTTCTTAAATTCTGATGTGCTGTAGTCAACTACCATAAAGGTATACAAGAATAGTAAGAAACTAATATCTTAATATCATATTCTAATATTAGCTTTATTCTTACTGTGTTATAGTTTTACCTCAATTTCACATGCTATATTCTTCCTGTATATAAGTTGAAAGAAGATTCCTTCTGGAGATATGTTATTTATATAGCTAAGGAAAAACAAGTTAGCTCTTAGACACAGACAATGGGATAGAAATCTTCCCCTAGAAATAGCCTTTCACCACTTCTGGTTCATTTTTGTAAGCCAAATTAAGTCACATGCCCCATCTTGACATTGTAGAGTAGGTAATTCTCACCTACAGGAAGCTGATGCAGGACAGACTAATATGCCAAGATATGCAACCTGAGATGAAGAGGAAAAAGAAGATAACTACAATACAATCAGTCATACATACTATCACATGTCTCTGAAGGAAGGAAGCTACTATGTACATTTGTTTCTAAAACTACTGAGATCTTCAAATAAGGTCTTTTATGCTTGTATATTACTGGCATTAGAGAACATCTTGATACTGAGACAGCATAAAATCTCAAAGAAAGCTGGACTAATCATTTCAATACTGCATTTTGTTCTGCTAGGACATGAAACCATTTTATAGACAATACTTTTTACTAGTAACTTTTTTTCCAGAACTGGTTTTGTTAATATTTGTGACTATCTACCAGAATAAATGTCTTCCTTTATCTGCATCTTGTGCAGACAGCATAGTCAAGTAGATGTGGAAGTTCATCAGTAGCACTTTTTAAAAATGCAAAAAATGTAGACTGGGAGCCAATATACATATTTTTCCAACATCACCTTCCACATCCTCTTTCTTCCTTCCTAGGAAACACACCCAATCAATAAAAAGGCTTAGACATTTGGCTCTTGAACTTGCAAGTGGAAACAGAAGGTTATGGATGACTGTTAATGTTTTTTTACATAATAATGTAAAACAATAATGTCACATGCAAAAACCCTATGAGTCCTGAAGGTCTTAACACTGTACTTCCTTAGTGATGGGATAGTAATGTCAGCCTTACTGGGCTTAGTATTGTTTTCCACTTCCTTTTCTACCACCTAGCCTAAATTATAATACATAAAAAAGTAATGTCATCTTAAGAAAGTCATTTAAAGCTCTGGGAATGTGGCTTCATGTTACAGTGATTGCTTAGGATGCATGAAACCCTGGGTTCAATTCCTCAGTAGCACATAAACAGAAAAAGAAGTGGTGCTATGCCTCAAGTGGTAGAGTGCTAGCCTTAAGCTATAAAAGAAAAATCTCATGAAGAGTTCCCTGGCCCTGAGTTCAAGCCCCAGGACTGGCAAAAAATTCAGTTTGCTAGTAAATGCCAAATAAAGAACCTATACTTGATATATATAATTGCTCCTTCTAACTATGACCTAACAATAGTTCTGAATTCATGTACTTTACCTATATTAGAAGACTGTGTTGAGAAAAAAAATGTTTTGTTAGTAGGTCGTGGCAATTAATGTCAAGAATGTGTTTAGGTATCAGGTGAGGATTAATCTAAGTGAGATTTGGAAATCTTTTTGGTCTGTTTTGGCACTAAAATGGCACCAGCTAATTAATAGTTGTGATAGAAGTGAAGAAATAAATCCAGATGGAAGAAATAAATGATAATAATAACTAAATTATACCAGAAACTGTTCTAGGGAACCATATTTGGTTATTAAAGAACTAGTTATCAAGTAAGCTTATTCTTCATTGCCTTTAGCATTCTAAATCACTTAGGCTAGTTCTTAATCTCTGTGAGATAAGTTTTATATCATTCTGTGTTGTTCTTTCATATCTGGTCTTCTTTGCTTTCTAAAAATCTCAGTCTTTCACTATTTCTCTACTAACAATTATTTATACTAAGTCCACCAATGCAGACCTCAGAGGATGCTAAAATTAGAGTCCAATAGCTCATGAGTCATTAATGTAACAACATGGAAAAGGATAACATATTTATTGCTACCTCAAATTTTCTGAAATGCTGCAATGTCATCATTTGATTCAAATTTCCATTATTTGTGTACAGTGTCATTAAGTGCACATAAATACAAATATGAGCCTGGTGCTGGTGGCTCACGCCTGTCATCCTAGCTACTCAGGAGGTTGAGACCAGAGGACTGTGGTGCAAAGCTAGCCTGGTCAGGAAAGTCCATGAGGCACATCTTCATTTAGCTACCAGAAACCCGGGAGAGGTGTTGTATCTAAAGTGGCAGAGCACCCAACTTGATCTGAAGAGTTGAAGGACATGCCCAGGATCAGAGTTCATGCCCCACGACCAACAAAAAAGTGAAATATACTTTAAGTTTCCCCAAAAGGAATTACAAAGTCAGTAGTAATCTTCCCAAGCAGAAAAAATTTTCCAATATAACTCAGTGCACCTACTTTTGCTGAGTTATTTAAGTTATGGCTTCTTTGCTGCACATATTCTCTACTTTTAAAAATTGTCAAATATTACCTTTATAATAAACTTCATCTAATATTTCTTGGTTCAAAAGAGAAGTCCATACAGTTGATGTGACTTGATTTTCTTACTGTCTTAGTTCAAAGCCAACTCAGGAAGGAGAGGCTTTCAACCTCTTATCTGTAATTAAACACCAAAAAAAAAAAAAAAAAAAAAAAACAGAAGTGGAGTTTGGGCTCAAGCATTAGAGTACTAGCTTTGGGGGCAGGTGGGCAGGAAAGACAACTGTTCAGGGACAGGGTCCAGCCTCTGAGTTCAAGCCCCAGAAGCGACACAAACTAAACAAACAAACAAGCAAACAAAAAAAACCCCACATATTTCCTTGGGACCATCCTTAAAGCACTGGTTTGAAAAGCGGCTCCTTTTGCTGATCATACTCACCGGATCCTGCTTTTTGGAATCTTTATTGATATGGCGAACTCACGACCAGAATAAAGGAATGGATATCTGACTTTAGCAACAAGGGAATCATGTCAGGAGTTAAATATTCATGCATAAGACATTTGAAAACCTCCATGTCTTTGTTTCTTTGTAGCAGAACACTGTAAAACAATGTTATTTCCTTTTTTTCCATGCTGGCCTTCAAATGGCATATTGTTTCCTTTTCTAATACTTTCAACTAGAAGTTTGCAGAAAAGTTTTACGACTAAAGTGCACACTCGAAAAAGTTAGGGACAAGGTTTCCTTCAAGCTTTGTATTATTTTCTTGTACAATAAAACCGAGAGCACAAATTAACTTGAAATTTGTCATTTCTCTAGAAACGTCATTATGTAGAAACGTTAGAAAATAATAGAAAATATTTCTTATAAGACTAGAATCGAGTGATAATTTTTAATATTAGAAAGTCCTCAAGTGAAATTTCTCCAAAAAGCTTGAGAATATACATAGGTGGGAACAGAGATAGTAAGAAAGTCAAGTCATCATTAATAAAGGGATCAGATCCAGGGAGGAATGAATCAGAGACCCCTTCAGTGCACCTGAAAATGTTCATATCCTGTGTCAAATGTTAGAACACCTGTAAAAATAGTACATGAACAGTCTGAACCATCAGTCTAGTGGTAAATATTATTGGAGAATTTCAGAATGGCTAGTCTGTATCTAGATTAAATAAACCAACAAACTATGGTAGGACAATGTGATACAAGCCAGGAATTGTAGCACTCAGACTAAGACAGGTGATTAGACGGTGGAATTACACAGTGATACATTCACTGGACTAGGTAGTATAATTTTGTCTCAATAAAACAAACCAAGAAAGGAAAAAAATAAACAAGAAAGGAATACGCAGTTGGATATTTAGGCTAATTTTGTCATTATGTTTTGAGAAGTCAAGTTTCCTATTGAAATGCAACTGATATATAATCCTCAGTTGTGTTTTAAATGGTCTCTTCAAAACAGAACATTACTAGATGCAAAGAGCTCATGATTCCCAAACAAAAATTTGAAAAAGTATGCATCATTCTGTTAAAGTCCAAAGAAATGATGAAGGATTACAAAAGCTTAAGCCTAGAGAAATAGGAAAGTTCATTTAATGTAGGACTTTGTAGACCTGGCTAAATTGGAATTTAGATTTAAATCAAATATTTTTGTTTGTATTTTAATATTCTATAGGTTACTACCAAATGATTTTAAGTAGAAAATTTAATTTACAAATTCACAAATGAATCTGGCATTTTATTTGCCTAAACTATTCTTTCAAGTGAGGTATATTTAGAACTTAGTTAATAGTTAATTCCAACAGTTCATAAGTAACATGATAATGTGAATAATCTAGACAAAGTTGCCAACAAATTGATGCTATTAATTTATAAATTTAGATAAAGAGCAATTTTTTGAGATTCTGGTATAACGTGGTATGAAGAGAGTAACTGTGACATCATTTTTCTTCTACCAATACATAACACAGGAAGAAATTTCCTTAATTATGTACCTCTGTACAAAAATGAGGAAAATGCTAGGTTTAGGATTAGTTTTTATTTTGTTTTTGTTGTTTGGTTTGTCCTAGGGCTTAATTTCTAGGCCTGGCCACTGTCCCTGAGCCTGTTTTTTCTCAAGGCTATTACTCTACCACTTGAACTTCTGTGCCACTTGTGTAAGCCTTTTCGTGAGCAGTTTATTGGAGGTAAAAATCTAAGGAACCTTCCTTCCTGGGTGGGATTTGAACCAGAGTCTTCAGATCTTAATATTCAGACATTCAGTTCTCTTGAATATCTATGATAGATAAAATATATACTTATAAATATTATTTGCAAGTGTTTTGATCTCAAGAATAACACTGGGAGGAAAATGATGCAGCATAGTGTAGTGTAGTGTTCTTTCCACAATATGAAGGGCACCACATTAGCAGAGGTGTAGTATTTTTTACAAAGTTATACGCTTGTTATGATGGGAATTTAGGGAATTTAAGGTGCACCTTGCAAGTTGGAAATTGTTTGACTAGGATGACTGTATGGCATAAAAATTTGGGATTGATGGTCATAGAAATAATAGCTTAGTTTAATGAACAAATGTTTACTCTTGAGGAATTATTATAGATACATCATAATTTTACCTTCTTCCAGACTGTGGCTATTTTTTCTGTTGAATTTAAGCATGTAACGCCCCATTGAAAACTGCACCTATTGCAAAATTAAATAAAATGAAAACAGGTATTGTTTTGAATGTCTCTAGTATGGCATGTTCAGAATTTGAAAATGAGTAGTTAGTAGTCATAGGAATGTTGAAGAACACATATACTTTGTCCTCTTAACAATTATTCAGTTTTAAAAGTTAGGAGTTTCAGCAGAATTGAAATATTTTTGTTTTAGTATGAGACAATACTAAAATAACTTATTTTCAAAATAATGGCAAGTATATTCTGAAAATATTGTGTAGTTTGATAATATTCAAGTTGATGACCCTCTTATAAAGAAAGGGGTAATTAATTCAAATGAGCAGCAAAAAATTTCATTTTTTAAAAGGTCTTACACATAGTATAATATTTATTATACCAATACTGTCAAATTATATTTTATGCAGCTCATTTTTTTAATTTAATTTTCTTGTCAAGGTCATATTTAGAAGGTGTTGCAGTAATTGTAAGGTGGTGAATACATAACATGTTGAACTTTTTACCCACTCCCTCATTTTTCTCACAGTTTTCCTTCACTCCAATACCCCTCAAAGTTGTAATGTAAATTTCCAACATGTTGTCTTGTGAGTATTGCTTTGGTTTGCCCTTTGTTCTTTGTTTCGCCATTTCGTTGTTTCTCTTCCCTTGCCAAATTAAGATAAATGTAAATACAATACACAGGATACTGAAATCAAATATAACAGGGGATAAACCAAAGGGAAAACACAAAGGAAAAAAGACTCACATTAAAAACAACAACCACAAAGGAAAACTCTTTTCATATACAGGAATTCATTTTGCTCATCATCATCTTATATGGTCATATATACATAGTTATTGAGAAATTCTGCTCAACTGCTAGGACTATCCTAGACATTTTCTACTTATTACAAATAAGGAAACCACACAATCTGTTTCTTTGTGTCTTGTTTATTTTATTTCGTTTGATTTTTCAAAGACTTTCCATTTCCGTATGAATTGGAAGCATAAGATTCCACCGAACATACACAAACCACATTTTCTCAAGTCATTCATCTACTGAGTGGCATATTGTTTTAAAACATGACTGCTTGTAAGTATCACTTAACGTCATTCAAAAATGAGAGATGCCACTTCCCCAGAAATTCTAAAAGCATGTTTTCTAAGTATGTTCTAGGATGTTATGGTGGTACGAGTGTTGAGATATCTGGATGAGTCTAATGTATATCTTGCACTGAATTAGGCAGACAGATATCCAAGATCATAGAGGATAAAAATGGTAGTGACAAAAATATTTCCCTTGAGAAAGATATAGGAGGCTGCCAGAAGTATGAAGTAGTTCAGATTATTTTGAAGAATTTAGAAATGCAAGGTTAAGTATGTCTCTTTAAAGAATAATTATGTAAGTGGAAGGGCAAAAAAAGGGGAAGAGAAAAAATAAGTGACAGAAGATCATTGACCCAATAGAATATAAAAAGACATAATCTATAACTTTCAAGTTAAAGAGAGACCAATAGAATACATGCAAAATATTTACTTGGCTTTTTCCTACTTTAATGCTCCAATGGCTTTCATAAAATGCGTATGGATAGATTTGTGTCTTCTGTCATTTGCTAAAAGTTTCTTCCAGAAAAGGTTATCAATTACTTATAAATGATGCATAATTCCTAGGTATTCCAGTTATCACATACACTTTTGATTGAGTTATCTTTGTATAAACTCAAAATAAGAGACAGAAAAACCCTCAAAATAAACAGAAATCACATCTTTGTTTAAAACGCTGTAGTTTACAGTGTTTTTAGCCAACACCAAACATCTCTTTATGTATTCCGCATTTTGTGTGAAGAATTTTTAACAATAGTTTTTTATGCTGACATGTAATTCTCTTGCAATATATGATCTCCTTTTATTGTATACATTGTAGTGCTTTGGACGTGAATTGTACCTTCATAGGTTTTCAAAGCCTAATTTTAACAAACTTGCATTTCTTCAAATAGAAATGCTATAAATTTTAGAACAGACATTATAATAGATATAAAATTCTGTTACAGGAATTTGTCCAGCATATATCCTCTAAAGTGTGTCTTTTCCAAATTTGATTTTGGGGATTTTTTCCAGAGTCTCACACATACTATTCAAGTGCACTGTCAATGAACTACAATTCCCTGTCCAAACACGTTTTTTACATCTCTTTAATACATTCAGAGAAGTGTAATGAATGGATCCTACACAATTCCTTTTGACCCTTAAGACTTGAAAACTTGCTTGCTAACATGATTGCAGTATTATACAAATTGATCATTATGAGGAGTTTATCAATTTCTCCACAAATGCATTACTATATTTTGTGTCATCTTTTTATATTAGGGTCATACAAGTGAGTTTTCTTTTTCTTTTTTCTTAGATACTAAAGTGGAACTTATTTCATATGGTCCTCCTATTGATTATTAATTAACACATGTTCTTTAAAGAAATATCCTATTCAGGAAAAATTATATAGAATTAGAAGATATAAAAATACTTAAGATTCAGAATCATTGTAGCATTCACATTGTAGCATTAACAAATACGTTCCCTCTATCTGCTGGATATGTTTTAACTTCGGTTATAATGTCCTTTGAATTATGAGTATAATGTCCTTTGAATTATGAAAGTCTATCACTTGATATAATCCAGTATATTCTTGCTTTCTTTAGCCACTAATGCTTTCCATTTAGAAACCTTTACTTATACAATTTCATAAATTTTTACGTTTATCTCTTATAGGGTTTTACATCGTAAATTTAGTTTGATGATCATTTTTCATTTAAAATTTTTGTATTAGGATTGAGGTAGGCCAGGCACCTGTAGGTCATGCCTGTAATCCTAGCTACTCAGGACTCTGGGATCTGAGGATCACAGTTTAAAGTCAGCCCGGGCAGGAAAGTCCATGAGACCCTTATCTCTAATAAACCACAAGAAAACCAGAAGTGGTGCTGTGGCTCAAGTGGTAGGGTGCTCGCATTGAGCTGAAGAGCACATGGACAGCGAATAAGACCAGAGTTCAAGCCCCATGAATGAAAAAAAAAACAAAAAAAAAGAAACGAAAAAAAAGGATTGTGGTAGTAGTCCAAGATCATTCTTTAAATCATGAGAGACAACAGTGCCAATACACCCATTTAAGATTCTATTATTTTCCAAAGTGGTTGAACAAGTTTACACTCCCACCAACAATGAAGTAAGGTTCCCTTCTGTCCACATCCCCTCCAGCATCTGTTGTTATTAGAGTTCTTGATTTTTGCCCTTCTAACTTGGGTGAGGTGGTATCACAATGTAGTTTTGATTTGCATTTCTTTTATGGCTAGGGAGGTTGAGCATTTCTTCATGTGTCTAATGGCCATCCTTCTTTCTTCTTCAGAGAAGGTTCTCTTTAAGTCTTTAGCCCACTTATTTATTGAGCAGTTGTTTCTTTGAGCATTTCTTGTTGGGGGATTTAATTTTTTGAGTTCCAAGTATATTTTACATAGGAGACCCTTGTCCGTTGTATGGCTAGTGAAGATCTTCTCCCAATCCGTGGGCTTTCTATTGATCTTGCTAGCTATGTCCTTTGCCATGCAGAAGCTCCGCAACTTCATGCAATCCCATTTGTCCAAGCTTTTTTGATTTGTTGTGTTTCCGGGTCTCTATTAAGAAAATTTTGGCCTGTGCCAAGGAGACCTAGGGTTTCTCCTATTCCATCCTGTAATGTTTTCAGAGTGTCTGCTTTGGAAAGTAGTATGGAGGTTCAAAACACTACACATAGAGCTCCCCTATGACCCAGCAGTCCCACTTTTGGGCATTTACCCAAATGTTTACAAACAAGACCACACTAAAGCTACCAGCACAACAATGTTTATTGCAGCATTATTTACCATAGCTAAGGTCTGGAACCAACCCAGATGCTCCTCAGTATATGAATTGGTCAAGAAAATGTGGTATATATACACAATGGAATTCTATGCCTCCATCAGAAGGAATGACATTGCCCCATTTGTTAGGAAATGGAAAGACTTGGAAAAAATTATATTAAGTGAAGTAAGGCAAGCCCAAAGAAACATAGGTCCCATGATTTCCCTTATTTGCAATATCTAGTATATGTATGAGTCTAGCAGAAAAGGTCAGATAAGGTGATGTTAGGATAAAGAAGCCTAAGATATGTATTTAATTTTTTTTTCTTTCATGCATTTGTTTCTAACGCAAATATAAGATTATTTCTTTGTTGCTTTGTATGTCCCTCCCCCACAGTATAACCACTGCTTTCACTGTATTTGATGTCGATATAATTTGTGGAGGGGAAGGAGAAAAACATGTCGTTTAAATGAGGGTACAGGTGGACCTGTTGCAACAGTAAGAAGTACAAGTTGTCATGTCGAAATCGAACTTTACAACTTGGAGGGGGGAGGACTGGGGGGGAGGGAGGCTTGGAAGGGATGGGAAGGAAAACAAAGGAGGAGGCTACAATGCTTGATAAGAAATGTACTCACTATCTTGCCCATGTAATTGTAACCCCTCTGTACAGTATGTTCACAATACAAATTTAAAAATTAAAAAAATTCTATTATTATTTCATAAAGTCATAGTATAGTTTTCAAAATCTATTAAACATAAAACTGAGAATTTATTTTTGACAAATCTGTTACAGTCTTCTATGTGTCTGGTCTTGTAGTTATCTATATTATCTTCACTACTAAACATGGTAAAAAGATTCAAAGTTAGGATGAAGGCTGAAGATACACCATTTTACAAGATTGTTCTGACTGACCAGTATTCCTTGAATTTACATACGAGTTTATTGAGCAGGTGGACCAATATTCTACAGAGATATCTACATGTTTGATAGTCACTCATATTTTGTACCTTGTAAAAACACAAGAAACCAGATATTATATATAGAAAAATGTCTTCAGAAAATAATTGAAACAACTAAAATTAATTCAGGAATGAGTTAAGATTTAGATAACCCTGTAGCTTAACACAGCTGAATGATAACAAGTTGAGCTGTACAACAGAGGTGAGTGAGAGGGGAAATAATGATGGACCACATAGGAGCTATATGTCATTGCTATTGTGTTTCAAAAAACAGAAAGACTTCAGAGAAGATAAGGAGAAAAATAAAGTGTCCTGATACAAGTTTCTTTTTAATCCATTTTATAGTTTGTACTAAAAGTCAGTGAAAATGGGAAAAATTAAAATAGAAATTAAACATTGTATATACCTGTTACCATGTAAAGAAAATGTAATAGGAATATGATAATTAATTTCCAAAGAAATAAGAGAAAGAATAGTTAAACTCTAAAGGGAAAAATAATGAAGAGAGAAAAGAACCAAAGTAAAACCTTTATCCATAACAAACAGAAGAGGTTGGAAGTGAAATTGTTAGCGTGGATAGAATATGTATCACATTTTATCATATATAATTTTGAAAAAGCATACTAGGAATGAAAGTTTGATAGTCATGGTTTAAAACACTATTTGGATTATAACTAGGCAGTATAGCTCAGTGGTAAACCAATGTGTGTGTAAAGCAATGGTGTGCTCTCCCAAGCACTACAAAGTACACACAAAGCACACACACACACACACACACACACACACACACACACACAACCACATAAACACACACACACGCACCACATACACACATTTGGAATATTGATTTTATCATATTAAACGGAGGAAATTATCACAAACAATAAAAGTATGTTAATATATGAAATCATAATATTACTTGTACTATTTAAAAGTTTAGTAGAAATAAAATAGTCACAATATACTTGGATTTTAATAGATTAAGTAAATTGAAAATTAATAGAAGACATGAAAACCTTTGCAAATAAGTTTTAAATAATAAACATTTTGAAACATGTGTCCTTTTATTTTGACAAAAGATTGATGTTACTGGTGTTTTAACTCAAGTTTTAGAATATGATAGCATGGTGCTGTATATAACGCTAGGGATGGCTATATCTATAATCATTTCACTCTGAATAGTTTTATAATAAGGTCTCATAGTTTCCCAGTCTCTCCCGAATTACAAATTCTATTTACATTTCACACCATAGCTAGAAAATGGACGCAACAAATCACCATGACGAGCTCAAACTTTTTTTTAATTCAAGTACAAATATTTCCAAAAAGTGATCAGGTAATGAAGCCTTTCTTTATAAAGTATGCGCTTTTTGGAAATACAGTATGTATTTGTTTCATGGACAAATATGTTTATAAGTATAAGAAAATAAATGTATTTAAATTCACTAACCATATAAAAATTAAGAAAATAATTTTTAAATAGCCACATGTTAAATATATTAAAATCAAAATATATGTGTCTGAATAATTTACATGTGTAAAAATCATGCAAAATTAAATTAAATGATCCTAAAACTCTGAAAAAAGAATTATGCTAAAGAAACAAAAGGAAACATTTAAGCTCAAAATTTGAAATTTAGAAAATAAAATGAAGTAGGGGCTGGGAAGGTAGCTCAGTGGTAGAGTGCTTGCCTTGCATGCATGAAGCCTTGGGTTCCATTCCTCAGCACCACATAAACAAAAAGAAAAAAGCCAGAAGTGGTGCTGTGGCTCAAGTGGTAGAGCGCTAGGTTTGAGGGACAGGGCCCAGACCCAGAGTTCAGGCCCTACAACCGGAACCCCCCCCCCCAAAAAAAGAAAAGAAAATGAAGTGTACTCTTTATTTGACTTAATTAAGTTTAAACGTTCTGTATATCAATTTTATAATGAAAATTCTTGAACAAAGACAGCAAAAGTACTCATTGATCAATAGCAACAGCAAAAGCATCAGTAGTTCTTGTTTTGAGTGTACAAAAATATCAATGGAAGATATAACAATGTTCCTTCCCTAAGAAATGTACTCATTGCTTCATTTATGTAACTGTACCCCTGTGTACATTACCATTATAATAAAATTAAATTGAATTTAAAAATAAATAATAATAATAATAATAAAATAATAATAATAAAAATAAATAAATAATATACCCATTAAGAATTCTTAGAAGCCATTGGTTAAAAACTTTGTAAAAAACTGCTCTAAATACCCAAGGAATATACTTTGATGATACTATTTAAATACTTCAACTTCAGCAGTAAAGCAAAAAGTTTAAAAACTGTTACAAATAAACTAATAAATAAGAATATATTACTATTAATCATAAGACAAATTTATAGTGGCAGTCAAATATGTAAGAAATGAGGCAATTTGCCATTCATTTGCACTTACTAAGTGAGAAAGAAATTTCTAGGTATTTTTTAATTATCACAAGTTTAATGAAGAAACTATTCTGTCACATCATATGATAATCAGATAAAGCTGATATTAGAGCAAAGAAGAGATTGTATTAAGTTTTTGGATGTTAATGTACATACTTATTTTGGTTGTGGGAAAATGTGGGTATTTCAACTTGGGGTATATTGTTCTTGCAGGCCAGCAACATATCAGTGCTTAATTTTAGGATAGGGGTTCCCTTTCCACAAGAACATGCCCCTGATCTGTCCTTCTAGCCTTCCCATCAATGGCATCTGAGTTGCACACCAACTTGTCTAGCTTGCTACCTTGACTGGCCTGGATCCGCAGTCCTTCCAATCTTAGTCCCTAGATAGTGGGGGATGGTGGAAATGATCCAATTCACCCAGCTATAGATTGAGAAGTAAGTCCACTAAAGGTTTGGCTTGGTTTCTGTTCTCAAGCCTCCTAAGTATTTAAGAGTACACATGGGATCCCCTGGTGCCAAGCAGTAAGACTATTTTTAACGCAACTAGACATATATATGACTTAGGCTTGTGAATACCTCAGGAAAAGATTAAAAGAGCAGTGAAGCCTAGAGGATAGGCAGAATTTTAACTAGCTACTCAGAGGATGAATAACCTTAGCTAGCTACTCGGGAGTCTAAGATATGAAGACCACTGTTCAATCATGACAATACAAGCGATTATCTCAAAAAAAAAAACAAACAAAACAGAATTGTAGCAGTGGCTGAAATGGTAGACAACTATCCTTGGGCACAGAAGCTGAGGAATAGTTCCCAGGCACTATCAAGCCTCAAGAATGATGAATGCATGCATGAGCACATGCACATGTGCGTGTACATACTCGCACATGCATGCACACATACACAAACACAAATGAGTTTTTCAATGTGAAGCTCTTTATTTTTTTTACCTTACTCTAATTTATTTCCCCATATTAGTTCACAAATTAACAAAATCAGCTAAGGACCTATTTACATAAAATTCATCATGTTTCTCTAAAATCTACTCTCTTTTTAGAAGCCTGCTTTTATTTGACCCAAAAGTAAATTATTCAGGAAGTCAATTAATCACTCTCAAGTCTGCAGTATTAGATGCTTGTTTAGGTTCCTCCTAGCAATATGATTATGTGAAATCCTGCATCAAGCAATATATTTCTTTCACTAGAAGAGAAACCTCTGTCAAACAATTAATAATAGCTTATTCTCCTCCTGGCATTCATCTGTAGTTTTATTTTCTTCATATATTTCATGATCTGTCTGTGAATGCCAAAGACTGCCGTGAAAATAAAACACCCTTCTCAGCGTTTAGCATGTGTACACCATTCATAGATACTGAAATTGCTTTGGAATAAATAATGTTCACCCTGACTATCTTGACAAAGAAGAATTGGTTTCTCAGCACTATAGGTAAGAACTTGAGGGAAAGAAACAAAAGGAAATGTGAGGAACAACTCAACACATAGATTCAAATGAAACAAAACAACCCAAGAAAACACAATTCAGTACTCAAGAACCTGCAGGAAATGAAAGATTTAAAAATAATAAGCTATGACAAGCTTATGAAATTCGTGACTATATGGGTGTGCACTGTTGTGAGGACAGTGGCTAAAGCCCAGACTGAACAGAAAGTTCTCTACACAATGCCATGCACCTGTTATTCTAAATTCCAGGAAGAATACCATTAAGTGGACTGAGGCCAAGTTCATACACAAGTAGGAGGCCAGTTTCTAGCTGAAAAATAATCAGGATAACATAGGGCTGGGAGCATGACAAAGTGGTAAGAACACCCATTGAAGGGGCACAAAACACTAAATTTAAACTCTAATATTAGGAGTATTAAAGAAAAAACTATGATTTTAAATAATTAGAACAATTGTAACACTTGAGTATTTGAGTCCAGAAAAATCCATGGAAGAGATAGAATGAACCCATGTTCCAAAGCTACTTTAGTGATAATGTTTAGTGGTACTTCAGACAAAACAGAGTTACCTTGCAAATGAGCATGAATGTGCATTTGGGTGATGGAAATACTCTACTTACACAGGTGTAAATTAAATAGATTTTTTGGGGGTATATTGGAGTTTTTGAACTAAGAGCCTGGGTGATGTCCATGAGCTTTTTCTCTATGCTATCACTCTAATACTTTGAGACACAGTTCCAATTCTGATTTTCTGTTGGTTGTTTGGAGATAAGAGGTTCATGGACTTTCCTGCACAGGATGGCTTCAAACGATGATCATCAGATCTCAGCCTCCTGAGTAACCAGTATTCCAGGCATGAGACGTCGATGTTTTTAATAATTTAGTAAATTGTATAGTTACAGAAGTTATAAATTATCATTGTAACCTGTGTAATATATGTGTGTATGTATAGATCAATGCATACAGTTAGAAATATATTAACATATTTTTCCATCTACAGGAAATTTATGAAATCATACTTCATTAAAAATTAAAATGGAAACAAAAATTAATGAGGAGCAAAACAAAGGGAATTATTACACGTTTCTTTTTGTTGAATGGAATATGAATTGTGAGAATCAGTTTGGGAAAACCATCTCTATTTTAACAAAATGGATAATTGCTATTAATTCCAATCCATGTATTTGTCCATATTGTGCATCCTCACACATGAGTGTCAAAATCAAACAACACTTCTTGCCTTTGTATTTAACTCACCTGATATAATTTAGGGGATAGATGAAGTAATCAAATAAAGATTAAAATAATAGTAAGTGAGGCTATGAGTCAGAGCTGAAAAGATTTTAAATATAATAATAACTAATTAAATTGCATATTTCTTACTTTTAATCTGTTGTTATGTCACTCATTCCCACATTAAGAAAGTACATAGAAGGTTCTCACTAAATTATATGTAATTATCAAAATGTATTGAAAGAATATGGGCACAGTGTGGTTTTAGCTTATTGAGACCTGTATGGGGTAGTGTGTTTTTGAGGACTTGCAATACGTTGTGATGGAGATGAAGAGAAGGATGTGCTGGAAAACTGGCTAGAGGATTGCTTCCAGAAAGATAGTGATCAATTCTTCCAAAAGTTTACAGTAAAATCACTTTCACAACCATGTTCACTACTGCACTATTCACCGGAGCCAAGTTATGGAAACAGCCCAGATGCCCTTTGGCGGAGGGATGGTTGGCAAATATGTGTCATATATACATAATATGTATATATATATGTATATATATGAATATACATATGTATATATATACATATATATACATATATACATATTCATATCTTCCATTATGAAGACTGTTACGTTATTTGCAAAGAAATGGCTAGATCTAAAAATACGTTAAGTAAACGAAGTCAAAGCTAGACACACAAAGGACCCATGCTCTTTCTCATATTTGGAACCTAGAACTTTATACAAGTTTACACAGCAATATTAACCAAATCATGCTATTTGTAGAGGAGTATTTAAAAGATGTAATTTTTATAAAATTGAACTTTTAATCCAACAAAATGAATACCAGGAAACTATCACTTGGAAGACGTGAGGGGAAGTCAAAGGGAAGGAATAAAGAGAGTTATGGAGGAAGAAAGTGAAGACATAATATTCAATGCAGATAGTATGAAACTAGAAAAAATTAAAGTGTGGTGAGGTTTAGAAGAGTAGGGAAAAGTTATATAAAGATCCATTATACTTAAAAACATGATTTATTTAATGGTAATTCCCTTGTACAATTAGTTAAGATAATAAAAATATAATTAAAAACAATGGAGACATCTGATCTTAAACTGTGTTCTCTTAAACCATCAGTCAATATAATAGTTTCCTCCTCAGAAATTTTCTTTGAAGGTGTTTTCCTCATAGTTACAGAAAAATAATCAATGCAATGAATACCAATACATCACATTGCACATCATAAAGAGACACAATAAAAATCACAGTAAAAATGTTAGAATTCACCACATGAGAAAATAACAGGTAGAATTTTCCAAATGTTAATTGATTGTTTTTCCAAGTACTTTACCTATGATATCTAATTTAATCCTCACAATAATTCCATAAAGTGAAACTACTTGGATTTCTAATTCTCAGATGATGATATTGAAGTCTTCAGAGTTGTAATTACTAGTACAACATTGCACACATGGTAAGTGTTAGCCTGAGGTCCATCTCCGACTCTATCAATTAACCTCATTCTATTTTACGACTAAAATACCAGTACTTAGTCTACAAATTCTAGGTAAAATTCCCAGAATTATTGTGTACACTCATAATATTTCACTTTATCTTTGTTAGAAAATAGGGAACTGTAATATGAAAACACAAAGTTCATAATCAATGCATTTACCTCCCTGGTGAAAGGAAGTGCTAAAGTATAACATTCTTGATTTCTTGGTCAAAATATCAGAAATGATATTCTATCCCTTCACTCAAAACTGCACTGCCTGGGGACCCTATCGCTGTTTAACACTGTCTTACTGAAAGAATGACCTCCCCAATTCCTGATGGAAACAAACTGCAGGTCTTATGGACTAATCATTTCCACATTGTAGCTCAACTAAGTTGTTTACCATTAGACGTATTTTGATTGCTTTTTATACTCAACATTTTGTGAGAAAGGTACTACTTTAAAATGCTATTAAAGCAAGACTGATATAAAAATCACCTTTGACCCTAGATAAATATTTTACCTTTCATGTACCCAAAAATGCAGTCTGACCTATCATTAATGTTAGGAATGAGAGGATAAAAAATCATAGACAACAAGACCTAAGCATGAATTAAAGCCTCTCCAACTTGTGAATACAATTTTTTTAAAAAGACATGAAGAGCTGGGAAGGTGGCGTAGTGGTAGAGCGCTTGCCTTGCATGCATGAAGCCCTGGGTTTGATTCCTCAGGACCACATAAGCAAAAAGACAAAGCCGCAAATGACTCTGTGGCTCAAGAGGAAGAGCGCTAGCCTTGAGCTGAAGAGCTGAGGGACAGTGCCCAGGCCCATAGTTGAGGCCCGACTACCAGACTCCCCCCCCCCAAAAAAAAAGACATCAATGCTACTACATTTGTTCAAACTTTCTTATGATACTAAACATTCAATTGTAAACTGTTAACACTTGAAAATAACTCATTTTCTTGGGAGTAGAAAACAAAACATAAGATTAATCCTAATCATTTTCAAAGACCTTTATTTATATTACAAATTCACTCTTATAACTACAAAGATTCTAAAAATAACTGAAACATAGTGTCACAAAGCACATAATTTAACTTCATCATGTTCATTCAAAGGACTGTGCTAATAGAAAACAAATTTACACTAATAATTAGCTCACCCAATTCACTTCCATTCTTTTATTCTATATTTTTAGTTTCATAAAAACTGACTTTTCATAAAATGATGCATAAAAAAGCCTGTATTCCCACTTACATTTTCAGATTTTAACAATGTTTATTCCAGAAATGTCTTTAGTTGTATACTCAATGAACAGAAATAACACTAAAATATTCAAAGGGTTTTCAGAAATTGCAAGACTCGCTCTGGGATGTTATTTATATTGGAAAAGATATTCAAAAAGCCTCATTTATTAAAGTTGTGATAGTTACTCCCACAAAAGAACTATTAATGAAAAAAACTTTGTATGTAAAATACAACTTCAAATCATCCAGAATCTGGAGGTGACACATGCTTTTTGTTTGTTTTTGCAATGAATATCTAACAAACATATCCACAATGTTGATTTTCAATCAATATGATGGGATATTCAAACCTAAAAAATACGGTGTTTATTATCTTAGTCTGAATAGATACGATCTTACAAAGAAAGTTATTTTCAACAGAAATCCGGAAAGAGTTTATCCACCTTGATTTTCACAGGAATAACCAGAGAGTAATACCTGTTTGGTCAAGTTGGTCAAAATCACTCCATGAGTATATCTTAAAATATATAGAATTTAAGAGGTCAAATACATATTTTGTACTAACAGTCATCTTACAGCAATAACTTACTACCTAATTATACGTGTATCTTTTTGCCTAACATATACTAAGTACTGAAAGTGATCTCTTTTATCTAACTTAATGGTATAAATGCTTTGATTATGATGATGCTATTATTTGACAAATAAAATGTACAGAAGTGCGGTTCCACTGAAATGACAGGATGGAACACTGATAAATAACAACATTGCAACACAGCTCTTTTCAGACTCACTCTGATCACATTGGCAAGCAACATTGCAACCACACACAAACACACACACACACACACCCATGTGGGCACATGTACACACACATACATGCATGCCAAATTCAGGGTTTATTGTACAAAATAGTTCAAATAAAATATTAATGATTAGGAAAAATGATAATTTGCCTTTTTACAAAATAATACATAATCCAGTCACCACTGTTGTTACATTTGACCTGTCTCTCCACATGTAACCATTGAATTTATTTTTAGTTCATTCACTCATTCATTCATTCATTAGTTTAATGCTAATATTAGAGATTGAACTCAGGACCTGGCTCTGTCCCAGAATTTGTTATTTTTTTTTTTGTTTTAGTTTTCTCAAGGCTAGCATTTTACTGTTTATACTAAGCTCCATTTCAAGCTTTTGTGGTTACTTTCAAATTATAATCTAATGAACTTTTTTTTTTCTTGGTCTGGTTTCAAAGCACAATCATCAGATTTCATCTTTCTGATTAGGTAGGATTAAAGACCTGAACCACCCAGGTGACTCCTATTTTTCCAACACTTATGTAATGCACATACTTAGATAGTAATTTAAAACTGAGAGCACAGAAGCAAAATGTACAGTGATGATATTGTCTTGTCAGAAATTCAAGTTAGTAATGTAAATTTCTTCTTAAGTCTATACACAAAAAATACTTAAGAAATATGATGATGTGTGTGTATATGTGTGTATATGTGTGTGTTTGTGTGTGTGTGTGCTGTTGCAATATGTTCCACATATAAACACTGTGCAGGGGTGTCCAGCCATTCACAGTTATTGCATGAATATCTGCCTTGAGATACCAACTCATAGACAATGTCTAGGTGTCCACTCTAGGCTTCCCGATGAAGGGGCGTATACTCATCCTCATCCCTAGTATTCATATGAGTGGACTTTTCGGAAAGTAGTCTCCGCACTGTAGTAAGCTGCAAGGCAAACACTCTAACACTGAGGCACATTGCCAGCCCAAGTATTAAGATTCTTGTCTGTAATTTGGTCAAAGCTATGTCTCTTTATGTAGGCGACTAAAAATGTATTTACTAATTTCAAGTAAATACATAAATTCTATTTCCATCTCTTTTAAAAAGTAAAAAAAAAATTGTTTGCTCTGTAAATTGATTAGAAGCATGGATTTTGCGGCTAGCTAGGTCATTGCACATCTGTATCTCTTTTCCTCTCTCTCTTTCATGGTTCTCATAGACAATATGGTTGTTCCATAATTATTCTAATTTATTTTGCTTTTATATTTTTGGTTGCATCATTTCACTTTCTGCTCTGCCATTTCCCAAAACAGCACCACATAAACAGAAAAATCCAGAAGTGGTGCTGTGGCTCAAATGGTAGAGCACTTGCCTTGATTTGAAGAGCTCAAGGACAGTGTCCAGGCCCAGAGTTCAGGCCCCAAAACTAATTTTTAAAAAAAGAATCTAAATACTTGATAATTCTAACAGATCTGACTGAAATCAGTTGAATCACACTTTTCCTGTACAATGAAGGAATAGGTCCAGGCTAGGAAACAGCTAGAGAAGGCAGGCAGATTGTAGAAGATTGTATCTGTGACAAAACTTTGTGGAAAATGGAATCCAGGATTACTTACTGGTAATTCATTTCTACTTGAAGCATGATTCTGAACTATTGCTTGCTGATTCTGAACTATTGCTTTGATCATTATAATCTCCAAGTAGAAAAAGTGAAAATTAATTGATAGCAAAGGATTACTAATATATTTTGACTTCTCATTAAGCATCTTCAATCATCAAAATCACCTGAAGACAATAGAAAGGCCTATTTTTAGATGAAAACAAGTGTCTTTAAAAATAACAAGAATTTAGGTAGTCATACAAAGGACTTCTATTTTACTACTGCATTATACATTTTTTCTAATGTTGAATACCAACATTAGAAAGCTACTAGAAAGCTCTTAAAGCCCATATGTTGAATAATGAGTTATCTTACACTATAATGTGGTATTTCCCAAATCATTTACATAGAAGGCATTGTTTCCTATTTTCTCATTCCCAGAATAAGCTGCACATGAAGACACCACTGGTCCTCATTTTCAGTCTGTACCTTTGAATACTGAGGAAAATCTTTCCTCTGCTCTCTATCAATTCCCTACTCCACAGTTAGAATAATTTAGAAGAGCAAAAATGGAAAAAGCGAAAATAAATCATGGTGAAAAATCATATGCAGAAAATTCACCAGATTTTTCTGACCAGTTCAACCAATGTGAACTATTGGTGAAATACATTGACATCTCATTCCCACTGGCACTCAAAGTCTCTTGTTAGGTAACTCTGACGAAGACAAGGAACAAAAGAAAAAAGTGAGGAATGGTATCAATTACAAGAAAAAAATGGAGTAGGATCCAAGCAAATTTCTTCTTTGGGATGCCGAAATTAATCGCCTTACTATGGTGTGGAGACTACTTTCCAAATAGGCCACCCAATTGAATACTTGTGATGAGGATGAGTATACCCCTCTTCATCAGGAAGCCTAGAGTGGTCACTTAGACATTGTCCATGAGTTGGTAGCTCAAGGCAGATATTCATGCAGTAGCTCTGAATGGCTGGACACCCCTGCACAGTGCTTACATGTGGAATAAAACCAGAGTGGCTTTTTTCTTACTTCATCATGATGCAGATACCAATCCCCAAACTAAAGGCCTCTTGACCCCCTTGCATATTACTGCTAGGAATAGAAATAGCAAAGATACCATGTATGTACTTCTGTTGAACCACTATATCAAACCAGGTCTGAAGAACAACTTGGAAGAAACTGCACTTGATATTGCCAAAAGGATAAGTATGTATCACTACCTCTTTGAAGTTGTGGAAGGCTGTACAAATTGTTCTCCTAAGTGGTAATGGTTTGAATAAGTTTCTTAAATTTCAAAAATGCCAGTCCATCCTTTGTGTCCTTACAAATTTTTTTTCACAATACAAAGCAACAGCAATATCTTACTTTAAAAATTCATTGATTCCATGGTATTCTTCCAAGTGAATTGCCTGACTTTGTTGTCAAAATGTATTCGTTGTTTTTATACATCTATAATGATTTCAGCAGAGTTTGTGATTTTTTTTAAATCAGAAATAATTTTAACTTATCTGTTGAAATGAATAGTATAGACACTAAAGATGTTCCTGGTGCTTTTTTGAAAATAGTATATCTATGTTTGTATAATGTCCATAATCTATTTCATTCGCTCCTAGGTATAATAATTTGAATTCTACATTGTTATATAATGTATAGGTTCATTAATAAATGTGTCCTATCAGATTGCATTCCACATAGAAGAAGTTTAAGATTCCTTTTTTTCCTGGGCCTAATATTACTTTATTTCTTTTGGATAAAATGACATTGTTATCTAATTTCAAGTTTTGTAAATGTTATGCAATGTAAAGGCTTTTTGAAGGTGAAGATTTAATACAATGATGTAAAACTAACCTTTAGTTCTATGAATTACATGTATTGTTACACCTGTATTTTTGTAATCAACTTTTTAATAACTGTTTTTCATTTCTTGCATCAGAAGAATGAAAAATAAGGAATACTTCACAAATTTTCCTATCATCCTTGTGCAAGTGCCATGTTAATCTCTGTATTGTTGTAATTTGTGTAGACCTGCTGCTGAAGCATGTAGAATCCTCTAAATTTAAGTACTTAATGATGCAATCTTTATACAGGTATATATTCATGGATGCCTATTTGTAACAAGGAACCCTTATTGTTCCTAAAAATGCTATTGATCTTATTTCTCTAAAATTCTGTATATAGTGAAAAAAAAACTGATATCGTTTGGTCGATTGTTCACATTTACAATTTTTTTGTCAATGACTATTTTTCGTTTTCATGTTAAATTTGATCATACTTTGTAGCCGTTACAGCTAATTCCAAAAGTGATGGCTTTTCAAGGACTTATTTATCAACTGAGTTAGCTTTGTGGAGCTAATGGATTCATAGTAAGCCTTGCTTAAGAGGTACTTCTAAATTTCTGCAGCTTAAAATTTCTCAAATGAAGTCTTGCTGGGACAAATGTCTGCCTGAACCTTTACCCTTCTTCCATGTAGGAACATACCAACCACAATATCTTACCCTGACAGCATAGATTGTCTTACTGAAACAAAACTAATCTTACTTACAAGGGATCATAGAGAGATGAACCGTTTAGACCGAATTGTTCAGAATGGAAGGTATTTTATCAAAATATAATTGTTTATAATACTTATCATTTGAAAAGTAGCTAAAGCCAAGAAGGTGAAAAAATTGTTCATATGCATGATTACCTACTGTCCTGGCCTGTCTATCATCCAACTAGGCAGGAACTTACACTACTGACTTTCTATCACCAAATATTTCCATAGCTCCTGGAGCAGTCCATATGTTTCTCCTAGATATTAGGCCTTAAATTGGTAATGCTTTAATCACAGTGTTTCCTCTTGGCTCTAGGCTGTAAATCTACAAATGGTAAAGCTTTAAGTCTAACTCTACCAAAAGCTAAGTTAGAGATAATGGAATAATACTTTAAAACAGAGTTGCCTTTGATTCCCTAACCACAACACAACAATGCAAAACAATTTTTATATTATATATACTTATATACTTTATATTTATATGTGCTGATTTTAAATTTCACACAGTGAATCTTACTAGAATTGATAATTTGACAAATATATTGACATTTATTCCCATAAATGGATTGGAATATAAATAATTAGGTTTAGAATATATATTAGAATATAAAAAGTATCAATGCAATGTCTTTGTATAAACTTGTGATACCTTCTAAGTGTTCGTAGTCTTCTGAATTCACATGGTAAAATAACAGTATTTTTTTCTGCTAATCTATAAGGGATTTTACTCTGATGCTCTGTTTATTGTTTTAACTCGCTGGTCCCAAAGTGTTTTAATCCATATTTCTGAAGCATTCTTACTGATTATACACAAATTTTGCTGATATGATGTCTAAAAGCTATTATTCTTCTGGAGGACCCATGGTCCTAGGACACCAGGTCCCAGTTATCTGCACCATCAGATAACAAGCGCAAGACTTCTCACATAGGCCCATGCAACATGCCAGCGGAAATTATTGAAGACTCATCTCGATTTCTCATTTCCTATAACATTACAGTGCCCCAATTCCTTTCAAGAATAAGCAGTAATCAATTGTGAAATGCTAAGCAACTTTCAATGAAAGATGAGATCACAAAATCTGAGAGAAAGTACTGTAATTCAAACTTTCAATTTACAGATGACCAGCCCATCTGAGTGAACAAAATCACACATGAACAAGATTATTTTTAATACCCCTCTCCTAATGATTAATGAAAGATTTCATTGCAGCCAAAAAATAGTTTCTGGAATGATAGATCCATAATTGGACTACCAAGGCTAGGAAAACTTGATTTAGAGGTCAAATATAATTTAGAAAATCATTAACTAAGAAGGTCTTTAGTGCTTCAAAACACTGGTACTTCAGTAAAACTAGGTTCTGTAGTATAAAAATATTGCCATTCTCAAACCAATGATAACCTACATTTAATCTCCTGAAAGTATATTCATTTTCAAATAAACTATTTAAAATCACAGTTGCCAAAATAACAGTTGACAAGTAGATGATAGTGACATTACAAGATTTTCAAGTGTAGGGAGCAAGTTACAATAGAGTTGATTTATTTACCCAGCACTAATACCAAACAAGTTCAACTATTCATTAAAGTGTAGAAATAGTACCCCCCACCATTTATGTTGTTCAGTAGGTGCCTTCCAGAAATGTGTTATATAGATCAGCCTCCCATATTTCAAACTCAAATATTAGCTAATAAAGTAAATTTCATAACATAAGAAGGTACATTTTAAAAAGTCACTAATAGTTGCTCTATCATGTGTTGTTTTCTGTTTTCCCTATCTGTCTAACATAGTAAGAAATATGACTTTAAGTCTTGAATATGGGTCCTGATGAGAGATCTGACAAACATAAAATCTGTCTTCTATATCTATCATATTCCTCTAAGTAGTAAATTTTAGTTTTCTTCTTTTTCCAAAACTTATAGGTAGTAGAAAAAATTATCCTACGTAAAATAAAATAATCACACACCATTGTACAAAGCCATTTATAAAAACTGGTAGTTGGGAATAAATTCTAAGCCATTTTTAAACTGTCTTGTTGACTAAAGATTAATCTTCCAAATGAACGAGAATAAAATCATGTCTAAGTGCTTCACATCTCCAGTCTTTCAAATTGTTATTACAGATGAATGAATTATGGAAATATAAGCTGACATCAGTTCAAGTATACGTGGGATTGAAACAAAGGAGGAGGCTACAATGCTTGATAAGAAATGTACTCATTATCTTGCACATGTAATTGTAACCCCTCTGTACAGTATTTTCACAATAAAACAATTAAAAAAAGAAACTCATGGAATGTATATAAACTTTTCAAAGTATTAACAGACAATTTAACAGAATGACTGTCAGGAAATTGAAAACAGAGAGGAACAATAGTAAAGAAATAGAATGAATGAAAAATGGAACAAGGGCCAAATACAGCTAGAATACTCAATGTGCATATGTAACAAAGGAAGTGGAAAATCTGAACTAAATCTTGGAGAAAGGGTTGGTTGAGACTGATAGAAGGAGTGACTCTGATGCAGGAGCTTTAGACAATTAGATGGACATATTTAATTGTAACACACTTGCACAACCTTTTGAAATTCAGTTAAAAAACACAACAAACAAAAATCTCATCCAAACATCAATCTCTAGAGAGTATGAATATGACCTCTCAAAATTTTAAGCAGCTAATGAAGGGCAGTCTTTGGAAAAGCAAACAAAGCTGTTCAAAGAGGACAGTTTGGGGTAGGGGAAACTTTTAACAGATTTAAAAAGATTGTCTAAGGTTATAAATCACCTATATCTACTGCAAATATTTTCTTCTGTGAGTGCTCTTTATCTTAACTGGATACTCCAGTCTTGAGGCACAGTTGATAGCTTGTGAAGACAGAATGGAAGAAATAAAATCAAGAACCTATTACTCCACTGGAGAGAAAACATTCCTCTATGATTTCTCTCAATCTCTTCACTCCTCCATTTTCATACTTTTAATAACATCAAGTTATTTGAATTATATCTTTCCTTCTTTGTTCTCGCAAAGGAATTGTTCAAAATAATTCATTAAATATTATTTGCCATTATTTTCTATCATGCTGTTTACTTGTCCAAGCGAGTCCATTAAACTTCCCCTTTTCATTTGGTTGCCACGGAAACTCAACAACAATGTTAATGAGTACAAACGCTAATGCAAAACTTTGTCTCCAAAAAACCAGTCCAAGAACCTATAATCACAAATATTTAGCTATAATTTTTTTTCTTTTTTCTTTTACCTTGAAATCTTCTTGTGTCTAAAGTGCCCACAAAAAAAAGTACTCCACCACTTTTTGGTTCAATCACTTCTAACCTCAAAGATATATTTTGCTAACAAAATGCTTAGAGAAAACTTAAGAATACTCCACTTTTATCTTCTCTCTTAAGACTCTCCTTAGATACCATATCAGGACCAGTGAAGTTATTCTTTGCAAAATTATTTCAATAGATTTCTCTTGGTCTTGTATTTGCTCAACAAGATGTATGGAGAAGAACAGAGTTAAATGACCGATTCCTTGGATGACATTGTCTGTTACAAAGGACAATACTTCTATGTCCTTCTTATATGTCCTATTCTTAGCTCTTGCCTGATTTCCAATTAATCACAGCTTCTTGGCTTCAAGTCTAGTGAAACGGAAGGACTATAAGGCGTCCACCAATGCTACATCTTCATGGTTTCTCTTTGAAAACTCCTTTACTTGGAGGTAGAATTTATTTTCATGTCTTCATTCAATTTGTTCTGCATTATACTGAGCCAAATAGGCTCTGTAAAATCACTTTAGGTAGCAAAAACATTAAGACAATCTATAACAAAAAGTTTTGGCCCCCTCCACTGCTGAAACCAATATGCTTAGCTAGGGTTTCTAATAACGTGTTTTCTTACCTTTTCAGTTTGCTCAATTCTTTTCTGATCCCCAAACTTTTTGGCTTATGTAAAAAGATAAGTCTTCACTATCTCATGTTAATAAGGATATTATATTTTTGAGCTAATTAGTAATGTGAAATCATTGGTTTGAAGTATCCAATCAGATATTTTTTCTGTGTTTCAATGCTTCTCGTGCAAAGGTATTGTGGAAAGTATTAAAACAGAAAAGTGTAAATTCAATACGTTCTTTCATTGTGAAGGGCACTTTCTCCCTAAATATTTTGACCCAAATTATTTTTAAGAGAATTACTGTTTAGTAATTAAAGGTCAATTCATAAATTTTGATGTCTTATTTTTTTAAAAAAAACTTTGAATTTAAATTCCACTACAACCTTGTTTCACACAATAAGAGTATATTTCTTGGGTAAGGACAATTCTCATGGGAACCTACGGGATTTACAGCAAGGTTTGTGAGTTTGTTTGTTTACTGTGAAAATGAGCCATCTTACCCACATTGCTCCCTCTCAGCTAAGTCTCCATGAATTTCTTTGAATGAAAGCCTATTTTCCCAGGCAATTTTAAATTTTCTTAATAGGCTAAGTTAAAAAGTTAGAACAATTAAAATTTACCTGTCATAATTTTAAACTCTTTGAAATTCCTTTATCAGAATCGTGAATTTACCAATCCTAATTTCACCTTTACCATCAAAAACAGTTAACATGTTTTTTTTATGATATAGAATCCATGAAACTATTATTTTCCAGTGGCTTTGTTATGCATACATATGAACATATAAGCTGATGCTGAGCAAAATGAACTCCAAGATATGGAAAGAGATATTTATTTGCAGTTTTTGTTTTTATTGTACTATGTGGTTTCTATTTTCCTTGGGTTTTTCCCCTATGGTTTATCTCCGACTGTGTTTGATTTTGGTACCGTGTGTATTGTGCATATATTTACCTTAATTAGGGAAGGGAAGAGGAACAACAAAATGGTGAGACAAAGGACAAAGGGCAAACCAATGCAGTAGCAATATTCACAAGGCAATATGTTGTAAATGTACATTACAACTTGTGAGGGGTTTTGAGATGAAGGAAAACTGTGAGAAAAATGAGAAAGGGGATAACAAGTTTGAAAAGTTATGTATTCACTGCCTTACAATTGCTAACCCACTACACATCACTTTAACCTTAAAATTAAATTTAAAAAATCAGCTGCATGAAATAAAATTTCACTGTATTGCTATAGTAAATATTATTCTGTATGTAGTAACTTTAAAAAAAAGTCCTATTTGGTGTCTAATTTGAATTGATTACCCCTTCTTTTTCAGAGGGCGATCAACTTAAATGTTATTCAACTAAACTAGACAATTTTTCACAACATACTTGCCAATATTTTCAAAAAAGAATAAATTAGTACATTCTCATACTAAAATCGAAAACTGTTTAATTCTATGGAAACCCATAACTTTTAAATTTCTATGACTAATAACTACTCACTTTCAAATTCTGAATATTACATACATGAGAGATTCAAAATAGTACCTGTTTGCATGTTATGTAATTCTGCAATGGATGCATTTTCCAATGGGGTGTTACAGAATGCGATGTGAACAGAAAAATAGCCACATTCTGGTATAGGATAAAACTATAAAGCATCCGTTATAATTAATTCTTCAAGAGTAAGCAATAGTTTATCAGATTAAGCTATTATTTCTATGACCATCAATCCCAAAATTTACGCCATAAAGTCATCCTAGAACAACAGTTTCCAACTCGTAGGGTGCACCTCAAAATTCCCTTAATTCACATCACTAATAACTTATCTCTATTGAGAAAAAATACTACACCTCTGCTATTGTGATGCCCTCCATGTTCTGGAAAGAACACCACAATAAACTGGGTTGCATCATTTTTCCTCCACTGGTATTCTTGCAAATATTATTTATATTTATAACTTTTTTAACTCTCATAGATATTCAGGATGCTAAGATCGGAAGATTACAGTTCAAAGCACACCCTGGCAGGAAGGTTCCCTAGAATCTTATCTCCAATAAACTTCCCAGCAAAAGCCAGACACAAGTGGTACTGAGCTTGAAGTGGTAGGGCATAAGCCTTGAGCTTAACAGGCTCAGAGACGGTGTCCAGGTCCAGAGTTCAAGCCCTATGACAAAGCAATAAAACAAAAACAAAAATAAAAACAAACCCTAAACATAGCATTTTTCTCATTGTATACAGAGGCACATAATTAAGGAAATGGCTTCTTGTGTTACATACAGGTAGAAGAAAGAAGATGTCACACAATTATTCTCTTCATACCATGTTATATTAAAGCCTCAAAAATTGCTTTTTCTAAATTTATAAATTAATATAATCAATTTGTTGGCATCTCGGTCTACATTATTCACATTATCATTTTATACATGAAGTGTTGGTGTTATCTATTAACTAAGTTCTAATTATAGCTCTCTTGAAACAATATGCTAGGCAAATAGAATGCAAGAAACATTTGTAAATTTGTCAATTAAACCCTCTACTTAAAGAGAATTTTGTAGTATGCTGTAGAATATGAAATTACAAACAAAACCAAAATATTTATTTGAAATCTAAACTCTAATTTAGCAAGATCTATAAAGACCTACATTAGTTGAACTTTGCTATTCCTCCATGCTTAAGCTTTTGTAATCCTTCATCCTTTCATTGGAATCTAACTGAATGATGATTACTTACTATTTCAAATTTTGGATGGGAATCATGAACCATTTTGCATCTAGGAAAGTTCTGTAATGAAGAGAGCATTTAAAACAAAACTGAGGATTATATACCAGTTGCATTTCAATAGAAAAATTGGCTTCTCAAAACATAATGAAGAAATTAACCCAAACTCCCAACTGTGTATTCCTTTCTTGTTTGGTGTGTTTTATTCAGACAACATTATACTACCTGGTCCAGGGAAGGTATCAGTAGTAATTCCAGTCTCTAATTCCCTGTCATTCTGAATGATATTGCCCCACCATACTTTCTTGGTTTATTTATTTATTTATTTATTTGTTTGTTTATTTATTCATTTTTGGGTCCATTAATGGGGCCGGACTCTGGGCCTGGGTGCTGTCTCTCAGCTTTTCAGCTCAAGGCTAGCGCTCTACCACTTGAGCCACAGAGCCACTTCCGGCTTTTTTCTTTTTGCTTATGTGGTGCTGAAGAATCGAACCCAGGGCTTCATGCAAGGCAAGCACTCTACCACTGAGCCACTTTCCCAGCCCCTTCTTGGTTTATTTAATCTAGATACAGACTAGCAATTCTGAACTTCTCCAGTGATATTATCCACTAGACTTCTCAGACTGTTCATGTACTATTTTCAAAGATCGTCTAACAATTGACACAGGGTATCAACATTTTCAAATGCAACTGCGGGGTCTCTGATTCATTCCTCCATGGATCCAATCCCTTTAATATTGATTACTTGACTCTTTTACTATCTCTGGTCCTACCTATGGAATATTCTCAACCTTTTTAAAGAAAGTTCACTTGAGGACTTTCTAACATTAAAAATTATCACTTGATTCTAGTCCTACTCAGGACGTATTTTCTATTGATTTCTAACTTTTCTACATATTCTGAGAGTTGCTTCATTTGTGTATATGTGTGTGCACATATAAGTGCCTCTGTGTGTATGTCTATGTTTATATGTATGTATGCAAAAGCCTCAAGCTCTGATTCATCATTCTTGCTCATGACTGTTATTCCATCACCTGAACCATTCTTCTAATCCAGGTTTTGGCTGGTTAATTATAGATAGTGTCTCAAAAACTGTTCTGCCATGGCTGGATGCAAACTGAACTTCCCAGGCTCCTTTACATTCTTAGGTTTCATTTATCCACTAGAATCAACTTTTAAACTACAAACATTTTTGTTAGTATAAAGTCTAAGCTATAGCCCAGATTTTTAACTCAAGAATTCATATAAAGATAGATGAACATGCACATTACATATGCTGAGTGCACACTGTTAGAAATGTGATCCTAAGCTGGGTGGTGGTGAGATCTGAGGATTGGGTTCAAAGCCAACCTGGAGACTCTTTTCTCCAATTTACTGCAAGAAAACTGGAAGCGGCACTGTGGCTCAAGTGGTAGAGCATTAGCATTGAGCGGAATAGCAGAGGGACAGTGCCCAGACCCAGAGTTCAAGTGCCAGGACCACCACCAAAATATATATATAAGTAAAGGAAAGAAAAAAATGTGATCTTATCCACCAGTTCATGGCTAGTATAATAACTGCTCTCTCAAGATGGATTTTTTTTCCAATTAAGTCCATGCTCTTATATCTGACTTGCATTGGAAACAGAATTATTCTTCCATTCTACTTTCTACAAAGTTGTGTCATTAGCAAGCGTGATTTAGAAAGGGAGTGGCCTTATACTTCATGTTCCACGTAGGAGTAATACTTTTTCTATAGCACTCTCATAAGTGTACATATTGCACTTGGCTTTATTGTTTCAACGTGGTCCTATTTGTAGAGTCTTCCTTATTGTATTGAACCCTTATACTTAAACACAGAATTTCTCTTTCTCTTATTATTGCTATAGTTAACATGAGTTAACATATTGATGTACACTTGGAAAATAATGCACAGCACATACACTCACAAAAAAAATGGTCTGAGAAACTTCTTACACTCTAAAATTCGCCTTAATTTACAGAGAATTTACAAAGTTTGAACTCAATATCCTCATGGATAAGGTGTTTGTAAGAAATATAAATTTCATATTTTCTCTTCACTAAGTTGTCTCTGAAACATGTGTTACCTCAGGTCCAAAGGTGTCCTTGTGCTATTTCGGTGAAGCCAGAAAACATTCATTATACCTCAAGCAGCACCATAGATTGTTCCTGGAAATAATTGTTACTGGATGTGGAAACTGATCCCAGGAGAGGAATGGAACATAGCAGATTGACAAAGTTCAAGTTAACTTGTGCTTTCCTTTTTACTGTAAAAGAAGAGAATCTGAAGACTTGAAGGAAACTCTGTCCCTGACTTTTTCTAGTGTGCTTTTACTCATATATAATTTTTCTCTAAACTTCTAGTTGAGAGTATTACAAAAAGATATAATGTGCCATTAGATGGCCAGCATAGAACAAAAGGAAATAATGTTGTTTTAACTATGTTCTACTGCAGGGGCTGGGAAGGTGGCTCAGTGGTAGAGCACTTGCCTTGCATGCCTGAGGCCCTGGGTTCGATTCTTCAGCACCACATTAGCAAAAATAAGCCAGAAGTGGTGCTGTGGCTCAAGTTGTAGAGTGCTAGCCTTGAGTTGAAGAGCTGAGGTAAAGCGTGCAGGCCCAGAGTTCAGGCCCACGACTGGACCCCCCCAAAAAAATTTCTACTGAGAAGAAACAAAGACATGGATGTTTTAAAGTGTTTTATGGATGGATATTTCACCCCTGAGATGATTTTTTTTTTGCAGGAGTCAGTTAACAATTCCTTATTTTGGTCCTGAGTTCTCCAGAGCAATAGGATTCCAACAAAGCATCCAGTGCATATGATCAGCAAAAGGAGCCACTTCTCAGACCAGTATTCCTTTAAGGAGGGTCCCAAGGAAATATCAGATTTTGTTTGCTTTTTTGTTTAGCTTGTGTTGGTTCTGGGGCTTGAACCCAGAGACTGGACCCTATCCCTGAACAGTTTTCTTTCCTGCTCACCTACCCCCAAAGCTAGTACTCTACTGCTTGAACCAAAACTCCACTTCTGTTTTTTTTGCTGTGTAATTACAGATAAGAGGTTGACAGACTCTCCTGCCTGGTTTGGCTTTAACCTAAGATAGTAAGAAAGCCAAGTGACATCAACTGTATAGGCTTCTCTTTTCAAACCAGAAATATTACATGAAGTTTATTGTAAAGCTAATATTTGATAATTTTTTCTTTCTTTTTTATTGTGAGCATACTGTACAGAGGAGTTACAATTACATGGGAAAGATAATGAGGACATTTCTTATCAATCATTGTTTGCTCCTCTTTGTTTCCCCTTCCCATCCCTTCCCATATACCCCCCTTCTCCCCACCCGATCCTCCACCCAACCAAAGTTAAAAAGTTCGTTTTTCGACATAACAACCTATACATCTCATTGTTGCAATGTTTCCACGGGTATCCCTACTTAAACGCTTTCTTTTTAGAGAATATGTCCAGCAAAGAATCCATAACATAACTCAGTAAAAGTAGGTGCACTGAATCATTTTCGAATTTTGTTTTTTTGCTTGGGATGATTATTGATCTTTTCGTTCCTTTTGGGGAAACTTAAAGTCATATTTCAACTTTTTTGTTGGTTGTGGGGCTTGAGCTCTGATCCTGGGTGCTTAACTACAGCACCACCTCCGGGTTTCTGGTGGTTAATTGAAGGTTAGGGTCTCATGGACTTTCCTGACCAGTCTGGCTTTGAACCACAATCCTCTGGTCTCAAACTCCTGAATAGCTAGTATTACAGGTGTAATCCACCAGCACCTGGCTCATATTTTCATTTATGTGCACTGAATGACACTGTGTAGACAAAGAATGGAAATTTTAACCAAATGATGACATTGCAGCATTTCAGAAAAATTGAAGTAGCAATAAATATGTCCTCCTTTTCCATTTTGTTACATTAATGACTGATGAGGTATGAGACCCTTACATTAGCATCCTCTGCCATCTGTATAGGTATATTTAGTATCAGGAAATGTTTATAGAGAAATATAGAAAGAATGAGATTTTTAGAAAGCAAAGGAGATAAGGTGTGAAAGAATAGCATAGAAGGAGATACATTTATCACACAGAGATTAAGAGCTAGCCTAAGAGATTTAGAATGCTAAAGGCAATGAGGGAAAGCCTAGGTGACAACTAGTCCTACAATAACCAAAAATGGTTCTCTAGAACAGTTTCTGGTATACCTTAATTACTATAATTTATTCCCTCTATCTGGAGTTATTCCTTATTATCTTTCACACCTATTAATTAGCCTCTGCCTTTTTGGTGCCATAACTGACCAAATAGATTTCAAAATCACACTTAGCCTACCCTTCTCTTTGTGATTAACAGTGACAACACAAATCCTGGAATACTTGAATTTCCAGAATTAAACTTTACCTGATATCTAAGCACATTCCTGGCATTAATTGCTGTGAATTAATGAACAAAACTTTTTCAACACAGTCTCCTCATATAAGTTACGTACATGAATTAGGGACTCTTGTCAGATGTCAGTATGGAAGGAGCAATTATATATTCCAAGTATGGTATCTTTATTTTGCATTTACTAACTAAATAGATTTTTTGTTTTTGTTTTTGTTTTTGTTTGTTGTTGTTCTTTTTGCCAGTAGATGCGCTTAAACTCAGGGGTAGGGAATTTTCCTGAGCTTTTTTTTCTTGCTCAATGCTAGCTCTCTACCACTTGAGGCACATCACGACTTCAGTGTTGTTGTTTTTCTTAATGTGTTACTAAGTAATTGAACCCAGGGTTTCATGGATGCTAGGCAATCATGAAGCCACATTCCCAGAGCCCTAAATAACTTTCTTAATATTGTATTACATTTTCATTCCATAACTATGTATCATAATTTTGGCCAGGTGCTAGAAAATGATGTAGAAAACAATACAATACAATAAGCCTAGTAAGGCTGGATGGACAATGAATAACTTTCATGGACTAGCCAAGGAACAGAGGGGCTTATCTCTTGGAGCTTTATCAACGAGCTGAGCGAGACAGCTCCTGACCCACAGCCCACCTCCCGAGAGGGCCACCTTGGGTTCCAGCCACATGGGGATGCTTCGCCACCTCCTCCAGCACCCATTCAAACAGTTTTTGTGAAAGAGACAGATCAAAAGTCAGAATTACAATTAAGTCTGGTGCCAGTGGCTCAGAATTCTAATCCTAATTACACAGGAAGCTGAGATATGAGGATGATGGTTCATAAGCTGCCCAGGAAGGAATGTCTGTGAGACTCTTATCTCCAAATAACCACCAGAAAATCAGAAGTAGTGCTGTGGGCTCAAGTGGTAGATCACTAGCCTTTTGCTGAGGCTCTTGGGAACAGCACCCATGCCTAGAGTTCTATCCCCACGACTGACAAGAAGTGGACTTCCTACCACAAGGAATGGACTGAATAGCACCCATTGCCCTAGGGAGCATGGGAGCGAAGTCAAGCAGAGCTTCCTGTGAAGTTGAAGTCATAAGTAGGTCACCTGGCTCCTCTGTGCCTTGGTTTCGCCAGTTGCAAAACTAAACACAGTGAAGGATCCTCTTCTTCATGGGGATAGGGTAATGATGAAAGAGAGTCATGTTTTGTTTCATAATCCCACATCTGTTGCACAATTCATAACAGGCCCCACCTGAGCGCTTTCTGGCTATCTTCCTGTCATTTGCTCACAGAATTGCGGAGAACCCTATCTGAAGTTTGCTCCCTCTGTGCCTAGCCATGCTCCAGAGATCCCTCTGTATAAATCCCTTTTTTCCTCACAACTGTCCTGTAGGGAGAATGAGGTTTGATGGTTGCGACCCTACCCAGAGCTTCACCTGTGGTCATAATCGTCTGCTGTGGTTTTTCTGCCTACTCAAACTGACTTAAGAAACCATTCAAGCCACATGAAAATCAAACACGACAGGCAGACCAGAGACTTCAACAAGAGACAGGTTAAGGACACAAGGGAGATAAAGGATCTTCCCATCCCCCCCAAAAAAAATCAAATAACTCTTTTTTTTGTGTACCTAATATAAAAAATTATCTTTCTAACAATTTTTTTAATTTTTAACTTTTAACTTTACTTTTTTTTTTGTTATTAACTTTTTTTCTTCCTCTCATAGTTTTTATTTTAGGAGTATATGTGTGTGTACTTTTTTTTTCCTCTTTTTTCTTTAAAAATTTTTTTTGTTTAGTTCTACTGACCATTTGTCCTTTTTTTCTTTCATTCTCACTCTTTTCACTTTTTCTTCTTTTTCATTCTTCTTTGCGTGATTAATTGCTGTTCTGCTCATCCTTAGATATGCCAATAGTCGATTGTTAGACCTTAGCTCCATTGTGTACACACTTAATTCAGAAATTTATTACTCAATTTAAAACCTCTTAGATTTAAATTCCTTAATAACAGTACTTCCTCTTTATACCTATATAATATTTTAAGCATTTTTATTTTTAAGTTTTTCACATCTCCTTTCTATCCCTCCCCTTCTCTTATTCTATCCACGTTCTTCTCTGAATATTATGATTTCATTATTGCATACATTTTTTGTCGGTTTTGGGGCTTGAACTCTGGACATGAGTGCTGTCACTCAGCTCTTCAGCTCAAGGCGAGCACAATACCACTTGAGCTACAGCGCCACTTCCTCATCTTTGCATGATTCTTAAGTGTTGCTCTTAAATTTTAATTTTTGTTTTTCTATTTTTCTTGTCTTTTTTCTTTCTCTTACTTCTTATTTTCTCTCTCTCTACTATCATTCTATCCAAACTATTTCCCGCTTTGAGATTAGGATTTAGTTGTTAACTCTCCCACTGCCTTTCCACATCAGTATATGCCTGTTTTTACTCATATCTCTCCCTAAACTTAATAATTTCTGTAGGCCAAATTCTTCTTTGCGGTTCGTAGCCCATTAATACATAGTTGTTTGATGTTGAATTGGTATATCTGTTGAACTAGATTGTATCTGCAGATTTTTGACTGTGCAACTACAGACTGGTTGATGCTTGCCTTAAAATAGTGTGCTAGCACAAAACTGGCATTACTTTCATCCCAAATGGGCAGAAAAACCTGGAAAAACACAAGAAAAATGACAGGTCCGTGTATCTCAACCCACACTCATGATAATCAGGGGTCAGAAAAGGTAATCAATAATCCAGAGGAGAGTTGCCAAAAAACTCTACAAACACTACTGGTAAATATGGTAAATGAAAAGATTGAAAACATGCAAAGGACTCTGAATGAGCGTGATAGGGAGAGAGAGGAGGCAAAACAAAGGTTAATACAAGAATATCATGAGCGTGAGGAAGCTACTCAAAGATTGATACAGTAATTGTGTGAGTAGCTTGAGAACATTCAAAGAGAAATAAAGGAATGTCTTGAGCAGGCCGAGATCAGTCAAAGAGAACTACAGGAATTGTGTGAATGTGAAGAAGCTAATCAAGAGTGATACAGGAATTGAGAGAGCGGGATGAGAATGCAGAAAGATCACTAAAGGAATTAATGGAATCCATAAACAGAGAACTGAAAGAAGTCAGGGAGACCACAAAGGGAATGCTGAATGGAACCCACCAGAAGGAATGGGAATAACCAATCAACTACTTGATATGAGAATAAATACTGAAAACCAAATTTAGGAAGTAAAGAAGTTCACACAAGATCTAAAACAATGCTCCAACAAAGAATTTGAAGCCATCAAAGCTGACCAACTAGAAGAAAAAGAAATTAAAATCAAAGTAGAAGTCTTGATAGTAGGTTAGACCATGAAGAAGATCGAATTTTGGGGATTAAAGACAGCCTAGATATTACAGAGAAAGAACATACAACCATCCAAGACATCCAAGAAATATGATAGATCTATTCAACACGTGGAAGTCACCATCAGAAGGCCTAATCTGAGGATAATGGGTGTAGAGGAAAACCTACAGACAGAAGTTAATGGTCTAGGAAATTTGTGTAACAGGATCCTAGCAGAGAACTTCCCAAACATGCAAAAAGATAGGCCTATATAGATACAAGAAGCTTATGGTACCCCAAATAGACCAGACCAAAATAGGACATCCCACTATCACATCATAATCTGCACAGGATCAATTCAGACCAAGGAATGGAGCCTTAAAGATCTCAAGGAGAAAGGAACAATCACCTATAAACAGAAACCAATTATAATCATGCCAGATTTCTGAGCAGAGTGGATTAAAGCAAGAAGAGCCTGGAATGGTGTTTGCCATGCGCTAAAGGCTAACAACTATTAACCAAGAATACTGTACCCAGGTAAACACTCCTTCATAACTGGAGGTCCAATAAAAACTGTCCATAGCAAAGAAAATTTGAAACAATATATCTCCACCAAACCAGCCCTACAAAACATCCTTAAAGATGTCCTACACATTGAAAACAAACAAGACCACAATAAAGGCCAAGAAATCACACCCAAACTGAGAATCCAAGAACTATAGCTAGAATCCAGTTGACTCAGCCCCCAAGAAGTGGATAAAATGGCAGGTACCCCCAAATACCTCTCAGTCCTATCTCTCAACATTAATGAACTTAACTCTCCAATTACGCGGCGTAGACTATCTAGTTGGATTAAAAGCAAGATCCTTATATCTGCTACCATCAGTAGTCACATCTTGCCCATAAAAACAAACATGAAATGCTGGAACAAAATCTACCAAGCAAACGGCCCCCATAAACAGGCGGGAGTTGCAACCCTAATATCAGATAAAAAAGACTTCAAATTAAAATTTGTGAGAAGATATAAAGAAGGTCGCTACATACTAATTAAGGGATCTCTCCTTCAGGAGGAAAATACAATTCAAAATACCTATTTGGCAAAAAAAACAGAGCACCCAAATTGATCCATGAAACACTACTTTCCCTCAAATCCCACAGAGATCCAAAGACATTAATTGTTGGGGAATTTAACACACCACTTTCCCCAATAGATAGATCAATTCGGCAAAAACTCAAAAGAGAAACTGCAGATCTAAACAACTGCATAGATCTACTAGATTGCATAGACATCTACCGAATATTCACACAGCAGCATCAGAATACACATTTTTCTCAGCAGCACATGGAACATCTTCCAAAATAGACCACATTTTAGAACACAAAGCAAACTTGTCCAAATTCAGAAACACTGAATTTATACCTTGCATTCTCTCAGATCACAAGGGAATAAAATTTAAACTCAACACCTAAAGCCACCAGAGAAAATCTTGTAACACATGGAGGCTGAACAACACACTGCTGAATCATGAGTGGGTCATGGAAGAGATTAGAATGGGAATTCATGAACACAAAAATTACCAGCTCTTCTGGGACACAGCAAAGGAAGTACTAAAGGGCAAGTTTATAGCTCTGATTTCCTACATCAACATATGTGAGAGATCTGAAACGAACCATTTAATGAGACATTTGAGCCTCCTTGAAAAAGAGCAGCAAGATAATCCCCAATCCAGTAGACGGTAAGAAATAATGAAAATTAAATCAGAATTAAATGAATTAGAATAAAAAAAAACCATAGAAAGAATCAAAAAAACAAAGATTTCTTACTTCGAAAAAATTAACAAAATTGAGACTCTTAGCAAATCTTATCAGAAAAAGAAGAGAAAAAAACCCAAATAAATAAACTTAGAGATGAGAATGGAAACATCACCAAGGAAACAACCAAGATTCCGAACATTATAAGGAAATAATTCTCAAAACTTTATGCTAATAAGTTTGAGAACTTGGCAGAAATGGACCTTTTCCTAGCAAATATTCACATGCCGAATCTAAACCAGGATGAGTTAAACCATCTTAACAGGCCCATATCAAGCATTGAATTAGAAACAGTAATAACAGAACTCCCATCTAAGAAAAGCCCAGGACCAGATGGCTTTACAGCAGAATTCTATAAGGCCTTCAAAACACAGCTCATACCAATACTCCTCCAACTCCTCAATGAAGTTGAAAGAGAAATTTCACTACTGACCTCATTCTATGAAGCCATAATTACCCCCATCCCCAAACCAGGCAAGGACTAATCACAGAAAGATAACTATCGACCCATTTCTTTGATGAACATTGATGTAAAACTTCTCAACAAAATTTTGGCCAATCGACTTCAACAATTCATCCAAAAATCCCTACACCACAGTCAAACAGGATTCATTCCATGGAACATTCCTCAATACAATAATGGTGGTATATGACAAACCTACAGACAGCATTATACTTAATGGTGAAAAACTAAAGCCATTTCCTCTTAACTTAGGAATGAGACAAGAATGTCCACTCTCTCCACTTCTCTTCCATCTAGTATTAGAATGCCTAGCTACAGGAAGAAGACAAGATGCAAACCTAAAAGGAATTCAAATAGGGAAAGAAGAATAAAATTCTCCCTTTTTGCAGATGTCATGATCTTGTAATTAAAGAATCCCATAGACTCCACTCCCAAATTACTCAAGCTGATTCAAAACTTTGGCAAAGTAGCAGGACATAAAATTAACCCTCAAAAAGCAATGGCTTTTCTGTATACCAACAATGAGAAAAGTGTGGCTGAAATTAGGAAAGCATCTCCATTCTTAATAGCCCCACAAAAAATAAAATACCTAGGAACTAACTTAACCAAAGAAGTGAAGGAACTCTATGATGAAAATTTTAAAAACATGAAAAAGGAAATCAGACGAGATCTTAGAAAGTGGTAAAAACTCCCATGCTCCTGGATTGAAAGATCAAGATCATGAAAATGGCAATACTTCCCAAGGCTATCTACAAATTCAATTCGATCACTACCAATATTCCAACCTCATTCTTCAAGGAAATAGAGGAGGTAATCCAAAAACTCATAGGGAACAATAAAAGACCCCGAATAGCAAACATGATCCTCAACACAAAGAACAGTCCTGGAGGAATATCAATTCCAAATTTCAAACTCTACTACAAAGCAACAGTTATCAAAACAGCTTGGTACCGGCACAAGAACAGACATCAGGACCAATGGAATAGAATTGAAAATGCAGAAATGAACCTACAGACCAATAGCCATCTAATGTTCGATAAGGGAGCTAACAAAATTGAATGGAAGAAAGACAGCTTCTTCAGTAAATAGTGGTGGCAAAATTGGTTATCTACTTGTAGAAAACTAAAGCTAGATCCTTATATATCACCCTGCACCAGAATCAACTCCAAATGGATCAAAGACCTGGAAGTCAAACCAGACACGCTGAAAGCATTACAGGATGGAATAGGATACACCCTAGTTCTCTTTGGCACAGGCTGAAATTTTCTTAATAGAGACCCAGAAACACAACAAATCAAAGAAAGGTTGGACAAATGGGATTGCATGAAATTGCAGAGCTTTCTGCATGGCAAAGGACATAGCTAGCAAGATCAATAGACAGCCCACGGATTGGGAGAAAATCTTCACTAGCCATACAACAGACAAGGGTCTCATATCTAAAATATACCTGGAACTCAAAAAATTAAATGCCCCAACAACAAATCTTCAAAGAAACAACTCTCCAATTAATAAGTGGGCTAAAGCCTTAAAGAGAAACTTCTCTGAAGAGGAAAGAAGGATGGCCAATAGACAAATGAAGAAATGCTCAACCTCTCTAGCCATAAAAGAAATGCAAATCAAAACAACATTGAGATACACCACCTCACCCCAATTAGAATGGCTATCATCAAGAACTCTGATAACAACAGTTTCTGGAGGGGATGTGGACAGAAGGGAACCTTACTGAATTGTTGGTGGGAGTGTAAATATGTTCAACCACTTTCGAAATCAGTATGGAGGTTCCTCAAAAGACTCCACATAGAGCTCCCTATGACCCAGCAATCCCACTTTTTGGCATTTACCCAAATGTTCACAGAGAAGACCACACTAAAGCTACTAGCACAACTATGTTTATTGCAGCCTTATTTACCATAGCTAAGATATGGAACCAAGCCATACACAATATACACAATGGAATTCTATGCCTCCATAAGAAAGAATGACATTGCTCCATTTGTCAGAAAATGGAAACACTTAGAAAAAATTATATTAAGTGAAGTAAGCCAAGCCCAAAGAAACATAGGTCTCATGGTTTCCCTTATTTGCAATACCTATTATATGTCTGAGTCAAACAGAAAAGTCAGATAAGTTGATGTTAGAGAAAAGAACCCTAAGACATGTATTCAAATTTTATTTTTCATACTATTGTTTCTAATATATTTATAATATTATTTCCTTGTGGCTTTTTATGTCCCTCCCCTACAGTATAATCCCTGCTTTCACTGTATTTGATGTTGTTATAATTTATGGAGGGGAAAGGAAAAAACAAATTGTTTAGATAGGGATTACAGGTGGACCCACTGCAACAAAGAGATGTAGGAGTCATATGTAGAAAATGAACTTTACAACTTTGATAGGGTGAGGGGCTGGGTCCGGTAGGGGAACAGGGGGAGGATGGAATGGGAAGGGGAAACAAAGGAGGAAGCTATAATGCTTAATAAGAAAAGTACTCATTATCTTGCCCATGTAATTTTAACCCCTCTGTACAGTAATTTTACAATAAAAAAAAAAGAAAAGAAAAAAGAAAGAATCAGCTGCTGTGTACTAAATGTTTGGGATAATCCATCTAAATCGGTAACTGTGCATGTTGCTACATGTCTACAATCCCAACTACAGAGTACCAGGTCTGTTGGAGCATATCTGTCAGATAGCAGGACCTTGATCCAGCCCAGCCAGAGCATATATTGAGGCTCTGTTCCACAAATGCCCAAGACAGAAAGGTGGTTCCTCAGAGCCAGGGAGAGGACACAAATAGGGGGTCATGGTGCCCCCAAAGTGGTGTCTGACCCGGGGAGGGGTGGTTTTGGGGCAGCCACTCACATGTGCTGCTGGGAGAAGTTGCTTGAGGTTGCTCCAGGTGGGGCGAGCAGTGATGGCAGTGGCATTGCAAACACATGGCCGCAGAGCAGAGAACCAAGGTCAGGGACCACTTTGGGGCTTTACACAGCCTGGCAGGGTGCCATTGCCTGATATTTGAAATTCCAAAACTTGGGAAGGCAGGGAGGGGGCTGGGGCGTGGGCAGGAATCTCAATTTCCTTCTATATTCCAGTCGCCTTGAGTCTCTTCCTCACCACTCAGCCATCTCTGCCTTCCTCAACTGCTGGTAGTGGTGTAAACTAACAGAAGGAATCCCGGTGCTACCAGGCAGCATATAATGTGGGCGTGGCCACCATTATTGTATCTCATTGGTCAGAAACAACCATGAAAGAATGGGGGTGTGGCCAGAATCCTGTGATGCAAGCAGCATGGGCTGAGTCAAGAAGGTAGCAGCTCCTCTACCCCTTATCCCAGGGAACAATGTCCAATTCAGATGGAGACAAGAGGGTGACCTGCTTTAGCCGGATGGCTGCACAGATTGTTGTGTATGTCTCTTTGTTCCCAGTCCCAGACCTTGAACTGGGTATATGGGCACAGTCTGTGAGCTGCTTTTGCTCAAAGCTGGCGTTCCACACTGGAGCCACAGGGATTCTGGCTTTGTTGGCCTTGAAGTTGGACTTTCTTGCATAGGGTTACTTCAACCATGATCCTCCCATCACAGCCTTGTAAGTATAAAGGGAGACTGTTGAGAGCAACTGGTTCCTGCCTAATCCTTGGTCTTACTGATGTTTTGGACAAACTGGTGTGTTCCCGATCCTCGGGTTTAAGTGGTGGGAGCTGTAGCCCACAGTTGGAATCCGGGTCCTGCCACCTCCAAATGGAAGGAGATCCTAAGAAACTTATATCTGTCCATATGATTATCAATGGAATATGATGTATGTCATGATTGAAAGAGCAGTTATTGAATGATTCTAGGATAAAATTATAAAAAATTATGTTAGAGGACACTGATCAATGTTAGTTAATACTTTATGAAGCATTTAAACAATCACATTCATAAAATGGAGGCATAATGAAATACCTAAGAATTACTATACTATTACATAATATGAAGGTGCCATTTTTCTGCCAGGACTGGGATTGGAACCTATGGTCTTGGTAACTCTGTTGCACTGTGTGGGAAGGGGAAGCTGGCTTCCTTGAAGTCAAGAAATTCAAGTCTGTTCCTTAGGCCTGAAATAGATCCCCACCACTAGAAAACATAATATTCATGTACAATTTACATATATTATTTATATTTATATACATATGTTGACTCCATATTACATTCAATGCAGTTATTATATTTTGTATTTTATTCATATATTGACCATTTTTTGACTATTATGGCACATAAAACATTGATTACATTGATTACATAACATATAGGTCTGCATATGTATTCCACTTCATACCTGACACCAGGACTTTCACAGAAAAGGAAAACATGTGTCACCATCAACTTCTTACTCCACAATTCATTTTTGCGGAGTGCTGGCATATGAACTCATGGCCTACAAGCCTACAAGGCCCAATTCATGTATGGGTGAGTGTCAGCACACCATCCTGAGGCAAATTGATCTGACAGGCCCTTCCCTGCACCTGAGATCAAGCCCCAGGTGTTAGCAAAATAAGAACAGGTTGGCATGCAGATGGCAGTACGCTAATAAATATGTATTTTTATAGAGTGTTAGAGATGTCTATACATTATTCAGTTATATAGACTGCATTCCTACCAATTCCTGGGTATTAATCATGCGTCCAAGCAATTAATGTTATTGTTTTCATCCTTATACTATTAATGAAATCAATCAGTGTCCTGAAATTATTGGGTTCCTGTAAGTAATAATATTCTTTTTATGCTTCATAAATATTAAAGAAAATCAATTAGCCTCCTGAAATGATGTCTAAGTTTATAGGAGCATCATTCATGATCAACTCATTGAACCTTGACATTGATAACATTCCATTGTTCTTATAATGGATAGGAACCATTTTCTTAGTATCTCCTGCAATTGGTTGGTGTTAGGAGGGTGATTCGAAATCAGGGCCTTTGTTGCCAGTGGGCCTATGGCTCGCTTCAGCAACGCAAGGTGAAGTACACTTTGAACAGTGTCATTCAGACCCATGAGGGTCACCGTGCAAAGGAAGAAAACATAAAAAGACCACATTTTTTTCTGTGCATTGCTTTCCCTGCAAGACCTGGAGGCCTAGGATACCAGAAGCAGCTGTAGGTCAAGTGGCTGCACCCCAGACTAGGGTGATCAAAGCTGAGGCAGTTGCCACACCTGACTTCAAGCCCATACTGAGAAAAGTAAAATAAAAACTTAGCTCCCTGGCTTGCAATTTGTGATGTTTATTCTAGCAGGCTTTGGATTTGAACTCAGGATCTGGGTAAATTTGCAGCAATGTGGATGAAGGGAAAGATCACTGTACTTGAAGATAGGAAAGTCAGGCCTGTTCACTAGTCATGAATTCAAGCCCCAGCCCTGGAAAATATATTATTTATATACATTGTAAAGATAGGATTTATACTTACCTATAGATGTTCAGTCCATACATGTTTGGTGTGGTTGTTCATTGAATTTTTTGTTTTATTCATTTATTTAACATTGATTGTACTATGATGAAACCCATTCCGTTTATTACATTGATGACATCCTATCACAGAGCATCTAGATTTGTAGAAATGTTCTCCATCATGCCAGTATTCTCAGGATCACCCAGGATATTCAGAGAAAGGAAAAACAAGTTTCACACTTGGCTTCTTACTCCACAATCCACTTGTTGGTAGTGCTGGGACCTGGACTCAGTGCCTAGTAGGACCAATTGGCCAATAAGTCAACTTGAACACACCAACCTGTGAGCAACTAAGGATCTAGGCCATTCCCAGGATCTGACATTGATCCCCAGGGTCATCCACTATAGTCATAAATTAATAATTTATACATACAATCTATATTGCCATACATGTGTCAACAGCATCTTGTGTTTTGTGAACTTCTACTTATTTTGTCTCTATTTCATGGAGGTATTGTGTATTTTACTAAATATGTTAACATGTATAACTTTGCTGACATGGATGGCAACCTGTTCCTATGGTTATATGGTTGCCTATGAATTCCCCTTCTTGGTTGAGACTCAGGACTTTCACAGGAGAGGAAAACGTGTGCAACAACTGTCTTATGACATCAGGATGAAATTTTGTCACTGCTGGGATTTGAACTCAGGTCTGGGTAGCTCTGCTGCACTGTAGGTGAAGGGGAAGCTCACCATCACACCATCCTTGAAGACTAGAATGTCAGGCCTGGTCTAGGACCTGATTTGAAGACCAGCACTGGACAAAATAGCAAGCCCACCTTTTTTAAACATAGGATCTCTCTTTACCTACAGAAGTGTTATGCATCTTGCATTCAGTGTAGTTATTCTTTTTATTTTGTGTCTTATTCATGGATGTATTGTGCATTTTTTTGAAAATGGTGACAGATATAACTGTGTTGACATGGATGATAACCTATTCCCATGGCTATGGATTTGCTTATTTAGCATTCTCCATCCTCGATGAGACCCAGGACATTCACAGAACAGGAAAACATATGCAACCTTGGTTTTCTCACATCAGAATGAATCTTTTGGCAGTGCTGGAATTTGAACTCAAATCCTAGCAGGCCCAATTGGTGAATGGGTCATGGTAAGCACAGCAACCTGTGAGCCTCTAATGAGCTAGGCCATTCCCGGGACCTGAGATTGAGCCCTGGTGGGGGGCCTATATAGTCATAAATTCATAATTAAACAATGGATCTATATTTCAAACATAGGTGGGCTGCATCATGCATTTGGTGTAGTCGTTCTCTTTATTTTGTGTCTTATTCATTGATGTATTGTGTATTTTCTTGAGTATAGGTTGACATATAACTGTGGTGAACTGGAAGACAACCTATTCCCATGAGTATAGAGTTGCCTGTATATTATCCATCCTGGCTGAGACCCAGAACTTGCACAGCATACGAAAACAGGTGCAACGCCTGGCTTCTCACATCAGGGTGAATTTTTGGCAGTGCTGGGATTCGAACTCGAGTCCTAGGAGGCCCAACTGCCCAATCGTTCCACGTGATCGCACCAGACTTTGAGCCACTAAGCAAGAAAGAAATATTATTGACCCATCCTGGTTTCAGATGAAGTTCTCAGGATCCAAGCCCTAGCCCTGGTAGCAGGAAGAACTCCAGTGTAACATTGTAATTGAAGGACAGAAAACAGTTTCAAATGCCAGGCTAGGTGCAGAGACCAGGCCTACAAGATTAGGAGGCCGAATGTACACATTCACAGGTAAGTGAGCGGCAAAACCACTTCATTTATTTCAGGCACTGCCAGCAATGGGGAGAAAACTGAAACATTTTTTAGAGTTACACCAGGATCCGGCTTTTCTGAGCCTCTTCAAACAATGACTAGTTAACCTTCCTCCCACAGGTGAAGGGAGTATCAGGATATCTTTAGGTTAACAATAGCGAGCCAATTTAGTGGAGATTGGATTAACAAAGTAGAAAAACCCTGCTCTCTGGTCTTAGGAAGTGGGTTTTTGACTCTATATCTGTCAGATTTAAAGTCCCTTCTTCTACCTCTGCCAGTCCTTTCTCCTTCCTTTATTCTTCACATAATTATTGTGAATCCCCAGACCCACTAGAGTCAGGGTTGTTTCTCTTCTTTCTCCAAGCACCAGACTTAGAACCTGGTTCTGCTCAATTGTCTCTGGGGCCCTTGGCTACCTGAGAAGTGGGAAAGAGACAGTTTTCCTGCTCTGTGGTTGTGTGAAGGCGATGCTGGTGTCCTGGTACACTGCGTAAGGCCTAATGATTGGGAAATGTTCCCTTCTTTCCTCCTGAAATCCAAGACCAGATTCATCTAACATCTTCCTTCCTTTCTTTCTTTCTTTCTTTCTTTCTTTCTTTCTTTCTTTCTTTCTTTCTTTCTTTCTTTCTTTCTTTCTTTCTTTCTTTCTTTCTTTCTGTCTACCTACCTACCTACCTACCTACTTACCATTCTACCTAGGTGAAGGGCACATGGGCAGAAAAGATGACTCTGAGAGATTAAAGTGGGCTGATCAAAATTTGCCTTATGTTCAGTGCAGAACCAGCCCGTGAAATCTTTGGTGCATGATAGGGTGTGAGTTTGACAGGGATTGGTTCCTCTTCCTCCCCTGCCATGCCACCCGCCCTTTTTTGGTTTTAAAAAGGGCTGCTGTCTGTTAATAAACAAGTTTTTCTTCCTGCTTGATTGGCTTCCCGTTGTGTCTGATTGTCCCGTGGGTTGACGAATCTAGGGAATGGTCAAGCACCACACTGATCTTTCCTCGGACCCCATCTGTCTTTTGTGGGACAGACGAAGACCCAACATCTGACGCCCAACGTGGAGTATGAAAGGAAAAGATACAGGCCAAGCCTCAACAGTCTCTTGGGGTAAGTGAAACCATAAGTATGGGTAATACTATATCAAAGAAGAAGGAGGAGGCAATATTAGGCCTAGAAAGAGTACAGGAGGACATGGGAAGTGAGAAGGAAATGGAATGGTTCAAATTCGACTGAGAACACATTGAAACATGCACAGTGGAAATCAAATGAGGGTGAAAGTTAACCCCTCTGACTCGGATGATCCTGACGGTCATAGGCCCCCTCCCTATTCCCCCGAGTGGAGGGGAGGTACGGCACCCTACGAGACCTGCGAGAGGGACTTGCAAGACCCAGACTCCTACCCCATGGAGGGGCCAAGAACTGGGGAAGTAACCTACTGGAAGACCTACCCTGAAAAGGAAGGGCCACCCGAGAGTCCAGACTCTAGGCCACAGTATTCCCTTCCCCAAGCATATCCATTCAATCTGTCACCAGGGTCTAACAGGACCTTGGAATGGTATCCATGGGAAGCTAAGGATTTTAAAGAGCTCCGCAAGGCAGTGGGAGAGGATGGCCCAAACTCTCCTTGGGCCCAGACGGTATTACAGGACATTGCTTATAAACCACGTGTCCTTAAGGAATGGCTGGATGTGGCCAAAGCCGTCCTTACTAGTTCTCAGTTTATTAAATGGTGTACTTCCTTTGAGGAAGAATGCAGAGTGGGGGTGGAGAATAACTGGCAGGTTCAACCCACGATACCTATTACTTATGCCATGTTAGCAGGGATGGGGAAAGGGTACTCCACTGACGTCCAACAGGCCACAATACCTGGCCCATACTGTGACCAGATGAGGCAGGCAGGACTTGCCGCGTGGTACAAACTGGATGATAGGCCTACTGAGTCCCCCATAGCAGGAGTGAGACAAAAACCGGGTGAGCCTCTACCAGATTTCATATACCGAATCCAATCGAGCATTCAGGGCAAGTTGCCAGCAGGGAACCTCCAAGATCAGTTTGTAAAGCTGCTGTTATGGGAAGGGATGAATGCAGACCACCTCATGGCCTGCAAGGGATTGAGAGAGAGTTCCCTGGGCAGATGAGTGATGGCCTCCCAGGATGTGGGAATGCAACAACACCAGTTCCAATCATTAGCTTTAGCTTTACAGGCTCAGACATCTGCAATGACTGAGGCTATTACCCAGGCATTGGCAGCCCAGGGCAAAGCAACCCCAAGATCATCTTGGAGAGGGACTTGTTTTAAATGAAGGCAGGAGGAGCACTTTAAGAGGGACTGTTTACAACAATCCCCTGCCAAATGGCCTGGGGGCCAACCTCCCCCTACACTGTGACCCAGGGGCAAGGAGGGATACAAGTTTGATTTAGATGGGAAAACCTTTAAACTAGGGGAGGGGCATCCTCCAGCCCCACTAACTCAAGGAGGAACCCCCTCTGCTGTGAGGCCCAGGAAGCCTTGTGGCAGGGAGACCCAGGCCCATTGGAACGTCCCCCGGGTGGAAGGACTCCATCCTAAAATGAGTATTCTCATAGGCGGAAAGAGGTTTCACTGCTTAATTGACACTGGGGCAGATCGAACCATACTCAGGGAGGAGGAAGTCCCTTGGACTGGAAGCTTGCACCTTGGCCCCTGATATAGGGGGTAGGGGGCAACTCCCAGTCCCAAGAGATGGTTGCCCTTATGACATGTACTAGCCCAGATGGAGAACAGGAAAAGATATGCCCTTTAGGGGCAAAAAACCTCACTGCCAATTTACTAGGGCAAAACATGCTAAGACAAATGGATGCCATGGTCACCACAGATCATCAAGCATCCTATGATGATATCTTGGATGGGGATGAAGCACAAACGCTTAAACAGGATCTAGAGTGAGTTAAGGAAAAGAATGTTTTTTAACTTTCATAATTACAGAGAAGAACATAGAGGATCCACTCAGGTGCACCCCCAATCCTAAAAGGTCACTGCCCCCGGAGTACATCCATTAAGTAGAAGCCGGGAAGCCCAATCTGGGTAGAGCAGTGGCCATTGACCAAACCTAACACCCGTATTTGTTATTCAAAAAGCCTCCAGTGCTTGGCTTATGCTCCAAGATCTCCATAAGATAAATGAAAGGATGGAGCTAGTAGGAATGCCCCTAAGAGGCATGCCCTGGCCAGACTCCTGCTATACCTTCAGAATATACTTTGGTTGTGAAAGATTGTTTTTTTCTATCCCCCTGACAAAACAATGGAGAAGACCTGACCCACTAGTACCATGGCAAGGGAATTTAGATGCATTTTTCCCATAGGGGAGACAGCCCCCATTTGTATCCCTGCCAGGAATCTTAAGTTTTTACCCATCTCCTCTATACAGGAGGATACCCAAGTATAAACTAACTAACAAGGAAAGAAAAATAGCCATGGTTGAGGCTTGTGTTTAAAAGAGAAAAGCCAAAAAGATAACTACTAACCATCTCCAAGGGAAACCAGCCCTTGAGAAGCTCTTTTATTCTCTTACAATTACAGATGGTGATACTCCAGCTGTTGGCTGTCCTGACCCTCCCAGTCCTTGCAATGGCCCTATGGAATCTGCATCAATCTCTCAACAGGTGACCTGGACAGTGATCAGCACTGGTAATGCGGAAATCTTCAATAGCACCACAAGAGAAGCTGTCCCTTTGACTTGGTGGCCTGACCTTCATTTTGATCATCACCCTATGTCATTTTAATATTACCTGCTTTAATTGTTCTTTTACTAATTGCTTGTATAGCGGCATTGAATCCATACTTATTGGTAAACAACCACCTTTTGTTACAAGCCCCACCTCTGAACTCTGAAGTGCCAAAGACTGCTATCCTATCCTTCACTAATGTTAAAGGACTGGTAATGACATTTCCTGGCCTGGTAATGCTTTTGCTAATGGTTTTTCTATGCCTTCCTTGCATTATACGTGCATTGCAAAACTCTTATGAGCTTAGCCAGCCTGTTACATAAGATCAAGCTCCAAGTGAATGAATTTTCCCTCGAGAGGAATCGCAGCCAGAGATGGGTAAGAGGGGGTGTCATTCTAACCAACCTAAGACAGGGCCTTCAGCTTCATTCTGAAGAAGTTCCCGATGATGAGTAAGGCAGACAAGGTGATCCACCCAACCTAAGACAGGTGGGTTCACTTCTTTAAACAAAGATGGCGGAGAAGATGTTGGGAGCCATTGACAGTAAAGCTCAGAGTTCATTTTGACCCCTGTGCTAGCTTAAAGGCATTTACAAGGAACTGGCTTACTTAAAAGACACCAGGTGCCCAGGATTGCTTTGCTATTTCTGCAGCTTGTTTTAAATTTTCCTTGTTTTTCTGGACTATAGTAGAATGGACTGAGTGTGGGGGCAAACGAGGATGCACAGTGCTGCATGTGTGGAACTCCCAATACCCAGGCTGCTCCCATGTTCTAAAGAGGACGACCTTACGAGATACTGATACTTACTTTTATATATGCCCAGGAATCAATTGAACTGCTTTGGACATATCTAACTGTGGTGGGGCTGATGTTTATTACTGGGCTAGGTAGGGATGTGAGGTAACTGGGACAGGCTCTTGGATCATGCACAAGGGCCCTCCCTATCTTTGTCTGGTGAATCTCGACCCCCAGACTTGCCTCAAACCCCCTGCGTGGCAAATGCTATTCTTACCAATGTAATACTGTTAAAAAATAAAAGTGTGTGTGGGAGGGGGAATCTGCAGGGCACATGGGCAGCAAAGATGGCTCTGAGAGAGTAGAGTGGACTGAGCCCAATTTGCCTTAAGTTCAGTGTGGAACCAGCCCGGGGAAGCTTAGGTACATGATAAGGTGTGACTTTGACAGTAATTGGTTCCTCTTCCTCTCCTGCCATGCCACCCGACCTTTTTGGCTTTAAAAAGGGCAGCTCTCTGTTAATAAATGAGTTTTTCTTCCTGCTTAACTTGGCTCCCCGCTGTTTCTGATGGTCTCCCGGGCTGAGGGAAGCTAGGGAAAGGGCCAGCACTGCACTGACCTTTCCTCGGACCCCGTCCGTCTTTCGTGGGACAGATGAAAACCCAACACCTAGGTATATCTTTGCCAGTACTTAGGTTGAACTCAAGGCCTGGGCACTGTCTGTAGCACTCTACTACTTGAGCCACAGTCCCAATTCTGGCTTATTCTGTGTATATGCTACTGAGAAATCGTACCCAGGGTTTCTTGGATGCTAGACAAGCACTCTCTCACGAATCCACATTCCAGCCCATCATCTTTTCCTTAATGGTAGTTTTTTACCTAAGTATGCTGCCATTTTACATTCCCAAGTTTAATTTTCTGAATACTGGTTACTTCTACAAAACCTGATCTTCTCTTCCCCTGCCTGGTTTGTGACTGTTCCTGCATTGGCTTCATAATAAAATGTAAATAAAGGCTGCTGAGAGCGTCAGTGTATCATATAAGGACACAGGCCTGGAACCCTGGAAGAGGAAAGCCATGGGCCTGAAATGAAGAAAACGATGCAGTATGCACAAGGAGCATATCTGAAAAATAAATCAGTAAATAAAAGGAGAAGCATTGCATAAGCTCTGTTTGAATTCAGGGAGGTAGTATACAGACTAAGTAGGTACACACTGAAAATTTTTTGTGGCCATACTTGGGCTTAAACTCAGGGCCCGATGCGTTCCTCAGCTGTTTTTCCCAAGGCTGAGGTTTTACCCTGCCACAGTTCCACTTCTAGCCATCTGGTCATTAATTGGACATAAGCACCAACCTGGATTTCCTTCCATGTCACGCCTGTGAATCCTGCTCGTCTTTCTCTCTTAAAGCTGGAGCTCTAGAAGATGGCAGAGGAGAAGCTGGAGACTAAACAAGCTCTCACATAGAAAGCAGTTTTAGAGTTCCAGCGAACAGTCCTAAGACAGAGAATCACACCAAGTGTGCCATCACAGGACAGAGAGTTAAGCCAGAGAGGGAAAATCCAGGCAAGGAGACAGATATGAGCACTTGATAGCAGCCGCTGCCGCAGCGGTGGCAGGGGCCGCCGTTCCCGCTATATCTGCAAAACAGAGAATCTGGGACGAAGGAGCCAGACGTGGCAGGCAAGTGGATTCTACTCAACACCAGCAAGATCCAACAAGGAGCAGACATATTCATCCCGAAGTTCGTAGACCAGAGACGACCCAGGAACCAAGACTCGACATGAGTAGAAGCCAGATGTCCTCACTCCTTCTCAGGGAGCAGAGGAGCGAAGGGACCCCTTTCCCTCACTACCGGAGATCTCCATCTTGGATACTGACAAAGCTTGCTGGAGCTGCTAGATCCAACTCAGGCCTTGGAAGAAAACTAGAGTCATTTAGCAGGTCACAAGAACCTAAACTGACCTGCCAGACTCAGCTTGACACAGGGAAAAGTCAGCCAGCTCCGGCGCCAGCCACAGGATTGGCTTTCTTTACTGGGTAATCAGAGCCAGAGGCTGCCCCTCCCTTTAGCAGCCTTGACAATCAATTGAAATTCAGTAAACAGAAACCCTGAGAGTCGCTCCAGGCTGGACTCTGTGAGTTTCTCACAAACTAGCCCCCGGGAAAAACTACTGTTTGCTGAAAGGCCTCAACTCTACCCAGAACCTAGCCTCATGACAGCATCTCCAAACTTGAGAAAAAAGCCTTCTCCCTCTTTTGTGATACTCAAAGCAGATCTCCCTCACATTGAACTACCCTGGGAAGAGGATCACAAAATCCTGAGTAAAGCAGAGCACTTTTCTGCCTGTTCAAACAAACTGACTTAAGAAACCAACCAAGCCACAGGAAAATCAAACACCACAAGCAGACCAGAGACTCCAACAAGAGGCTGGTTACAGACACAAGGGAGACACAGTATTGTTCCCACCTCTCCCCAAAAAATTAATTAACTTTTTTTTCTTTTTTTGTACCTTTTATAAAAAATGTTTTTAACTCTATTTTATTTTTAATTTTTACCTTTTTTGAAAAAAATTGTTTTCTAGTAGCATTTTTTTCTCATAATTTTTATTTTAGGGGTATATGTGTGTGTGATTTGTTCTTTCTTAAATTTTCTTTAGCTCTACTGAACTTCTGATCTTTTTTTCTTTCTTTCTTATCCTTTTCACCTTTTCTACTCTTTCGTTCTTCTTTATGTGACTTAATTGTTGTTCTGAACATCTTCAGATAAACCCATATCTGATTAATAGACCTTATCCCGCATTGTGTACACACTTAATCCACAAATTTATTACTCAATTCCAAACCTCTTAGACTTAAATTCCTTAATAGCAGTACTACCTCTTTATGCCTATATAATATTTTAAGTATTTTTATTTTTAAGTTTTTCACATCTTTATATCCCTCTCCTTCTATCATTTTCTTCACGTTCTATTCTGAATATTTTGATTTTGTTCTGGATAATATTTTTAATTTTTACTTTTCTATTTTTTCTGGTCTCTTTTATTCCCCTTTCCCTTTCTTCTTTTTTTCTCTCTCTCTTTTCATCCTATCCAACCTATTTCCTGCTTTGAGATTATGACTTAGTTAACTCTCCCTGTGCCTTCCCACATCACTCTATTCCTATTTTTTACCCACATCTCTCATTAAACGTAATAATTTCTGGTCAACCAAATTCTTCTTTGCAATTTGTAGTCCATTAATATATAGTTGTTTGATGTTGAATAGATGTTGATGTTGAACTAGATTGTATCTACAGACTAATGACTGTGAAAATACAGACTTTGGTTGATACTTACCTTAAGTTAGTGTTCTAGCACAAAAATCGTGTTATTTTCATCCCAAATGGGCAGAGTAAGCCGGAAAAACACAAGAAAAATGGCAAGTACGGGTATCTCAACTCCCATTCATGATTATTAGGGAACAGAAGAGATAATGAATAATCCAGAGGAGAGTTACCAAATAGCTCTACCAACACTGCTGGCAAACATGATAAATGAAAAGATTGAAAACATACAAAGGACTCTGTATGAGCGTGATAGGGAGAGAGAGGAGAAAAACAAAAGGTCAATGGAGGCTAACAAAAGATCAATGCAGAAAAAGATTGAAAACCTACAAAGGATTGTGTATGAGCATGATAGGGAGAGAGAGGAGGCAAACAAAAGGTTTATACCAGAATATCATGAGCGTGAGGAAGCTACTCAAAAACTGATACAGGATCAGTGTGAGCAGCTTAAGAATACTCAAAGAGAAAGGAAAGAATGGCATGAGCAGGCTGACAACACTCAAAGAGAACTACAGAAATGGTATTAACGTGAGGAAGCTAAGCAAAGAGTAATACAGGAATTGAGACAGCAGGATGAGAATACACAAAGATCACTAAAGGCATTCATGGAATCCATTAACAAAGAGCTGAAGGAAGTCAGGGAGACCACAAAGGGAATGCTGAATGTAACCCAACAGAAGGAATGGTAGTCCAAGGAAACCATAACCAATCAAGTAAGTGATTTGAGAAGAAACAGTGAACACCAAATTAAGGAAGTAAAGAAGCTCATAGAAGATCTAAAACAAAGCTTCATCAAAGAATTTGAAGCCCATCAAAGCTGACCAATTAGAAGGAAAAGAGATAAAAAACAAAGTAGAAAGTATTGACAGCAGGTTAGACCATGCAGAAGATTGAATCTCGGGCATAGAAGACAGACTAGATATTATAGAGAAAGAACATACAACCATCCAAGACAAGTCTGAGAAATATGATAGATCTATCCAACACTTGAAGACACCATCAGAAGGCCTAATCTGAGGAAAAGGGGTGTAGAGGATCACCTAGAAACAGAAGTTAATGGTTTAGGAAATTTAACAGGATCCAACAGAGAACTTCCCAAACATGCAAAAAGATAGGCCTATTAAGATACAAGAAGCATTTATAACTCCAAATAGACCAGACTAGAACAGGTTATCCCATGGTAACAAAATAATCCATACAGGATCAAATTCAGGCCAAGGAAAAGATGCTTAGAGCTGTCCAGGAGTAAAAATTAATCACCTATAAAGGGAAATCAATTAGAATCATCTCAGATTTCTCAGCAGAGAAAATCAAAGCAAGAAGAGCCTGGAATGATGTATGTCATGCTCTAAAAACACATGAGTATCAACCAAGAATACTGTACCCAGCTAAACTCTCCTTCATAAATGAAGGCCAAATGAAAACCTTCCATAGCAAAAAAAAATTGAAGTAATACATCTCCACAAAACCAGCCCTACTAAAGATTCTTAAAGATTTCCTACACATAGACAACTAAGAAGACCACAATAAAGGCCAAGAAACTTCACCCAAACTGAGAATCCAAAAACCATAGGAAGAACCCAGTTTTCGCAGCCCCCACGAAGGTGGATAACATGCAAGAACTCCCAAATAACTCTCAGTCCTATCTCTCAACATTAATGGACTTAACTCTCCAATTTATCGACATGGACTGTCTAGTTGGATTAAAAAACAAGATACTTCTATCTGCTGTCTTCAGGAGTCTCATCTTGCCCATAAAAACAAACACATTTTGAATATGACAGGCTGCAACAAAATCTACCAAGCAATCGGCCCCCATAAACAGGCCAGAGTTGCAATCCTAATATCAGATAAAATAGACCTCAACTTAAAATTCGAGAGAAGAGAGAAACAAGATTGCTATATACTAATTAAGGGATCTCTTCTTCAGGAGGATATTACAATTTTAAATATCTATTCGCCAAACAACGGAGCACCCAAATTTATCCAAGAAACACTACTTTCCCTCAAATCATACATAGATCCAAAGACATTAATTGTTGGGGATTTTAGAACACCACTCTCCCCACTAGGTAGATCAACTCGGCAAAAACTAAACAGAGAAACCACAGATCTCAACAGCTGCATAGATCAAATAGATTGCAAAGATATCTACCAAATACTTCACACAGCAGTATGAGAATACACCTTTTTCTCAGCAGGACAGGCAACATTTTCTAAAACAGGCCACATTTTGGGCCACAAAGCAAACTTGTAAAATTCAGAAACATTAAAGTTATACCTTGCATTCTCTCTGACCTCAAAGGAATAAAATTAGATCTCAACACGAAAAGTCACCAAAGAAAGTCCGGTAACACATGGAGGATGAACAACATTCTGCTGAATCATGAGTGGGTCATGGAAGAGATTAGAAAGGAAATTCAAATGTTCATGCTATTCAACAAAAATGAGCACACAAATTACCAGCTCCTCTGGGACACAGCAAAGGCAGTACTCAGAGGCAAGTTTATACCTCTGAGTTCCTACATCAACAAATTGGAGAGATCTGAAACCAAAAATTTCATGAGACATCTGAAGGTCCTTGAAAAAGGGCAGAAAGATAAACCCAATCCAGTAGACAGAAAGAAATAATTAAAATTAAATCAGAATTAAATGGATTAGAACCCCAAAAAACCATAGAAAAAATCAACAAAACAAAAAGTTAGTTATTCGAAAAAAATTAACAAATTAACAGACCCTTAGCAAATCTTATCAGAGAAAAAAGGGAACACACCCAAATAAACAAACTCAGACATGAGAATGGAAACATCACCGCAAAAAAAAACCAAGATTCAGAACATTGTAGGGAATACTTCTCAAGACTTTATGCTAATAAGTTTGAGAACTTGGCAGAAATGGTCCTTTTCCTAGCAAATATTGACATGCCAAAACTAAACCAAGATGAGTTAAACCATCTTATAGATGCAGAAAAAGCATTCAACAAGATCCAACACCCTTTTATGATGAAGGTTTTGGAAAAATTAAGAATCCATGGAACATTCCTCAGTACAATAAAGGCTGTATATGACAAACCTATATCCAGCATTATACTTAATGGTGAAAAACTAAAGCGATTTCCTCTTAACTCAGGAACAAGACAAGGATGTTCACTATCTCCACTTCTCTTCAGTCTAGTATTAGAATGCCTAGCTACAGCAATAAGACAAGATGCAACCATAAAGGGGATCCAAATAGAGGAAGAAGAAATAAAACTCTCCCTCTTTGCAGATGACATGATCTTGTATTTAAAGAATCCCATAGACTCCACTCCCAAATTACTCAAGCTGATTCAAAACTTTGGCAAAGTAGCAGGGTATCAAATTAACCCCCCAAATCAAAGGCTTTTCTGTATGCCAACAATGAGAAAAGTGTGGCTGAAGTTAGGAAAGTAATTAAATTTGTAATAGCCCCACAAAAAATAAAATACATAGGAATTAACCAAACAAGTGAAGGAACTCTATGATGAAACCTTTAAAAACTTGAAAAAGGAAATCAAACAGAACTTAGAAAATGGCAAAAACTCCCATGATCCTGGATTGGAAAGACTAACATCGTGAAAATGGCAATATTTCCCAAGGCTATCTACAAATGCAATGCGATACCTATTCTTCAAGGAAATAGAAGAGGCAATCCAAAAATTCATATGGAACAATGAAAGACCCCGAATAGCAAAAACTCTCCTCAACAGAAAGAACACTGCTGGAGGAATATCAATAAAAAATTTCAAACTCAACTATAGTAATCAAAACATCTTGGTACTGGCACAAGAACAGACCTCAGGACCAATGGAATAGAATTGAAAACCCAGAAATGAACCTACAGACCTAATCTTTGATAAAGGAGATAAAAAAAATGGAATGGAAGAAATACAGCTTCTTCAGTAAATGGTGCTGGCAAAATTGGTTAACTACTTTGAGAAAACTAAAGCTAGATCCTTATATATCACCCTGCACCAGAATCAACTCCAAATGGATCAAAGACTTTGGGGTCAAAGCAGACACTCTGAAAATATTACAGGATGGATTAGGAGAAACCCTAGGTCTCCTTGGCACAGGCCGAAATTTTCTTAATAGAGACCCAGAAACACAACAAATCAAAGAAAGGTTGGAAAAATGGGATTGTGTGAAGTTTCACAGCTTCTGCATGGCAAAGGACATAGCTAGCAAGATCAATAGAAAGCCCACGGATTGGGAGAAAATCTTCACTAGCCATACAATGGACAAGGGTCTCATATCTAAAATACACTTGGAACTAAAAAAATTAAATCCCCCAACAACAAGTCCTCAAAGAAACAACTGTCCAATAAATAAGTGGGCAAAAGAATTAAAGAGAAACTTCTCTAAAGAGGAAAGAAGGATGGCCAATAGACACATGAAGAAATGCTCAACCTCCCTAGACATAAAAGAAATGCAAATCAAAACAACTTTAAAATACCACCTCACCACAGTTAGAATGGCAAAAATCAAGAACTCTAATAACAAAAGATGCTGGAGGGGATGTGGACAGAAGGTAACCTTATTTCATTGTTGGTGGGAGCGTGAACTTGTAAAACCACTTTGGAAAGTAGTAAGGGGGCTCCTCAAAAGACTTCACATAGAGCTCCCCTATGACTCAACAATCCCACTTTTGGGCATTTACCCAAATGACTACAAACAAGACCACACTAAAGCTACCAGCACAACTATGTTTATTGCAGCATTATGTACTATAGCTAAGATATGGAACCAACCCAGATGCCCCTCAGTAGATGATTGAATCAAGATAATGTGGTATATATACACAATGGAATTCTATGCCTCCATAAGAAAGAATGACATTGCCCCATTTGTTACGAAATGGAAAGACTTGGAAAAAATTATATTAAGTGAAGTAAGCCAAGCCCAAAGAAACATAGGTTCCATGGTTTCCCTTATTAGCAATAACTAGTATATGTATGAGTCAAGCAGAAAAGGACAGATAAGGTGATGTTAGGAAAATGAAGCCTAAGATATGTATTTAAATCTTTATTTTCTTTCATGCATTGGTTTTTAACGCATTTATAAGATTATTTCTTTGTTGCTTTGTATGTCCCTCTCTCACAGTATAATTCCTGCTTTCACTGTATTTGATGTCGGTATAATTTGTGGATGAAAGGGAAAAACAAGTCGTTTAAATAAGGAAACAGGTGGACCCGTTGCAACGATGAGAAGTACAAGTTGTCATGTCGAAAACGAACTTTACAACTTTAGTGGGGGGGGGGAGGCTTGGGGGGGTCAGTGTTGCCTGGGAAGGGATGGGAAGGGGAAACAAAGGAGGAGGCTACAATGCTTGATAAGAAATCTACCCATTATCTTGCCCATGCAATTGTAACCCCTCTGTACAGTATTTTCACAATAAAAGATAAATAAAAATTAACAAAAAAAAACCTTGAGCTCTACTCTCTGGACAACTGTTCCACTTCTGGTTTTCTGGTGGTTTATGGTAGATAAGAGTCTCACAGAATTACTGCTCAGGCTCAATTTGAACGACAATCTCGTGAACAGGATTCAAGCGACTTTCCTCAGGAATACACCAAAGAGCCCCGCCACTCAAACCCTTAGTCTAAATCTTGAGATGCACTAGAGAAAAAGAGATACATGAAGACGTGTCTAGTGTGTTCTAGATACTTAAGGTTGGAGACACACAACACTCATAATTATTAGATCATTTTACATTCAAAAGGAGCAATGAAGACAGTATGAGGATCGTTCCAGCTTTTGGTCCTCTTATCTTGAGATAGCAAATTCACTGGAGCTCAATGCTAAGTGACAGAACTGGTGTGTCCTGTGGACATTTGCTCCCAAATCCTGTGACACTCATTTCTCAGTTTTGGCTTCAAATCTGTGACTGAGAGGAGAAGATGAGGAGAGAAAATCTTTCTTAGGGCAAACAGCTATAAAGAACATTGGGTAGTTAATTTATAAATTCAAACATTTGGAATGACCCGTTAAGAAGTCAGATTGTCCAGATTAAAAAAAGAAGAAGAAAAATAAGAAGGTGCCAGTGGCTTCTCACTGTAATCCCAGCTCCTCAGGAGTCTGAGGTGTAGAGAATCTGAGTTTGAATCCATCCAGTATAGCAAAATCCATGACACTGTTATTTCTAAGAGATCATAGAAAAACCCAGAACTGGGGCTGTGATGCAAAGTTAACAAAATACCCTTGAGCAAAAGGAGCTCAGAGACAATGTAAAGGCTCATCGTTCAACCCCAGGACCTGCCCCCTCAAAAAGACCCTGTACCTCCATGTCTTTGGATATGTATGGATGTATTCCTATAGGTGAAACTCCACAGTAGTTATGATGAATGGCACAAAGCTAGGAAATTTGTATCCAATAAAATGATTTCATAACAGAGACTGCTTTCATGACAGTGCATAATTCAGGGCTCCCCTCACTGTTTCCAGTGTAGCCTGAGGGTTTCTCTGCATCCCAGGCCTGCTGGAAACAGTCTCTCTCATTGTCTGGACAGGCAGGCAAAAGCACTCACTCTTGTACAGCTGTGTAACGAACAACTCCATCTGGGTCAGATAGTGAGGATGATTTTGGGCAGGCTCTGAAGGTCAGGAGAAAAAGGTCTCTTTGTATCCCAAACTATCTCTCTCCCCAGTACTCTGGTTTGACAGGAAGCCTTCATTTGTGCCACCTCCCATGGCAGGGCAAGTCCTGTGCACTTATCCTGCCTTTGTGAGACTATATTCCGGTGTTCAGATACAGTGCTGAATATAGTTCAAGGGTCCTCCTGGCAGACAACTAGGGCACTGAACTTAATTAAATGTTTCATTGCCTGTGATAATGGGCCTATGATGCCACTCCTAGGTTTCTGGAACCTTGGGAAATCCAAGCACATATATGATATCACAAAGCCTCCTGTCATCTAGGGCTGGTGAAGCTCATCAGGTTTTGAAAAATTTGACCTCTCCTAGTTGGGCCCTGGGTGGCTAGGTTTTGGGGTTGAACCCAGGGCCAGGGTGCTCACCATGAGCTCAGTGTAGAAGCCCGGTGCTTTACCATTTTGGGTAACAGCATCACTTCTAGTCTCTGTGTGTGTGTGTGTGTTTGTGTGTGTGTGTGTGTGTGTGTGTGTGTGTGTGTGTGTGTGTATGAGAGAGAGAGAGAGACAGAGAGAGAGAGAGAGAGAGAGAGAGAGAGAGAGAGAGAGAGTATGCACGCAGGCCCACAGGGGCATGGGCACATACACCATTCTTGGAGGTTGAACCCTGGACCTGAGCACCGTACCTAGTTTCTCTTGTACAATCATAGCTTTCTCCCACTTGAACCACTACTTTAGGCTTTTTTTTTTTAATGTTGTGGTCCTGAGAAATCAAACCCAGGGTTTCATATTTGCAAAGCACTCTACCCCTAAGGCACATTCCCAGCCCTCTACTTCAGGTTTGTTAGCTTGTTTCTCTCTTTTTCTTATTATTGTAGGAGTTGATGTCTGGGCCTGGATGCTGTCCTTGAGCTCAAGTCTTGTGCTCTACCACTTGAGCCAAACACCATTTCAGCTTTTCTGGTGGCCCATTGGAGGTAAGTGTCTAAAGTACTTTCCTGCCCAGGCTGGCTTTGAACTATGATGCTCAGATCTCATCCTCCTGAGTAGCTAGAATGACAGGCATGAGTGACAAGCACCTAGCTACCACTTCAGGTTTCTTAGTGGTGAATTGGAGATAATAGGCTCATGGGACCTTTTGTGTCTGGGATAATTTGGAAACCAGATCCTCAGATCTCAGCTTCCTGAGAAGGCAGGATGAGAGACCTCAGCTATAGAACCATAGACTGTGGCATCTGCTGCAAGGGGGTCCATGGCTTCACGTGGTGGAGTGCTCGCCATGAGCCCAAGAGGTATGGGTCAGAGCTTAGGCCCCTATTTCAAGGTTCATAACAGAAAAAAAAACAAAACAAAACAATTGTCTGCAGTAGACAACTCACTAGTCTTCTGTAATACATAATTTGTCCCTGCCATGGAGACATATTTGAGCCTCAGTATTCTTGTCTGCATCGTCATCTCAGTGGGGAGACCTTACAAGGACCCAATGAAAAATGCACCTGGTGAAGGACACAGCACATGGCACTCTTTGCATGACTCAGCACACTGCACCCTGTGAAGGACTCAGAATATAGCACCATGTGCAAGACTCAGCACAGAGTACCCTATGGAGGACTCAGCGCATAGCTCTGTTCCACAAGCTGTCATTAGACTTAGGGCACTCTAATCAATATCACCATTCTTTGAGGAACTTTTTCACAAACCACACAAGTTCACACCTAACACTTTAGTGGGATTTTTTTGGGAGGGGGGGTTAGTCATGAAGCTTGAGCTTAAAGCTTGGTGATATTATTGTTCTAATAACATTTGCACAAGGCTAGATCTCTACCACTTTGAGCCATATTTCAAAGAGACTAGCAGACTTCCTGCTGGGTTTTAAAGCCCCAGAGGGGCCTGTATATCGGGGGTAAGCCAGGGTAAGCCAGAATGATGGGGGTAACCCATGGAGCTAGGTTGCAGCAGTTTATATCTGGCTAAGTCAGGTTAGGCGGCAGCTATCAGCACCAGACTCCTAGCTTGCTCTGTCATGTGGTATTTGAGGTCCTGTCCTTCTATAGTTGCAGTTAGAACATTGTGCCTCTTTTTGGCGGCAGTCCTGGGGCTTAAGTAAGGGTTTTGACACTGTCCCTAAGCATTTGTGCTCAAGGGTAGAACTCAATTGATTGAAAGACAGCAGATCTTCCGGGTTTTCTATTTATGTGGCACTGAGGAATCGAACCCAGGGCTTCATGCTCACTAGGTAAGTACTCAACCACCGAGCCCCAGGAGTGAAAGAGGTATAAATAGATAGAGATTGATGTATATAAGCATTATATACACAGAAAGAAGTCTATATATTATTAATTTATAGATAGTACTACCAATTATTACTTATTAAATTATGTCTCCATTTAATGATGTGCTCCAGTTAACAATTAAGAAAGCATTAACTAAATTACTCAATATCCTTTTATTGTTTATCACATATGTACATACATCCATACACATAATTTCATATTTTATAGAATGAGACACATATTTATATATTATTAAATTATGCATCATGTGTTACTATCAATTATTAGGTATTTATGTTTCCATGCAATTTTTATTCTGGTAATACTTAATAAAATATTAAACTTAATCCAAATCCTATAGTTTTTGTGTCTAATTTTATCCTAGAATGATTCACTACTAATTCAATCTGTTTTTCATTTATTGTAGTGTCAATTCTTCCACCTATGACATTTTTTACATTTATGACATCCTATTACATATAGATTTGCATATATTACATATAGATTTGCTTCTGAATTATACGTGCTACCTGTCACCGAGCACTTTCAAAGAAAAAGAAAACACTTGTCACGCTCAGCTTCTCACTCCAAGATTACAGGTTTTGGCAGTGGTGGGATCTAACTCAGGGTCTAGAAGGCTCAATTCATGAATGGCTGACTGTCAGCACAGCAGCCTCTAGCCAACTCAGCTGCCAAGCACTTCCCAGGCCCTGAAATCGAACCCCGTTTGCTGACCCATATTGCGCTTAATGTACACTTATTCATTTTATTTTTTGTTTTATTCATTTACTTACCATTTATTTTATTGACTGTTATTACACATGAAATATTTGGTACATTTATTACATAGGATATAGACTTGCCTAGTATGAAACTTCACACCTTATACCCAGGACTTTCACAGAAAAGGAAAACATGTGTCCCCAGGGGCTTCTTACTCTGCGATTCAATTTTTGTGTGTGTGCTGGCGTCTAAAGTCACAGCCTACAAGGCCCAATTCATGAATGGATGAGTGTCAGTATGCCAGCCGAGGCATATTGAGCTGACAAGCATTTCCAGAACTTGAGATCCAGCTCCAGGAGTTGACAAAATTAGAACAGATAGACAAGTAGATGGTAGTACACAAATAAATATTGATTTTTATAGAGTGCCAGAGATGTCTATACATTATTCGGTTACATAGGCTACATTCCTATCAATTCTTGAGTATTTAGTATACCTCCATGTAATTAATATTATTGTTTTCATCCTTAATTATTAATTAAATCAACCACTGTCCTGAAACTATTGTGTCCATGTGATTAATAGTATTCTTTGAATGTGTCAAAAATATCCATTAAAAGCCATTGGCCTCTTAAAATCACTATTTATATAGTAGTATTCAGAAACAACTAATTCAACTTTGCCATTCCTAATCTTCCATCGGTATTCCTATGAATAGGAACCAGACACTTAGGATCTCTCTCCATTGGTAGGGGTCAGGACCTGGCTTCACGCACAGGACCTATATTGCCATGTTGGCCTGTGGCTTCCCTGGTAGCCTGCCAGCCTTAAGCAATGCCAAGTTACCAACATTCTTCAACCATGTCATTCAGACGCAGGATGGTCACATTGCAAAGAAGACAAATGTATAACCGGTAGCCATCTCCAAGTTGCCAGTTTTTTTTTTTTGTTTGTTTCTGTGTCGCATTAATTATTTTTTTTTTCTTGTCAGCCTTTGGGTCCCAGGAACCCAGGTTCGGCTGTGGGTCCAGTGGCTGCACCGCAGCCGAGAGTGATCAAAACTCAGGCAGAATTGCCATGACCTGAGTTCAAGCCCTGTGCTTGAGAAAAGAAATATATGTACATACATACATACATACATAAATGCATACATACATACATACATACATACATACATTAAAATATTTAAAAAAAAATTATGAGGATCCTTGGCTCGGAATTCATGCCATTTTTTCTATCAGGCCTGGGATTTGAATTGAGGGTCTGGGTAAATCTGCAGCACTGTGGGGGATGGGGAAGATCACAATTCTGGAAGACAAGAAAGTCAGGCCTGTTTCCAGGGCTTGCATTCAAGTCTTAAATCAACTCCTAGGAATGGCCAATATATAAACAGATAGATGATTAGACTGCAGTGTGTGTGTGTGTGTGTGTGTGTGTGTGTGTGTGTGTGTGTGTGTGTGTCTGTGTCTGTGTGTGTGTGTGTGTGTGTGTGTGTGTGTGTGTGTGCATTGTGAGCTGCTTTTGATCAGGGCTAGCCCTCTACCACTGGAGCTACACGGCTGTACCTCTGACTTTGTTGGCACTTAAGTTGGACAGGGATCTCAAGGACTTTCCTGCCTAGTGTGAATTTTATCATGATCCTCCTATCACAGCCTTGCAAACATCAATGAGGACTGCTGAGAGCCACCGGTGCCTGACTAATCATTGGTCTTGCTGTTCTTGGACAGACCGGTGAGTTCCCCATCCTCCAGTTAAAATGGTGGGAGCTGGAGCCCACAGTTGGAATCCTGGTCCTGCCACTTCCAAATGGCTAGAGATCCTTAGAAACTCATTCCTATCTATATGAATACCAATGGAACGTGATATATGTTATGATTGAATGGGCAGCTCTTAAATAATTCTAGGATAAAATTATACACAGTTATATTGTAGGACACTGATCGATTTTAATCAACATTTCGTGAAGCATTTAAACAATCACATTCATTAAATGGAGGCAGAATGAAATACCGAAGAATTGGGCATCACATAGTATAAAGGTGCCATTTTTTTCTGCTAGGACTGGGATAGGAACTCATGGTCTGGGTAACTCTGTTGCACTGTGTGGAAAGAGGAAGCTAGCCTCCTTGAAGTCAAGAAATTCATGTCTGTTCCTTAGGTCGGAAATCGATCCCCAGCACTAGAATACATCATATTTGTGTACATTTTAAATATATGATTTATATTTACATACATAGGTTGAATCCATATTGCATTCAGTGTAGTTATTCATTTTATTTTTGTTTTATTCATGTGTTTGTGGGGCACATGGGCAGCAAAGATGGTGCTGAGTGGAAGTTGAGTGGGCACAGCCCAATTGTTTACCTTAAAATCTGATTGGATAAAACTTAGGCGCATGATAGTGTATGACCTTTACAGTGATTGGTTGGTTCATTTTCCTCCCCTTCCATGTCTCGCAGTTTTTCCCTTTAAAACGTGCTAGCTGTGTGGTAATAAACGAGTGCTTCCTTGACTTGACTCCCCACTGTGTCTGAATGTTTCCCGGGCTAAGGGAGGCTCAGGAATGGATGAGTGGCACACTTACCATTCTCGGGCCCCATCCATGTTTCAGGGACAAACAAAGACCCAACATGTATTGACTGTTTATTTTATTGACTAATATGGCACATAGAACATTGGTTACATTGATTAAATAGGATATAGATCTACTTATGTATTCCACTTATACCTGACACCCAGGACTTTCCCAGAAAAGGAAAACATGTGTCACCATCAGTTTCTTACTCGATGATTCATTGTTTGGGCGTGATGGCATCTGAACTCAAGGACTACAGGGCCAAATTGATGAATGGGTGTGTGTCAGCATGCCATCCTATAACAAATTGAGCTGATAGGCAGTTCCCAGGATCTGAAATCGATCATCAGGGGTTGACAAAATAAGAACAAATTGACACGCAGATTGTGGTACACACACACACACACACACACACACACACACACACACACACACACACACACACATATATATATATATGTATATATATATATGTATCTTTACAGAGTGCCAGAGATGTCTATCCATTGTTCAGTTATATAGACTACATTCCTACCAATTCTTCGGTATTTATTATGCCTCCATGTAATTAATGTTATTATTTTTATCTTTAATAAACTATTAAGTAAATCAGTGTCCTGAAATTATTGTGTCCCTGTGAGAAATAGTATTCTTTTAATGTTTCATAAGATATTAAATAAAATCAATCAGCTGATTGAAATCATGAAATCTAATTGTGTACAAGTATCACTCATGAGCATGTCATTCAACTGTGATATTGATAACATTCCATCATTATTCCTGTGGATGGGAACAAATTTCTTAGGCTCTCCCACCATCTGGAAGTGGTATGACTGTATTCGAACTGTAGGCCTATGTTGCTATGCAGGACTACGGCTTCTCCAATAGCCCTCAATTAAAAAAAAATTTAGCTCTCCTGGTTTGCAATTCATGACATTTTTTTCTGCCAGGCCTGGAATTTGAACTCTGGGGATATATGCAGCACCGTGACGGAAGGGAATCTGAACATGCTTGAAGACAAGAAAGTCAGGCCTGTTCCCTAGGCCTGAATTCAAGCCTCAGGGCTGGAAAACATACTCCTTATATAAATTTTAAAGATAGGATTTATATTTCCATACACATAGTCAGTCCATATTTTGTTGGGTGTGGTTATTCATTTTATTTCTTGTTTTATTCATTTATTTACCATTTATTTCATTGACTCTGATGAACTCTCTACCATTTATTACATTGTTTACATCCTATCACAGCATCCCGATTTGTAAATATGTTCTCCATCATGCCTGACACCCATGACTCTCACAGAAAAGGAAAACATGTGTCACACTTGGCTTCTTACTCCAAGATTGAATTTTTGGCAGTGCTGGGATGTGAACTCAGGGTTTAGCAAGCCCAATTCATGAATGGATGAGTGTAAGCATGGCAGCCTTTAGCCAATGAAGCTGTGAGGTGGTTGACAGGTGCTGAGATCCAGCCCCAGGTTTGGCCAAAACAGTGATACATGTATAGGCAGAGGGTGGTATACAAATAAATATACATTAGTAAGGAGCGCCATAGCCGTCTATCTATGATTGAATGACACCTATTACATTCCTAGCAACTCTTAGGCATTTATTATATTGCCATTGAAGGAATATTATTCTTTTCAGGCATAATAACCTATTAATTAAGATCAATCAACCTCCTAGGATAATTGCATCCAATTTTAGACTAGACCGAAGCATGAACTACTTTTTCAATTGGTATTCCTATGCATAGGAATGAGTTTTTTGTGATCTCCTGCCATTGGTAGGAGTCAGTACTGGGATTTGAACTCGGTGCTGATGTTCACAGTTTGGCCTATGGATTCCCTGATAGCAAGCCATCCTTCAGGTATGGCAGATCAGGTCCACTTTGCAGCCAGTGACCAGGATGGTCACTGTGCAAAGAAAAAAATGTAAAACCCTCAGCCCTCTGCAGCTTCCCACTTTTTGTGCTATGCTACTGTTTTTTCCTTCCTGAAAGCCCTCTGGGCTTAGGATTCCTGGATTGGCTATGGGTCCGAGGGTTCACCCCACCCTAGGGCGATTTAAGCTGAGGCAGAGTTGCCAAGACCTGAGTTCAAGCCCTGTGTTGGCAAAATAATGAATAAATAAAAATATTAATTAATTATTTAACTAAATTAAAAGGAAATAAAGCTGCCTTGTTTTGAATTTCTACCAGTTTTCTTTCCTAGCCTGGGATTTGAACTCAGGGTCTTGGTAAATATGTAGCAATGTGAGGGAAAGTTCAGATTTGCCACTACTTGAGTTCAAACCACATGCAAATCCAAAAATAAAAATTAAGTCACTGAGCTTGGCAGGGGGAGTAGTTGTGTAGATGGGAGGGAAGGAATGGTAGGGGGACAACAAAGGAGGAGGCAACAATGCTCAAAAGAAAATGTACTCATTACCATGCTCATTTAACTGTAACCCCTCTGTACAACATTTTTACAATTAAAAAAATGAAAAAGTAGTGCTCAGACAAGCATTTTGGGGGTAAGAGAAAGGTGTCTGAATAGATGTACAAAATTCTACACTGTGTTTCTTTTAATGTTCAGTATGTAAATCAATAAACATAACTGCTTCCATTTAAAAAATTTAAGTCAATGTCTTGGAACTGGGGCCAGTTTTTCCATCATTGCTGGGATTTGATCTGACCATCCAGGTAACTCTTTTGCACCATGGGTGAAGGCAAAACTCACTGTCCTTGAGGAAAAGAAATTCAGGCTAGAGTTCCCAGCATCTGAAGGAAGGCCCTGCAATGGAAAAAATATTTCTATCTATGTGTAATATATGATATATTTACATATGTATGTTTATTACATATTATAATTTTTATTATTGATTTTGTATTTATTTTATTTTTTACTTTTCATTTACTTATTGTTTATTGTATTTAGTATTATTAAACACATAATATTTAGTACATGTTGTACCGCTATTATAAATTCATACAGAATAATTTAGGACATTGACTTTTTTTCATTAGTATTTTATTAAGTGTTGAAACATGATACATAATTAAATGGAAGCATTTGTCACAGTCTTCACATGTTTAGAGTCTCTCCAAGTATGAACTTTGTCTTCTTTATCTTTAGAACCTTCCTATAGGAATTTTTTTAGATGATTTATACTCAGAATCCTTTTCTTGGGGATAGTCAAGTTGAGGGATAAAATTGTAAGGTTGGGGCTAGAAATATGGCTTAGTGGTAGAGAGCTGGCTCAGCATGCATGAATGGTAATTTTTGAATCCTCAGTGCCACATACTCAGAAAAAGCCAGAATCTGTGGAGTAGCTCAAGTGGTACAGCTCTAGGCTTGAGAAAAAGGAGCTCAGAGATAGTACCCAGGCCCTTAGTTCAAGCCCCAGGTCTGGCAAAAACAACAGGCCAGATGCCTGTGGCTCTCAACATGAACCTTAGCTTCTCAGGAGGCTGAGATCTGAAGACCACAGTTCAAAGACAGCCTAGGCAAGGAAAACCTGTTAGATTCTTATCTCCAATGAACCACAAAAAGACCACATGTGATGCTGTGGGTCAAGTGGAAGAGTGTTCGCCTTGAGCTGAAGGGCTCAGGAACAGTGCCCAGGCTTGAGTTTGAGAAACAAAACTGGAAAAAAAAAACGTGAGGGTTAAGCAAAGTACTTTTCCTTTTTGCTAATTAGCAAAATCTCTGGAATAATGAATGTTTATGTACACCAGAATTGGAGTTAGAGCTCAAGGTTAAAGTGTAGTCCATCCATATGCACAGCCTCTCAGACTCTAACATTATAAACTTGTGTCCTACAGGGTTCTGAAAGTCCATTGTTGAAAGGCCTAATATGTTGCACAAGCCCTTTGTGATAAGCAGTTGACTTGTAATGCCAACGCTATTACAGTTCTGAACCTAGCAGAGCACCAGTAGCGCATGCCCATCACCCTAGCTCAGGAGGCTGAAGTCTGAGGATCACAGGATGAAGCCAGCCAGGGCTGGAAATCTATGACACTCTGACGTCTACTGCTGAAATGTCAGATGTTCAAGAGCTTCCTGTGTTTCACTTGGTAATGAGAAGTTGCTTGCACTCTAAATGTTCTTAGAGTTCTTGAGTTATAACAGCAGGAAATAAACATCATTGACCAGTCCTGGGTTCACATGAAGTTCTCAGCTTCCAAGCCCTAGTCCTGTTAGCAGGAAGAACTCCAGGGTAACAATATTTGAAGGCAGAAAACAGTTCCAAAAGCCGGACTAGGCTAAGAGACTTAGACCTACAGGATTTGGAGGCCCAATGTACACACTCAATAGGGAAGTGAGGTGCAAAACCATTTCATTCATTCCAGACACAGCCAGCAATGAGGGGAAACCTGAAACCTTTGTCAGAGTTACACAAGGATCAGGCTTTTCTCAGCCTCTTCAAACAATGACTAATTAAACTTCCTCCCTCAAGTGAAGGGAACCTTTGGCTATCTTTAGGTTAACAATAGAGAGCCTTGCTTTTTGGTCTTAGGGAGTGGGTTTTTGGCTCTCCATCTGTCAGATTTGAAGGCCCTTCTTCTACCTCTGCCAGTCCATTCTCCTTCCTTCATTCTCCACATCATCAATGCAAATCCCCAGTCCAAGGAGAGGCAGGGACCTTTCTCTTCTGGCTCCAAGCACCTGAGTTAGAACCTGGCTTTGCCCTCTTGACTCTGGGGCCCTCGAATGACTGAGAAGTGGGAGACAGTCTTCCTGCTCTGTGGTTGTGTGAAGACCATGTTGGTGTCCTGGCACACTGCAGAAGGCCTCATGACTGGGGAGTGTTCCCTTCTTTCCTCCTGACATCCAAGACCAAGTCTGGCTTTTTCTTGAATGTACTACTGAGGAATCAAACCCAGGGCTTCTTGCATGCTAGACACGCACTCTCTGACTAATCCACATTCCCAGCCCCCTCATCTTTTTCATAATGGTAGTTTTTACATAAGTATGCTACCATTATATATCCCCAATTTTAATTTTCTGAATACTGTTTACTTCCAAGAAACCTGATTTTATCTTCCCCTGCCTGGTTTGTGACTGTTCCTGCATTGGCCTCATAATAAAATGTAAATAAAGGCTGCTGAGGGTGACCTGCTTTAGGCAGATGGCTGCACAGATTGTTGTGTATGTCTGTTTGTTGACACTCCTGGACCTTGAACTCAGGATCTGGGTGCAGTCCGTGAGCTGCTTTACTTAAGGCTAGCCCTCTAACACTGGAGTCATAAGGCTATACTTCTGGCTTTTTTGGCCCTGAAGTTGGACAGGGCTCTCAAGGACTTTACTGCCTAGGGTGACTTTGACCATGATCCTCCTATCACAGCCTTGTAAGTATCAAGGAGGACTTCTGAGAGCCACTGGTGCCTGCCTAATCATTGGTCTTGCTGATGTTCTTGAACAGACTAGTGAGTTCCCTATACTCGGGTTGAAGTGGTGGGAGCTGGAGCCCACAGTTCGAATCCTGGTCCTGCCACCTCCCAATGGCACGAGATCCTAAGAAACTCATTCCTATCCATACGAATACCAATAGAATGTGATGTATGTCATGATTGAATGGAAAGTTCTTAAATGATTCTCGGATAAAATTGTAAACAATTAGATTATAATACACTGATCAATTTTAATTAGTACTTTATTAAACATTTAAACAATCACATTCATTAAATGGGGGCATAATGAAATACCTCAGAATTGGTTGTCACATAGTATAGAGGTGTGATTTTTTCTGCCAGGATATTCTTTAGTTAATAGTTATATCCCATTTTCTGAATGTAATTTGGTATATGAAAGTAGGATATATTATAAATCAATTATTCAAACAGTTTTATCAGAAATGTTTATAGCGAAATATAGAGATAAATCCAAATTATATATATTTGAAGACAGTGCTTGGTTAGTCATCTTCTCATATACCCCATACCCTTCATGGGAATAATACACATTGTAAGATAATGCTTAGAAAGTTTTGGTGAAATAGGTTGACTTTAAACCAGTGAGTTACTCTATGCTGCTTTTTGTTTACTTTCTGTCCAGAAAATCTAAATTCTTACTTTATCATTTTCCTTAGGCTTTATACTCAGATTAATCTCTGATGGGTGACAAATAAAGATATAAACATTTTTTAACAGTGACTAAATTTAGGCTGTGGAATCTAGGTACAACGCAACTCATGCAGATAGGCCTCATAAGTCATGAGACCCTGGTATCAAAATGTTAACCAATGCTCACTGGTGTCATGCTTATGAGATTTTGTGTATTATAAACAGTGGTTATTAGAATGTTTTTGGAATCAACATCATTTCATGAGTTAGGAACTGAAGAGAGAAATATACTCAGAACAAAATTTAAGGAGGCATCCAAAATTAGTTAGGAAGATATACATCATGTCTCACAATGTTTTAAAAATGCAAACTAAAGGAAATAATTTATGAAAAAACATCAACATTTACAATAAGTACAGAATCAATATGACTGATTTTTCTTTTGCCCCTGTTGCAATACTGCTTACATAATACTTTTCTGGTGATATGTTTAGTTAGGTCTTGATATTTAGTTGGAGAAGTTATGTTCTTTCATATATTCATTTGTCAGATCAAAGAGAAAATGAATTCCATGCAAGAGTCAACATCCATAATAATGTTACAGATGTATCCTGCTACTTTGGCAAATTTTCAAATCAGCTTGAGTAACTGGGGTCTTTTTTTGGATCGAAATAAATAGGTATGCAATTTTGTCAGTACTAGAAAGATTTTGACCACCATTTGTTAAGCTATTATTTTCCAGAACCTACTTCTCTCTTTTCATGAGATTTTTAATTTCATTTATATCATGTGTTAATGTTCTCCTTTATATTACCCACATTCATTGTTCTACAAAGTGTGATTTGGAGTAGTTTTAAATTATATACACTCATGTACACTGCTCAGATTCTGTTATTTGCCTATTTTTTCTTGTTAAATCAGAAGGAATTAGTTCTCAATACGGATAATATTGGACTTATTCATTGCTTTTCTGAATTTGTTAAGTATGTCATGATTTTGTTATTTTATTCTTTTAATATGTGCAGATCTCACTCCACATACAGTCACATTGGTTTTAAACAATTTGATCCATTCAAGGGATTTGCTACATTAGGTTCATCTAGGTGAATTTAATTACAAATTAATGCAACCATATTTCTGAGACACGGTTATCTTTATGGCTCTACTCCAAGTAAACATGTATTTGAGGGGTTTGTGCTTAAAAAAAAAACTGGGCACAACATGTATTTGTTCCTAGGGGACTTCTATTTGTTGGCTGTTTTCCAATTGTGGTGACTTCAACATATGTGTGCATTTTATTTCAATTGTTTTGTGTTAATATTTTGTTTCATATAACAGAATTTACAAAAATAATCAGTGATTTAGAACTTTTCCAAATAGATTCTAAGAGAGACACTTGAAATTTTGTGACAACTGGGAATGGGCAGGTCTTCATAGTGGAGGGTATAGCAGAATAACATACATTGTTTGACATGATTTTAATTCTTCCTCCTCTTGCCTCACTATTTCCAATGGTATTACTTCAAAGTCTTTAGTGGAAAGAAAATATTTTTTTCTCTATGAACTCAGAATTTTTGATTCAATTGGGACACTTATACATTTATATTTCATTTTAACTTGAAAATCTTCTTTCCTTCATTTAAAATCACAGTTATGAATTTATAATGCTAAAGTAGTATCTACTAATTTATAGAAAATGGTCCAAACTATTTTCTCTTCACACTATATGTAATATACAGTGTAGTAATAATAATGAGTAATATAGTATGTAATAACTGCCTTTAGGGAAAGTCAATTACAGTGGGTTTTTGTGAGATACTGAGTAATAGTAAAACATATTTGATTCTATTAAAAAATTCCCAGTTACATCTAAAAATTACTCATAGTTATAAATTAATGCTGACAAATAACATTGTTTATTAGAAAAAGCCACAAGGTTCAATAAGCTTGCTTTTTAAAACCTTGAATCTGGGCTTTGGTGGCTCATGCCTGAAATCCTAGCTACCCAAAAGTCTGAGATCTGAGGATAGTGGTTCTAAACCAGAGTGGGCAGAAAAGTCTGTGAAAATCTTCTCGCCAATATATCTCTCAAAAACTAGAAACAGCACTGTGGCTCAAGTGGTACAGTGTTATCCTTGAGCTGAAGAGCTCAGGGACAGTACCCAGGCCGAGTGTTCAAGCCCCACGACAGGCCAAAAAAATTGGCATGGATTTTTACTTTATTATTTCATGATTTTTAATGTGAAAATACATACAGAGGGTTTACAATTACATGAACAAAGTAATGAGCACATTTCTTATCAAGCATTGTTGCCTCCTCCCTTGTTTCCCATTCCCATCCCTTCCCAGCTCCCTTTCTGCGCCCCCCACACCTCCGCGCCAAAGTTGTAAAGTTCGATTTTCGACATAATGTCTTGTACATGTCATTGTTGCAATGGGTTCACAGGTATTCCAATTTATTTTTTCCTTCCCCTCCCCAAATTACACCAATATCAAATACAGTGAAAATAGAGGTTATATCATGGGGGAGGGACATAAAAAGCAACAAAGAAATCATCTTGTAAATATGCTAGAAACAACAGCAAGAAAGAAAAAACATTTGAGTCCTTATCTTGGTGTTCATTTCACCTAACATCAACTTGTCTGAGAGTTTGTGTTTATCTCCGACATATACTAGTTATTGCAAATAAGGGAAACCATGGAAGCTATGTTTCTTTGGGCCTGGATTACTTCATTTAATACAATATTTTCCAAGGCTTTCTATTTCCTAACAAATGGAGCAAGGCCATTTTTTCTGATGGAGGAATAGTATTCCATTGTGTATATATATCACATTTTTTTATTATAAGAATACCGTACAGAGGAGTTACAATTACATGGGCAAGATAATGAGTATATTTCTTATCAAGCGTTATATAATGTTATAAAATGTTGCCACATTTTATCGATCCATTCATCTACTGAGGGGCATCTGGGTTGGTTCCATATCTTAGGTATGGTAAATAATACTGCAATAAACATAGTGTTGCTGGTAGCATTACTTTGGGCTTGTTTGTGATCATTTGGTAAATGACCAAAAGTGGGATTGCTGTGTCATAGGGGAGCTATATATGGAGTCTTTTGAGGAACCTCCATACTACTTTTCCAGCGTGGTTGAACAAGATTACAGTCCCACCAACATCCTGTCCAGCTTCTTTTGTTATTACGGTTCTTCATTATAGCCATTCTAACTGGGGTAAGGTGGTATCTCAGTGTAGTTTAGATTTGCATTTCTTTTATGGCTAGGGAGGTTGAGCATTTCTTCATGTATCTATTGGCTATCCTTCTTTCGTCTTCAGAGAAGTTTCTCTTTAGTCTTTAACCCACTTATTTATTGGGCAGTTGTTTCTTTGAGGATTTGTTGTTGGGGGATTTAATTTTTTGAGTTCCAAGTATATTTTAGATATGAGACCCTTGTCCGTTGTATGGCTAGTGTAGATCTTCTCCCAATCCTTGGGCTTTCTATTGACCTTGCTAGCTATGTCCTTTGCAGAAGCTCTGCAATTTCATGCAATTCCATTTGTCCAAGCTTTCTTTGATTTGTTGTGGTTCTGGGTCTCTATTAAGGAAATTTCAGCCTGTGCCAAGGACACATAGATTATCTACTAATTTGTCCTGCAATGTTTTCAGGGTGTCTTATTTGACTCTGAGGTCTTTCATTCATTTGGAGTTGATTTTTGTGCAGGGTGATATATATGGATCTAGCTTTAGTTTTCTACAAGTGATTAACCAATTTGGTCAGCATAATTTACAGAAGAGCTCTCTCTTCCATTCTATTTTTTTAGTTCCCTTATCAAAGATTAAGTGGCTATAGGTCTGTGAGTTCATTTCTGGGTTTTCAAGTCTATTCCATTGGTCCTGAGGTCTGTTCTTGTGCCAATACCAAGCTGTTTTGATTAGTATGGCTTTGTAGTAGAGTTTGAAATTTGGTATTGATATTCCTCCAGCACTTTTCTTTCTGTTAATGATCTTTTCTGCTATTCAGAGTCTTTTATTGTTCCATATGAATTTTTGGATTGCCTATTCTATTTTCTTGAGGAATGAGTTCATAATATTGATAAGCATCACATTGAATTTGTAGATAGCCTAGGGAACTATTGCCATTTTCACGATGTTGATTCTTCCATCCAGGAGCATGGGAGGTTTCTCCACTTTCTAAGTTCCGATTTTATTTCCTTTTTCAGGTTTTCAAAGTTTGCATCATAAATATCTCTCACACCATTGATTAAGTTTATACCTAGGTATTTTATTTTTTATGAGCTATTATGAATGGAGTTGCTTTCATGATTTCAGCCATGCTTTTCTCATTGTTGGCATACAGAAAAGCCATTGTTTTTTGAGAGTTAATTTGTCCCCTGCTACTTTGCCAAGGTTTTGAATCAGCATGAATAATTTCGGAGTGGAGTAGGTGGGATTATTTAAATACAACATCATGTCATCTGCATATAGGGAGAGGTTTACATCATCTTTCCCTATTTGGATCACTTTTATGTTTGCATCTTGTCTTTTGCTGTAGCTAGGCATTCTAATACTAAATTGAAGAGAAGTGGAGAGAGTGGACATACTTGTTCCTGAGTTAAGAGGAAATGGTTTTAGTTTTTCACCATTAAGTATAATGCTGGCTGTAGGTTTGTCATAAACAGCCTTTATTGTATTGAGGAATATTGATTGGATTCATAGTTTTTACATAGCTTTCATCACAAAGGGGTGTATGATTTTGTCAGTGCTTTTTCTGCATCTATTGAGATAACCATGTGGTTCTTATCCTTGCTCTTGTTGATGTGATGAATTTTATTAATTGATTTGCATATATTGAACCATATTGCATCTCTGAAATGAATGCTGTTTGATCATTGTGTATGATTTTTTGAATGAATTGTTGACAACGATTGGCCCAAATTTTGTTGAAGAGTTTTGCATCAGTGTTCATCAAAGAAATGGGTCTACAGTTTTCTTTCTTTGATGAGTCCTGTCCTGGATTTGGGATAAGGGTTCAGATGGAATCATAGAATGAATTCTGTAATGAACTTTCTCTTTCAATTTCATTGAAGAGTTGGAGTATTGGTGTGAGCTCTACTTTGAAGGCCTTATAGATTTCCGTTATGAATCCATCTGGTCCTGGGCTTTTCTTAGATGGAAGGACTCTTATTGCTGTTTCTATTTCTGTGCTTGATATGGGCATGTTAAGTTGATTTAACTCATCTTGGTTGTTTCAGCATGTTAAGATTTGCTAGGAAAATGTGCATTTCGGCCAGGTTCTCAAAGTCATTCGCATAATGGTTTGAAAAGTATTCCCTTATAATTTTTTGAATCTTGGTTGTTTCTGTGATGATGTTTCCATTCGCATCTCTGAGTTGTTTGTTTGTTTTTTTTTAATTTGGGTGAGTTCTATTCTTTTTCTGATAAGATTTGCTAAGGGTCTGTCAATTTTCTTAATTTTTTCGAAGTAACAACACTTTGTTTTGTTGATTCTTTCTATGATGATTTTGCTTTCTAATTCATTTAATTCTTATTTAATTTTAATTATTTCTCTCCGTCTACTGGATTGGGGTTTACCTTGCTGCTCTTTTTCAAGGGGGTTCAGATGTCTTATTAAATTGTTGATTTCAGATCCCTCCTATTTGATGTTGTAGGACCTCAGATCTATAAACTTGCCTGTGAGTACTGCCTTTGCTGTGTCCCAAAGAAGCTGGTAGTTTGTGTGTTCATTTTTTTAATATCATGAACATTTCATTTTTCATTTCCTTTCTAATCTCTTCCATGACTCATTGGTGATTCAACAGTGTGTTGTTCAGCCTCCATGTTGTATAGGACTTTCTTTGTTGGCTTTTGGTGTTGAGTTCTAATCTTATTCCCTTGGATGCTGTTTCTTGGCTTTTACTGTGGTCTTGTTGGTTTTCTATGTGTAGGATACTTTTGTCTTTTGTAGGACTGGTTTGGTGGAGATATATTGTTTCAATTTTTCTTTGCTATGGACAGTTTTTATTTGACCTCCAGTTATGAAGGAGAGTTTAGCTGGGTCCAGTATTCTTGGTTGATAGTTGTTTGTCTTTAGGGCATGGAAAACACCATTCCAGGCTCTTCTTGCTTTAATAGGCTCTGCTGAGAAATCTGGGATGATTCTTATTGGTTTCTGTTTATAGGTGATTGTTCTTTTCTCCTTGAGTTCTTCAAGGCTCCATTTTTTGGTCTGAATTGATCTTGTGCAGATTATAATGTGACAGAGTGATGTCCTGTTTTTGTCTGGTCTATTTGGGGTTCCATAAGCTTCTTGTATCTATATAGGCCTATCTTTTTGCATGTTTGGGAAGTTCTCTGCTAGTATCCTGTTATACAAATTTCCTAGACCATTAACTTCTGTCTCTATGTGCTCCTCTACATCCATTATCCTCAGATTAGGCCTTCTGATGGTGTCTTCCAAATGTTGAATAGATCTATCATATTTCTTGGATTTGTCTTGCATAGTTGTATGGTTTTTCTCTATAATATCTAGGCTGTCTTCAATCCCCGAGATTCGATCTTCTGGATGGTCTAACCTACTGTCAAGACTTTCTACTTTGTTTTTTATTTCTTTTACTTCTAATTGTTCGGCTTTGATGTCTTCAAATTTTTTGTTGGAGCTTTGTTTTAGATCTTGTATGAACTTCTTTACTTCCTTACTTTGGTGTTCAGTTTCTCAAATCACTTATTTGATTGGTTATGGTTTCCCTGGAAACCCATTCTTTCTGTCGGCCTCCATTCAGCATTCCATTGGTGATCTCCCTGACTTCTTTCAGCTGTCTGTTTATGGATTCCATTAATGCCTCTATTGATCTTTGTCTATTCTCATCCTGCTCTCGTAATTCCTGAATTACTCTTTGATTAGTTTAGTCAAGTTCACGCAATTCTAGTAATTCTCTATGGCTGTGCTCAGCCTGCTCATGCATTTCCTGTATTTCTCTTTGTCAACCTGCTTATGCAATTCCTGCATTAATCTTTAAGTACCTTCCTAATGCTTACAAGATTCCTATATTAATTTTGGTTTGCCCCCTCTTACTCCCTATCACACTCACACTGAGTCCTTTGCAAGTTTTCAAACATTTCATTCACCATGTTTACCAGTAGCATTTGTACAGGTTTTTATGGAACTCCTCTGGATTATTCATTAACAATTCTGTCACCTGATTAACATGAGTGGGAGTTGAGATACCTGTTCTTGCCATTTTATTGTGCTTTTCGGCCTGTTTTGCCCATTTTGTATGAAAGTAGCACCAATTTTGTGCTAGAACACTATTTTAAGGCACCCATCAACCAGAGTCCTGTAGTTGCACATTCAAAATGGCTGTAGATAGAATCTAATTCAACAGATACAATCTATTCAACATCAAACAACTATATGTTAATGTGCTACAAACAGCAAAAAAGTATTTGGCAAACCAGAATTTATTAGCTTTACAGAGAAATGTGGGGACAAATAGGACTAGAGGAATGTGGAGGGGTAAAAGGAGAGTAAATTTAACCAATTCCTAATCTCAGAGAGGGAAATGGATTGGACAGAATGACAGGAGAGAAATAAAAAAAAAGAAAATTCGAAAAAGAAAAATTAAATTTACAAAGTGAAGCACTTAAAAATTATGTACGTTTAAAGAAATGATATTGAGAGAAGAAAAGGATAGGATGAGAGGAGGGGAGGGATAGAAAGGAAACATGAAATTCAAAAAATAAAAAAAATTAAAATTATTTACTTGATAATTATGTAGGTATAAAGAGATGATACTGCTCTTAAACAAGTTAAGCCTAAGAGGTTGTGAATTGAGTAATACATTTCTGGATTAAGTATATACACAATGGAGAATAAGGTTTAATAATTGACGACAGGTATATATCTGGGGATGAGCAGAACAGTAATTAAGTCATGCAAAGAAAAAGAGAGAAAAAAATGAAAACAATAAAAAAGAACCAAAATGTCAAAATAGATTAAACACACGCACACACACACACACACACACACACACACACACACACACACACACACACACACACACCAAAAATAAAAATTTTGAGAAAAAAGATTAACAGAAAACACTTTGAAAAAACAAGAATTGAAGAAAAGTTTCAAAAAAGAGTTCTTTATTTTTTTGGTTTTTTTTTTCCGGGGGGGGGGGGGGTGAATGGGAAGACCCTGTATCTCCCCTGTGTCCATAACAAGTCTCTTGGTGGAGTCTTGGGTCTGCTTGTCGTGTTTGGTTTTCCTATGGCTTGATTGGTTTCTGAAGTCTGTTTGGGCCGGTAGAAACTGCTCTGTGTTAGGCATGTTTTTTGATCCTCCTCACAGGCTAGTTCAGTGGGAGGGAGATCTGCTTGGAGTATCAAAAAAGAGGGAGATGGCTGTTTCCTCGAGTTTGGAGATGCTGTGATGAGGCTAGGTTCTGTGTAGGGCTGAGGTCTTTCAGCAAACAGTAGCTTTTCCATGAGGGGCTAACTCCTGAGACACTCACAGAGCCCAGCTTGGAGCTTTTCTCGGGGTTTGTGTTTACTGATTTTCAATTGTTTGTCTAGGCTGTTGTAGGGAGGGGCAGTCTCTTGCTGTGTTTACTTGGTGAAAAGTCACTTCTCTGTGGGCGGAGTTTTTCTGCCTGCGCGGGATGACTTTCTCCTGGGTGAATGGACATCAAAACTGACATCATAAACATATTATGTGATCGTGGTATTTCCCCTGCCAGGTAAGTATGGGAAGGGATGGGAAGGGGAAACAAAGGAGGAGGCTATAATGCTTGATAAGAAATGTACACATTATCTTGCCCATGTAATTGTAACACCTCTGTACAGTATTTTCACAATAAAATAAAACCTATTGTGACTTATTGTACCATCGTAAACCCATTATGACCTCATCACCATTATGGAATCACCAACTAAGTATAACATCAAAATATTATTATCACTCAATATTGTGACATCATATTGCCACTGTGTTATCATTGTTCCATTGGGTTTTTCAAACCTATTTTGACCTCATAACATTTTACAAAAATCGTGGCCTTTGAGACTATTAACTTGTGAACTTGTACACTTATGATGCATAAAACTCAAGGCAATCCAATGAGGCATATTGAAGATAATTTTATTTACACTAGAAATAGGCCTGTATTTACCTTGTCCTGGGCTGTACACTCAGTTACAGCCCAGCCCCAAACACCAAACCTCAGAAGTCCAATAGGCATAGTTAATTGGTTTGCAAAACACCAACCCCCCAAATTACCATCTCCACACTCCAAACTTCAATAGGTAAGGCTTTTTCCTTTTCCCTTATTCCATCCTTCTTTATAGACCTTTCCTTCATTTCCCTTTTTCCCTTCCATCAATTCCTTCTTCTCTTTAGGCCTCTCCACTACATTTCTCTTGCCTGGTGGCCAATTGGCTTCCTTCCCCTCCTGCTCTCCCTCAAATTCCTCTTCTCCCAGGTCTTTCCCCTCCTGCTGTCTCACCACTTCCTTCCTTGCAGGTCTTCCCTTGATTTTCTCCAATTCTATTGCTCTGATCATGCAGCCTATATATAGTTTGAACCCCTCCATCACTCCAGTGGTTCTCCTACCTAACAGTTTTCAACCATCACTTCACAAACTGCCTGTTCCCCAATCAATTCTTCACAGCTCATCATGTGAGGATGACATTCTGTCCCCTCTAGCAGCATGCCCTTCTCACTTGGGTGGCATGCCCCATGCACTCCAGTGGGCCAGTTCATTGGACAACATTGATTAGTGGGCCCTGCTCATTAGTAGGACCATGCTGCTTTTACATACCCCACTGTTTTTCATGTCCAATGAAATCCTTGATTCCTTCTTACCAAATCCTAAAAATTCCCTTCTCTCTACCCAATGAACAGGCTTAAAAGGTAAATTTAATAGAAAACAAGTAAATTATAGAAACACACTAGTTAGCACTAATTAACACTTAGTAAGTCTTATCCTTAACAGTCCATCTTACAGCATTCTCTGTAATTGGTCCACTACCTATTCCACTTGAGACTGATGGATCCAATGCTGTTTTCGTGCTAATTTAATAGGTGACACAAGTTAGCACCACCAATAAGGTCCTTGCCACTTCGGTTCCAGTTCAGGAGCATGATGCATTTTTACCCACACCAGCTGTCCAAGAAAGAAAGAGTGGGAGGGGTTTCTTATTTTCTTTTTTCAACTCCATTTCTTAGTTTATTTCACTTACCTGGGGTCTAGTTTTTTAATATATTTCTGAAGTGAGACTTGCTATAGAATAAACTAAAAATACTCTCCCCAAAGAAATTTTCCTTCCAACTAGATTTAATTTCTTATTTTATATTTGAAATTTTTATTTTCATCCTAATGTTTATTTTTAAACAGTTTTTATTATTATTATCTTTAAATAGTTGTACAAAGAAGTTCCCATTCTACAAAACAGTACACAAATACAAGGTATCTGACAACAGTGACACTCATCCCTCCTAACCCTTCCATTCTCATACTTTTTGTAAAAATTGAGATAGGTTATTACATATATTTCAAAGTATTGTGGAATTGTGATACTTAGTTAAAGTCATTTTAACCTTGACAAGGCAAATTATTGTTATCAAGGTCCAAAGTTTGTTAATTCTATGAGCTTTTACAATCCAAATTATTTTTCCCACCTCAGGTGATATTTACATTTTTTTCCTTTTGCTTAATGTAGGCTATTCCCTCTTGCCCTCTTGCCCTCTCATTCATCTCTTTCCATCACTGTGTTTGGGTTGCTTAGTTATTTTTCTTCTATGTCCAGTGCAGCTGATGGGCCTCTTTGCTGTATGTTGTTCCATTTCCCACTTATTGTGTTCCTCCTCCTGGCTTCCCTCCATTGCGTGCATATTTCTACCATCTACATAGTCGAGGACACATAGTCATTAGTGGTGATACAACAAAATGATTGGCTGTCCTTTGTTTCTCGAGTCCTGTTTATTTTGTCGTACCTTCTTGCATTTTGGCTTTAGCATCCATGAATCAGCTAGACTCTATGCCGTTAGTCTCATTGTTTTGGCTTACCTCACACAAATAATTTGGTCTAGCTCCATCCATTTCCTTGCAAGTACCAACATTTTGTCCTTTCTAATGGCTACATGTATTACATTGTATATAGGTTCCACATTTTTTGGATCCACTTATCAGTTGTGGCTTATCTGGGTTGTTTCCAAGTCTTGGCTATTGTGAACAGCGCTGCAATAATCATAGAGGTATGTATGTCTATGTATACTGATTCCTGTTGTTCAGAGTAGATGCCTAGGAGTGGTACAGCCAGTTCATAGGACAGGTTGATATTTAGCTTTCGAATGTACCTCCAGACTGCTTTCCAAAGTGGTTGTATTAGTATACATTCCCACTAGCAATGCAGTAATGTTTCTTTCTTTGTATCCCTTCCAGCATTTGTCATTGGCTGAATTTAGGATGTGGGCCATTATTGACTGGGGTAAAGTGGTATCTCAGAGTTGTTTTTATTTGCATTCCCCTTACAGTCAGGGATGATGAACATTTCCTCATGTGTTTCTTTGCTGTTTTTATCTCTTTTTCTGAGAAGTCTCTCTTTAGCTTCCCTGACCATTTCAAGATTACTTTTTTTAGTTTTGTGAAGGTTTAGTTTCTTGACTTCACCATAATTATTATAATGGATATTATAATATAATGGATATTAGACGCTTGTCTGTTATATTGTTGGTAAATAATTTTTCCCATTTCTTCCCATTTCCTGGTAATCTCTATGATTCCTTTTTTTAGGCTTTTATACTTTTCATGAAACAGACCATCTATATCTTTGGTTAGGTTAATTCCTGGATACGTTTTTTTTGTTTTTTGAGGTTGTTGTGAATGGGATTGCTTTCTTGATTTCCATTTCTATTTGTACATTGTTACTATAGAGAAAGGCGACTGATTTTTGTGGGTTAATTTTGTATCCTGCTACTTTGCCAAATTGGTTTATAAGCTCTAAGAGTTTGGGGATGGACCTTTAGGGATTGGTAATTTCTAAAATAATGCCTTCTGCAAAGGGATCCTATGTGGATCCCTTTAATGTCTTTCTCTTGCATTATTGCTCTGGCTAAGAATTCCAGAACTATATTGAAGAAGCGTGGATAGAGTGGGCATCCTTGCCTTTTTACTTGTTTTAGGGGAATTGGTTTATTTTTTCCCGTTAAGTATAATATTAGCCTTTGATGTGCCATGTAAGACTTTTATTATCTTATGTAATGTTCCTTCTATTCTTATTTTTCCATAGCTTTTAACATAAATGAGTGCTGAATTTTATCAAAAGCCTTTTCTGCATCAATGCAGATAATCATATGGTTCTTGACCTTGGATCTGTTGATGTGATGGATTAGATTTATTGACTTACATATGTTAAACCTTCCCTGCATCTCTGGGATGAAGCCCACTTGGTCATAATGTATGATGTTTTTTATATGTTTCTGGATTCTGTTGGCTGCAATTTTATTGAGGAGCTTTGTATGTGTCTTAATAAAACAGATTGGTGTGTAGTTCTTTTTTTGTTGGGTCTTTGCCTGGTTTGAGGATGAATGTGATATTGGCTTCATAGAATGAATTTGAGATTACTCTCTCTGTTTCTATTTCTCTGAAGAGCTTGAGGAGTTTGGGTATTAGTTCCTCATTAAAGGCCCTATTGAAATCTGTAGTGAATCCATCAGGTCCTGGGCTTTTCTAATTGGAAGATTTCTGATTACTACTACTATCTCATTGTAGGTAATTGACATGTTTAATTGATTTCTTTCTTCTTGGTTCTGTTTGGGCAATTTGTATTTCTTTTTTTATCAAGAAGAAAAAAAAGTTTATTTACTTAACTGCTGCCCACACCATGTATGGTGGAGAAGCATGTCTTAAAAGGAAAGGGGGAGACAAACCTCTGGGCCAGGACTTATCTAGGCTAGGGAAAGGAAGAAGTGTGGCCAGGTGGGGGAAAGGTGTGGCCACACTGGATTTCGATGTGACCTCAGGGTTTGGGACCCTCCAACGATCAGATTGGAGGCTTGTGACCAGAGGTGGCTCAGGATGTTACCTAGCAGGAGGGGAAACTGACTGCTTCCAGGTCTGCTAGTTACCTATGTTACAGATATTGGGCGGAAACTTAGCCAAGATGGGGGGAGGTGTTCCTGTTCAGACCTTACATTCCAGCCTTTTGATAATTATGAAAAAGGGTGAAGATTCTCTCTGGCTAATTCCTGTTTGCAAGGGGTATCAACAGTAGGGGTAAAAGACTGAAATGTGATCGCATCTGAGAGAAGGCAGCAGGCAACAGCTGTCACTTGGGCAATGAGTCCTTAGATGAAGTCTGGAGGAGGCAAGTCTCTTGGACGAAGTATGGAGAAGTCTCACGAGGCATTGAGGGACTGAAAAAAAATATTCGAGAGCAAATAAATGTCAAGAGGTAGGACTTGGAGCTGAAAATGTTGGTAGAAATATCACTATCTACTTCTGACATCTGCAGACTGGGTAGAAAGGATGTCAAGTGACAAAGGCAAGAATATAAATTCCTGTCCAGTTGAAAGGTAGACAGGTATGGACATAGATGGGCAGTCTTCTTACTTCTATTGAACTACCGGCTCTGGTTAATTTAGAAAGGACAGGCACAAAATGGCTGATGTGTATCATCTCCTCTTACTCCTTTCCATGTTCCTTTGTTCTGCAGACTGGCTGAGTCTAATGGGCGTTGCTGGGATGGTTTGTCCCAGTTGGTATTCAAGGAGATTTGAACTCAAGGCCTGGGCACTGTCTCTGAGAACTTCTGCTCAAGGCTAGCACTCTAACACTTTGAGTTATAGTACCACTTGCAGTGTTCGCTTGTTAGAGTTAAGAGGTTCAAGCCAAGCTTCCAGCCTGGCTCTTTGCAGATAAGTTGGGAGATGGAGTCTTAGGGATTTTTCAGCCCGGGCTGGATTTGAATTGCAACTTTTGTCACAAAAACACTTTGTTATTTCCAATTAAAGCAACAAGGAGATCAAATAGAATAAGAAGAGCTTACCTGGTCCTTATCAAGAATTAACCAAATATTCTGCAATGACAAAACCTGTTGGATGGGAGAATCTTAGCACAGTTATGCCCAATATTTTAGACTCACGTAGTCAGTACTAAACTAAACAACACAAAACAAAAAAGGCAAAACTCAAATCCTAAAATTTTAGAGAATAATGTTTAGACATCTTTGGTAACAAATCACATCAGATGGTTGGGCCTCAATTACCAGAGCCTCTGAAAAGAGCAACTTGTTAGCAAGGCACATGTGATTAGATGGATGGAGGAGAAGTAAGCTAGGTTGAAGTGTAAAGATTGGAGGAGGTCAAATCCTTAACCCACCATTTGGCCAAGATGGCGAACTCAAGATGGCAAATTTCTAAACAAATGCAAAGAAAGCCTGAACAAAAAATCTAGCATAGTTTGGCTAGCCTTTTAGAGAGAACCTAGAATGGGTCCCCTGGGCCCAGTCCATGTCGCACGCTTCATGGAACAATACAAATAGTTGTAGAAAAGAAAGGGAGAGATAGAGAAAGTTGGACATGATTAGCAGAGAGCAAAGAGATCCTGAAAGTGAACAGACTTCTTACCATTTACCATTGCAGAGGCCAAAATTGTCTAAACCTGAGAAAAGCATAAAAAATTAGGTGCTCTCGCTATCCAGGGAGCACAGGAGGCATTTCAGAGGGGCTTCATGGCTTGGGCATGACTCGTAGCACCCTGTTAAATGTGTAGGAGAGTCAGTTTGGTGAGGGAAGGAGAGCTGACCAGGCAGAATCGATGTCCCTACTTCCCCTAGAGCACTGTAGAGAGAAATGGCCAAGAGCCCATAACCAAGCATCCTCGGGTTCAGAGGTGACCAGCTTTTCCGCTAAATGCCGTAGGAGCTCTCTGACATAGCGCCACATCAGAACAGAGATTGAGCAACAGAGAGCCATAGAGAGTAGTTTCACTCACCAGAGAAGAGAAGTGGTGTGAACGTGGATGTAAAGGCCAGAAATGGTATTGGTGAAAAGTCTCGCGTTGTGTCTCAATGCAGTTTAGTTCACAGAAAAGGGATGGTTAGGAAATTCTACCATTTCCAACTCAAAAACCCCATCTGAGTCACAGCATCATATGTAAGGAATACTAAATAGGTAGGTTTCAATCGGTAGCCTATGAAGAGAATACCACACACTATTAAGGCAAGAAAAGAAGTTTATTTACCGAACTGCTGCCCCCACCATACATGGTGGTGAAGCAGGGCCAAAAAGAAAGGAGGGATAGCAATTTGTATTTCTGTAGAAATTCATCCATCTCTGCTAGGTTTTCCTTCCTTTGTGAGTAGAGTCTGGAATAATTTCCTTATGACTGTTTGGATGAATTGGATGTTTGTTGTAATTTTTCCTGTGGTAACTCTGATAATATTGATTTGGGTCTCCTCTCTTATTTTGTTAGTTACTCTTGCTAGTGGTGCCTCAGTTTTATTGATTTTTTCTTAAAAACAGTTTTTTTGTTTTATCAATTTTATTTATAATTTTCTCAGTCAATCTCATTAATTTCAGCTCTTTTTCTGTTATTTCTTTCTGTCTAGCAACTTTAGGTTCAATTTTTTTCTTATTCTGTAGCAGTTTTAGTTGTATCATAAGATTGTTTACTTGGTCTCTGTTTCTTGATATGTGCACTGAGAGTAATACATTTGGACTGATTTCGCTGAGTCCCATAGGTTTCTTTGTGATGTTTCTTCATTTTCACTGAATTGTGGGAACTTTTTAATTTCTTCTTTAACTTCTTCTGTGAACCATGTATTTTTCAACTTAGTGCAGTTTAATTTCCATGTGTTTAAGTTTTTTCTACTTTATGTCTTGTTATTGAGAACTAGTTTGATTCCACTATGGTCGGATAGAATACAGGGTATTATGTCAATCCTCTTGTATTTGCTTAAATTCCTTGTATGAACCAAGAAATGATCTATTGTAGAAAAAGTGAAGGGGCTGGCAAGAGTCAGACCCTGCTGGTGTGAATGCCTGTAATTGTAGCTACTCAGGAGGCTCAGATCTCTGTATTCAGGTTCAAAGCTAGAGCAGGCAGGAAAGTTCATGACGCTTTTCTGGTTTTTTTCAGCACCACACCCTGCGTCATGTCTGGGGTTGTTCACCACCTTTGCCACCATGGGCTGGGCTAGGATGCTTATGCAAGCCGTGATGGAGAGATGCTCCACCCCGCCACGAATCAGGTGTTAACCAGTGCTGCTGCCTCAGGCTGGGCTAGGCTGCTTATGTGGGCCAGTATGGAGAGGCACAAACCGCCATGGGTCTGGAGTTATTCACTGTAGCTGTCCCCGCAACAGTTATCACTGCCGCCCTGGGCTGGTCTGGGCTGATCTTGTCGGCTAGTGCCAAGAGACATTGTGCCCAGAGTCTGGGTGGTTTGCCACTCCTGCCAGCTGCTACTGATGCTCCAGTTTTGTCTATGCTGTTTACACCAGCAGGACAGAGGTGCTACACTGCCAGTCTAGGGTCGTTCACCACTGCTGACAGCTGCTGCTGCTTCTGACTGGGTTAGGCTGCTTGCACCAGCCAGGCACAGGTGCCATGCCAGGAGGGTGAGGGGAATCTTCATGCGGGCTCTGTCTTCTGAGATTTTGGTTTGTATTCTATGTGCTGGCACTGGACTCTGGGAGTCTTCTGTGAGCCTTGGGATGCTTGATGGTGTCTGGTCCTTGGAGGGTCCAGAGCCAAGCCATTTAAGCAACCTGGCACAAAACACCACTTAAGTTGCTCAGCGAGGGGCCCCATCACCAACAAGGGGTGGGGGAAGTGTCTTCTCACTTTACTGTCTGTGTGGGTTTTTCCCTTTTCTTTTTTCACATTCTGTATCTCTCTGAGTAATCACCTTTTTTTTTTTGTGGGTCACTTGCAGAAACGGAGCATTGAAATCCAAACTGTATTTCGTTGGGGAGAGCTGTTGTATATTCCTGCTGTTCCATCGCCATCTTGGACCCTCCCCTTCAGGTGAAGTTTTTCTTAGGTGGCTAGTGGGCCTTGGTTACCAAAGGATAGGTCCATAAAGAGTATGTTGTAAAGCCTGCAGATTGTAGTTAGACATTTCTGTTAATATAGCCTTCCCAAATTTAGGAACCAAAGGGTGTGGTCTACCCTAAAGTATTTCAAAGAGATTAAATCCTTTAACATAGGGGCTACATGTTGCTCGAAGGAGAGCAAAGTGGAGGAGGCTGTCCATGTAGACATGGACAGTCTCTGTATTTAATTTAGTTAGTTTCCTTTGAGGGCATATTCATTCTTTCTAATGCCTTGAACTCTGAGATCTATAAATGGATTGTAAGTTCCAATTTATTCCTACAATTTTAGTTAATAATTGAGAACTTGTGCCATGAATGCAGGGCCATCTTTGGACCCCACAGCTAAGGGTAAGCCAAATCAAGGAATTATTACATGCCTCAGCTCAGCCTGAAAAAGTGTCCACTATTACTAATAGACACCAATACCGATACTTTCCAGGCTTTACCTCTGTGAAGTTCACTGTCCCTAATTCACCATCTGAGATTCCTCACATATGAATTCTTTCCATAAGTTCCAGTTTTTCAGCATTTACCTATTGGAAATTACCTACACACCTTACAAAGTATTGTCACGCTAAGGCCCCCCTGGTTTTCAGAACAGTTTTAGGTAATGGCCTCGGGAAATTTACCAGGGTGCAAATATGTACACGTAAACAGACAGAAACCTTGAGCCTGTATGCTTTTTTCACAAGTTCAGTGTTAACATTTGCACACTTATTACAACTGTTTTTGCTTCTTTCTTTAATTTTAACGACCAGTAGCTCTAGAGATCCCACTGGATTTAGAGTGAACTCCCAAGCTACCGGATCAGCTCAGATGTTTTCCTGTATCTTAGGGTCTCTAGTTTCTTTAACTCTTGTACAGTACTCTGAACCTTGGACACTTCTTCCATTTTATTTTCCTCCTTTTCTCTCAAACTTGCTTTCAAAATCTCACTCTCCTTCTCAATGTGCTCCTTAAACTGTAACTGTTTTGGCAGGGTGACAGGAGAGTTCCTTTGACTGGATAACTGCTGCTCCTTCTCACAACACCTTTACTTGCTCTTCAGCTCCTCCCTTAAGTTCACAAAGGCGCTATTGCAAGGTATTTTTCCCCACCTCCACCTGTTCCATTGGGGACACGATGCTTCTGCATTACATTTATGGCGAAGATCTCAGCAGTCTTTTGGGGCTTTTACTCTAGTAGTTTCTCTTTCTAGTTTTCCACTTCAGTGTATTTTTGTGACAGATCTTTCAACTGTTTGTTTAGCCCTTCTGTTTTTCTTCCTAATGTTCCTCCGCTTTCCCCAGTATTCTCTATCAGATCATGTGGCCCTTTAACTCTTTCTGAAGAGTAACAATCTCTTTCTTGAGCCTGATATTTTCTGTACACTTTTCTTTGCCTCATCTTCTGTGACACAGCACTTCCCTGTCTTCTCTGCTAACTACTCTTTCCTTCTCTCTCTGTTGCTTTGAATTTCTGGTAACAACTTTCAAAGCTTATAATTGACATGTACTTCAGCCTAATACATTCTTAAATCAGGTCCAGCTCATTTTTCATGTCCACGATTTCTTAATGCAGCATCAGGTTCTCTTCTTCGCCTCACTTGAGGTTAGGAAGGATGGCAGCATTGCTGTCTTTTGCTTCTGTTGGCCTGTGGTCCTCTAATTTGCCTCATATTCATCCAGGCTAATGTATTTGACTTTCATTTGATTCTGAGTGTTTTCTAGGTTCCTTTTGAGGATTTTCTTCTCATTTTTCACTCTCACAAGTTTATATCTTCAAATCTTTTCTTCAAGTCAAATAATTCTCTCTTTTCTCCAATGTGCTCATCTATGTGTTTTTAACCTCTTGGTTGGTTTTGGCTGGCACATAATGAAGATTCAGTCTGTTATAAGCCTGTTTTTTGAGATAGAAGTATATGAATTTTTCTTTCCACATTTCTTCTTAAGTTCAGAGGGCTGATTTTTAAATTGAACACAGTTGGAATTCAGAGCCCCAAGCTCCTTTGGATGTCACTCCAGAGATATGAACACATTTTCCAGGTGTTTAATGTGATTACATAACCTGTCATTTTCTATCTTTCTCCTCCTTGGACATTCCTTTTCCCACTCATCTGGTCCTAGAGGTTCTCTACTGCCATTTGCAAATGAATTGTACTGTCTTTGCCAAGGGTTTCTTGATCCCTATTCTGGTGCTCCTATCAAAACTCAACCCCCTTTCTTAGATATCACACTGTGATATCACCATAACCCACATATCACAATATTACATAACCCACCGTGACATCACAAACCTATCCTCTCATCATAACTTTTGTGACATGCTGCAATTCTAATATCTTAGGCCTTTTTGTCCTCATGATCTCTTGTTGACCTCATTAAATTTCACATATGGCACTTGATATCACAAATTCCCAGTGTCATCATGACCATGGTGATATCACACTGCCAGATTTCATAACCACTGTGACAAATTCTGACATCACAAACCTTTTAGGATTTCAATATATTTGTGACAACACATACTTTTGGAGAAACCAAAGTACCTTTGTGAACTCATACTCATTGTAAGTTAAAGGTAATTGAGAACCATCATGTCATTGTGAAATGCCCAACACACTGTAACATCACCAATCTTTTGTGACCTCATCACCAATGTAGCATCATCAACTAATTGTGACACCAAAACAATATTTTGACATGATGTAGTGAGTTGACATTGCCATGGTGATATCACTGTCCCATTGTATATTCACAAACCTAATATAACCTCATAATATTTAAAAAAATTCATGTCCATTAAGACTTCAAGCTCCTTCTGTGAACTTGTATGCACATTGTGAAATACTAGCAGTTGAAATTGGACATGTGTTTGACATATTACAAAATCATTATGACATCAAAACCTGTTGTGACCTCATCACAACTGTGTATCATAAAGCTATCATGACCGCTAAGTACCTTTGAAAACACATATGGTACTTGTGACATCACAGTTCCTTTGTGTACCCATATACTCATTGTGAACACATTATAATTGAATTCATATACGCCATTGTAACATCACAAACCCTCTGTGACCCAATCACCAGTGTGACAACACGTATTCATTATGACATCATTACCTCCTTACAACATCACCAATTTACAATGACCTCATAGCATTATGACATTAAATTGTCATTGTGATGTTATAGACACATTGTAAATGCCTATTCTCTTAGTTCATTCTATTTCAAATGTGGCATTTGGGGTGATATCAGAAAACCATTGTGATCTCATAAATATATGGCATCACAATTACTTTGTGACATCACACGGCCATGGTGATATCACTAACACACTGTGACATCACAAACCTGCCTCTTCTGTCAGGTCTTCATCCATTCCACGAAAGCTGGACAGGGTCTGAGGAAAGCTAAGTGTGGCTGCTGACCCGTTCCGCAGTCTCCCTTAGCCCAGGAGAAAATCAGATGCAGGAGTCAAGTCAAGAAGGAACTTGTTTATTAACACAGAGCAAGACCTTTTTTTAAAGCAAAAGACTGCATGGGAGGAGAGGAAATGGAACCAACCATTCACTGTAAAGGTCACACCTTATCATGCACCTAAGCTTCCACAAGCTGTTTATACATTGAATGTAAACAAATCAGGCTCTGCTCAAACAACTTCCTCTCAGGGACATCTTTGCTGCCTGTGTGCCCCACAGATTCCCCCTTTTTGTTTTAATGGCTGATACACCTCCCAGTTAGTTATCCATTTCCTCTCCTCTGTAAAGGTAATTTTAACAGGATTTCACTGGTAAGAATAGCGTTGGCCATGCAGGGGGTTTGAGGCAAGTCTGGGGGGCGAGATTCGCCAGACAAGGATAGAGCCCTTGTGCGTGATACAAGAGCCTATCCCCAACTAGCACAGTAATAAACATCAGCCCCACCAACGTTAGAAATGTCCGAAACAGTGCGATTAATTTCAGGGCATATAGAACAATCATTATCTCGTCCTCTTCAGAACATGGAAGCAGCCTGGGTATTGGGAATTCCACACAGGGGACACGGTGCATCCTCGTAGGCCCCCCACTCTCAGGCCATTCTACTATAGTCCAGAAAAACAAGGAAAATTTAAAACAAACTCTGCAGACATAGCAAAGCAATCACTGGCACGTGGTGTCTTTCAAGTAAACCAGTTCTTTGTTTGTGCCTTCAAGTGAGTACAGGGGTCAAGATGACCTTTCAGCTTTACTGTTGGCTCCCAACACCACATTTTGTTTAAAGAAGGGAACCCGCCTGTCTTAGGTTGGGTGGATCATCTTGTCTGTCTTACCCTTCATTGGGAACTTCTACAGAGCGAAGTTGAAGGCCCTATCTTAGGTTGGTCAGACTGGCACCACCTCTTACCCATCTCTGGCTGTTGTTCCTCTTGGGGGAAATTTATAACTGGCTGGCTAAACACATAAGAGGTTTGCAGTGCATATATAATGCAAGGAAGGCATAGAAAAACCATCAGCAAAAGCATTACCAGGCCAAGCAATGTCATTAGCAGTCCTTTAACAGTCAGGGGTGGGATAGCAGTCTTTGCCATTTCAGAGTCCAGAGGTGGGGCTTGAAAAGGAATATTAGAGCAGATAGCATTAGAATAAATAGCTCCTACAGAAATATTAAATGGTCCATACGTAATGACATATGTTGGTGACCAAAATGAAGGTCAAGCCACCAGGTCAAAGGGACAGCTTCTCTTGTGGAGCTATGTCTGCATTGCCAGCGTGGATCATGGATTCAGTAGCCATTGCCGGGACTGGGAGGGTCAGAAGAGCCAATAGCTGGAGTACCACAATCTGCAATTGTTAGAGAACACAAGAGCTTCTCAAGGGCTGATTGCCCTTGGGAATGGTTAGTTATCTTTCTTGCTTTCCCTCCTTTACACACAAGACTCTGACACCATAGCCATTTTTCTTTCCTTGTTGGTTAGTTTACACTTGGGCATCCTCCTATATAGAGGAAATGGGTAAAACCTTAAGGTTCCTGGCAGAGATCCAAATGGAAGCTGTCTCCTCTGTGGTAAAAATGCATCCAAATCCCCTGCCAATGGTAACTAGCAAGTCAGGTCCTCTCCATTGTTGTGTCAGGGGGTCCTTCCACCTGAATTTCATTTGGGGCTTAGGGTTTAGTTGTCCTCAGTGTTTCTGGATTCAGTTGCCCCTTTTGGAAAACTTAAAATGTTAATGGTAAACAAAGCTATCTGTAACTGTATATGGGGGCTAACTCCCACTTTTTGTTTTAGTAATTGCTCCTTAAGACATTGGTGATTTCTTTCTATAATTGCTTGGCCTTGGGGATTATAAGGAAATCCTGTAGTATGATTAATGTGCCATTTGTCAAAAACTCTGACATTGCTTTACTAACAAAAAAGGGTCTATTATCGGTTTTAACTTGTGTTGGTAGACCCAAGGTGGCAGAGCATTGAAGAAAATGTGCTTGTGAATGTGTAGTTCTTTCTCCTGTATGTGCTGTGGCCCAGCATGCTCCTGAGTAGGTATCTATAAAGACAAAGATATTTTTGAACTTACCAAAGGCTAGGAAATGAGTAATGTCTGTTTGCCAGGATTAAGGCCTTTGGGATTACCACTGATGGTTGTAATGGGGGTACTTTTATGAAGGGCTGGCATGTTTTGCAGGTATGTACTATCCTTTTGAGGTCCTTTACAGGAATCTGAGGAAATCTATGTTGAAGATCTCTCCAGTTAATGTGGGTGAAATCAAGCAAACAGGTAGCCTCTTTTAAGGTTAATACTTGTGGGCCAATAGCTAACTGGTCTGCCCAATAATTGCCTAGGGATAAAAACACAGGAAGTATTGAATGCCCTCTCAAATGTTGAATATGAATAGGGGCTCCTTGACCTTCTAATAGACCCTTAAGGGTAACCATAAGAGGGGAAATAGGGTTTTCATCCAGCTTAATATGTGCCTGGGGAATATGGTGGAACAAGTCAATCATATATAGTATATCAGAATACAAATTAAAGGTTTTTTGAATGTCCTGAAGGGCCATAATTACGGCTAGCATTTCTTTATATTGTGCTGACCCTTGACAAGGTTGAAATCTTTGTTGGCTCGGGGTCTTTTGTTGCTCTTCAAAGGCTGTATTTAAAGAGCCTGCTTTCCCTCCATCAGAAAAAAACATGGAGGGCACCAGAAAGAGTCGTAGGAGAAAACAGAGAAGGCATTTTGAGGGGAAGTCGCCATAACATGACAGTCCATTTGGATGGCCCATAATGGCAGTCAATTTTGCCTAGCAACCCCTCCTCAGAGAGAGAGCAAGACGAGCATTGGCTCCAGTGAGCCACACAACGTCTACCATATGAAAAGGAAAAGCAGTTGAGGGTCGAGGCCATAATGTCTTTGGGCTTGGGTCCTTCCCTTGACAATAGCATCTGCAAGTTGGCCTGCCTGAGAGTACATGCTAGGTGTGGCCCCCAGGGGAATATGAACCCACTCTAATGGCTCCCCCCTTTGAGTTAAAACTGCAGAAATCAGTGTAACACCTGCAAACAACCAAAGGAAAATGGGCTCAAAAATAGATTACCCCTTCAGGTAAACTTCATCCAGGGCTTTTTGGAACTGCAAAAATATTGCCCAATGGCTGTCTGAAATTGTAATAACTTCTTGGGGCATTCTGCCTTTAGTAGAGCAAATAAAGCACAAGACTATCTTTAGGGAGAGGAACAAATGCCAACAGCCAGTTGATTTCCCCTAAAAGGCTCTGAAGTTGGGTTAAGTTCAAAGAGGCTGGAATGTCCAGCAAAGGTTTAAGGGAGCTGGCCTGAGTCAAGGTAAGGTAGGACACGAGCACCTTAAAAGGAGGTACCTTTTGAATTTTATTGAGGGCTATGGTAAACCCTCATTTTTAATATGAAGAGAACCTGGGCCAGAAGGCCCTCCAAGCGGCCCCTGTCTCGGTGCCTCAGAATTATATCATCCATGTAGGCATAGCCAAGGGAGGTATCTGAACCCAGCACAGGCCCTAAAAGTGTGGCAAAGTATTGTTGGCAAAAGGCTGGGCTATTGGCCATTCTCTGTGGCAGCACCATACATTCAAACCTCTGATCAGGCTGGGAAAAATTAAGAGAAGGTGTGGAGAGCCGCGGGAGCTGCGACCAAAGACAGCTCGGCCGTAAGGCGCGGCCGCAAAAATGGCGTGGCCACATGGCGCGGCTGCGACCAAAGATGGCGCTGGCTCCCGCCTTCCATCTTCCCGGTGACGATCGCTCTCTGTAAAAAACAACTCCTTATATGGCTATGACTTGGCTCCTAGTTTGCTTCCGTGTTTGCAGCCCTATCAATATATGCCACGTGGCGCTTCGGGATTGGCCATCCAGGAGGCTTATAACCGGAGTGTGGGGGCGGAGGGAAGGAGAAGCAGGAAGAAGCGGGCAGAAGAAGCGGGAGAGAAGATGTTGTAAAAGGTCCTGAATAAACCCCCTGAAAGAAGAACCTGTTGTCGCGTCATCCTTGCAGGTCGAGGCAGTCGCGACAAGCGGCGCCCAACGTGGGGCTCGACGGGATTCAGAACTTTCAGCGGTCAGGGGGTGCACCTGTAAGTCCCCAGGTAAGAGGGGATCCGCGATAAAAGCGGGAGGGATTTTTTGCTCTTCTCTGTAGACAAAGAGAGAGTGGTAATCCGGGGCTAGTTTATTTACTAGCTAAAAGCTAAAGTAAAAGATTATTTGAGAAACATGGGCGCTTTCTCTTCACACCCAATTTTGCTGGCTCTTAAGGAGCTGTTATAATCAAAAAGGTTAAAGTTAAAGACAGGTACGCTAGAAAGATTTTTAAATGAATGTGATTCTGTTGCTCCATGGTTTGCGGTCTCAGGGAGCCTCACGGTAGCCTCATGAGAGAAGTTGGGAGAGGACTTAGATTTTGCTTATGAACAAGGAACACTTAAGAGTGGGGTAAGACCAATTTGGAGGTTAGTGAGAAGTTGCCTGGAGGATCAGTGCTGCAGCGAGGTAGTGGAGATTGGGCAAGCAGCTTTAGAGAGACTGCAGGAAGAAAGATCAGAGAGAGGCAGTGTTGCTAGCGGCACTGCAAAAAGGCCAAGGTCAAAATTATATCCCGATTTTACAGAGCTCGATTCCCTTGAGGAATCTGACTTCGAGGAGGTTCAAGCAATCACAGAACAAATTGAAAGGACAAAGATATCAGATAAAGGAAAAGAAGAGGAAAAGGAGTTAGGGAAAGATAGAGGGTGCTGCTGTGGGACTTCCAGATGCCCCAGAACACCGACAGTTTCTCCCCCTTATAGTGAAGGCTTCAAGGTCTCGGGCTGGTCCTTCAACCCAGGGGCATGGAGAGAGGCACGAAGTGAATTACCCCAGACTTTTCCAGTATTTGTGGATGCTAATCAGCAGAGATACCATGAGCCTTTAGACTTCAAGGTGATTAAGTCTCTAGCTGAGTCCATACGTACATATGGAGTAACTGTATCCTTTACTGTTGGACAAGTCGAGGCATTAGAAAGGCATTGTATGACCCCCGGAGACTGGGCTAGTCTCGTGAAATCCTGCTTGAGCCCTGGACAATACTTGGATTGGAAAGCTTATTTAGTTGAATTTGCAAATGAAGAAGCCGCAGCAAACCAAGCTGCTGGCAATCCTGCTTGGGATAGAGACATGCTTCTAGGTATAGGAAGGTTTGCCAACCAACAGATAGGATATCCAGTAGAAGTATATCAACAGATTAACAAGATAGGGATTAAAGCATGGAAAGCCTTGCCTAATAAAGAGAAGTAAGTGGGAACTTAACAAAAATCATACAGGGGTCTACTGAACCCTTCTCAGACTTTGTAGCAAGGATGGTTGAGGCAGCAGGAAGAATCTTTGGGGACCCTGATGCGGCCATGCCCCTAATTAAACAACTAGTATTTGAGCAATGCACTAAAGAGTGTAGGTCTGCCATTACCCCTTACAAAAATCGGGGATTGGAGGCTTGGATGAAAATTTGCAGAGAACTTGGAGGGCCTTTAACCAATGCTGGATTAGCCACTGCACTCTTGCAGTTAACACACAAAAAGGGAGGAAGGACAGGGGCGTGCTATCAATGTGGGAAAGACGGACATATGAAGCGTAATTGTCCCCATAGAGGAGAGGGAGGTAGCAAGCTCCCAGGACCACAAAAAAGCCTGGCCTCTGTCCGCGCTGCAAAAAGGGGAAGCATTGGGCAAATGAATGCAGATCCGTTAAGGACATCAACGGCCAACCCCTAGAGCAGACAAAAAACGGGAAGCGGGGCCCTCGTCCTCAGGGCCCACAAATATATGGGGCAGTGGAACAAGGACAATCAAAACTGGAACAGTGGCCGACATTACGGCACCCACAGAACCGCGGAGAGCCACTGCAGGCTCCTCAGGACTGGACCTCCGTGCCACCACCAGACTCATACTAACCCCCCAAATGGGCGTTCAGTTAGTGGATACAGATTTCAAAGGACCCTTAGAACCAGGAACAGTAGGGTTGCTTTTGGGCAGGTCGTCTGTTACTCTACGGGGTCTTAAAATACACCCTGGAGTAATAGACCCTGATTATGCTGGAACTATTAAAATCATGGTTGAGTCACCAAAAGGAATTTTTGCCATATCTCCTGGTGACCGCATTGCACAGCTGCTTATTTTACCTAGCCTCCATGAGCATTTTGAAGCGCAGCAACAGACTAGGGCAGAAAAGGGTTTCGGATCCACAGGAGTGGATCTGACATTTATATCTCTTGATTTGGACCAAAGACTAGTGCTAGAACTAAAAATAGACGATAAAAAGATATTAGGTCTTCTAGATACTGGGGCAGATAAAAGTATAATTGCAAAAAGGATTGGCCGTTGGGATGGCCTATACAGACCTCTCCTCAAGTATTACAAGGCCTAGGATACGCAAAAACTCCTGAAATGAGTGCAAGACAACTCTCCTGGAAGGACGATGAAGGCCACTCAGGCACTATTCAGCCTTACATGCTAGAGCTGCCAGTATCATTGTGGGGAAGAGATTTGTTAAAAGAGATGGGGTTTACTCTGAGCAATGAATATTCAGCTGTTTCCCAAGATGTGATGACTCGCATGGGGTATCATCCTGGCTTTGGCCTAGGGAAATTTCTACAAGGCAATAAAGAGCCCATCCAAGTAAAACAAAAGTTAGACAAACAGGGACTGGGTTTTTCATAGCGGCCACTGGGGCGGGCATTCCCATAGTTTGGAAGACGGGGGATCCAGTATGGGTGCCTCAGTGGCCACTGCCCTCGGAAAAGCTTGCTGCTGCTCAAACTCTAGTACAAGAACAGGTAGAACTGGGGCACCTTAAGCCTTCTGTTTCTCCTTGGAATACTCCTATTTTTGTAATAAAAAGGAAATCTGGAAAGTGGAGATTGCTACATGACTTGCGTGCAATCAATGGACAAATGCAAATTATGGGTCCAGTTCAGAGGGGCTTACCGCTTCTTTCTTCCCTACCTGAAAATTGGCCTGTTATAGTCATTGACATAAAGAATTGTTTCTTTTCTATTCCATTATTTGCTGGGGTCACTTAATGTTTTGCTTTTACCCTCCCTTCCTGTAATCATGAGGAACCGGACAAACTGTACTAATGGGTAGTACTTCCCCAGGGCATGGCAAACAGTCCAACCACGAGTCAGTTATTTGTGGCCGAGGCTCTTAAGCCGCTTAGACAAAAATATCCCAAGGTGCGCTGCATTCATTATATGGATGATATTTTGTTGGCCTCTAAATCAGAGCAATTACTACACAAAGCTTATGAGGAACTTACCAAGCTGTTAAATGCTAAAAGCTTGTTTATTGCCCCTGAGAAAGTACAACAACACTCTGTTGTTGAATATTTAGGGGCTACCATACATAAATCTCATATTGTACCCCAACAGGTAGAATTGAGGAAGGATCATTTAAAAACCCTGAATGATTATCAAAAGTTATTGGGAGACATTAATTGGATCCGATGTTATTTAAAGCTGCCAAATTATGAACTTAAGCCCTTATATAACATGCTACAAGGAGACTCTGCATTAGATTCTCCAAAACAGCTTACGGATGAGGCACATGATTCACTATGAAAGGTAGAGCATGAGTTACAAAGGGCATGTTTAAAAAGAGTTAAGGAAGGTGAGCCAATTACTTTGTGTATTCTCCCTACATGTGTTCGTTCAACCTTCAGGGCTTTTATGGCAAGATGGCCCATTGCTTTGGATTTACCCAAAAGTTTCTCCGGCAAAATCCATTGAGTATTACCCTGCCGCGGTAGCCAGTCTGGCGTTGTCGGGGGTTCAACAGTGCGTCCAATATTTTGGCAATGCTCCATGCTTCATTATTGTTCCGTATACTAATCATCAAGTACAAACATTATGTGCTACTGTAGATGATTGGGCAGTCTTACAATGTAGATTTAAAGGACAGATAGATAACCATTTTCCAAAACATCCCCTGTTAAATTTTCTAAAAGAACATCCCGTAGTTTTTCCTAAAGTTACCTCCTTAAATCCCCTTGCTAGAGCTTGCAATATTTTTACCGATGGCTCTAAAACGGGATGCGGCGTGTACATGGTGGAAGGCCATGACCCAGTCCGCCACCAGTTTCAAGCCGGTGCTCCACAATTAGTGGAACTACAAATTGTTGTAAAAGTGTTTCAAACCTGTCCTTTTCCTTTTAATTTAATTTCAGACTCTGCTTATGTTATAAATGCTTTAAGAGTCTTGGAGGCTGCAGGGCCAATAAAACAGGCCTCTCCTGTTGGATATTTGTTTTGTCGCTTACAACGATTGCTTTGGCAACGACAACACCCTTTCTATCCCTTACATATTCGCGCCCATACCGGTCTGCCTGGCCCTTTAAGAGAAGGCAATGATATTGTTGATTGCTATACCCGTCAAGATTGGATTATTTTTTAGTTCAAATTTGGATAGAGCAAAAACTTTTCATAATAACTTTCATGTTAACTCAAAAGCTTTACAAAAACAATTTCGACTTTCCCGGGCTGATGCCCGACAAATAGTTTTAGATTGCCCTCATTGTGTAATTTATCACCACTTACCTAGTGTTGGTGTTAATCCTCGAGGCCTTTTGCCTCTTAAAATATGGCAAATGGATGTTACTCATGTACCTGAATTTGGACGACAGAAATTCGTACACGTTTCTGTAGACACATGCTCTGGCATTATATATGCCTCCCCTATGACTGGAGAAAAGGCACATCAGGTTATTATCCACTGCCTAGAGGCGTGGGCAGCTTGGGGCAAACCAAAACAGCTCAAAACTGATAATGGTCCTGCATATGCAGGAAATCAATTTTTCTCCTTTTGCAAAGCAATGGATGTTCAACTTCTTCATGGGTTGCCCTATAACCCTCAAGGTCAAGGCATCGTAAAAGGTGCACATCACACGCTAAAGGAGACTTTACAAAAACAAAAAGGGGGAATTGGCCATGGCTGTACCCCTAAGGAAAGGCTTTCTCTTGCTTTATTCACTATTAATTTTTTAAATTTGGATGCTCAAGGCCTGTCTGCGGCGGACAGGCATAACAAGTCTCAAGGTCTAACAAAAGGAATGGTAAAATGGAAAGATATTTTGACAGGGATCTGGCGCGGGCCTGATCCCATGCTAACATGGGCACGAGGTTCTGTATGTGTTTTGCCACATGACCAAAAGGATCTGGTTTGGGTACCAGAACGACTCGTTAGGAGGGTCCAAGGAGAAGAAGCACAAGATGCCAGGGGTGGTGATGATTCTTCTGATCGCCCTCACAACGATACAGCCTGTAAGACCAGTGCTGAGATGGGGGATCCTGTCCGTGTTCCCGAGACTGATGCCCTTATCTTTTAGGCAATTGGACTGGAGAGTTTGACAGCTGTGGATCATTTGAAGGAGTAGGCGGGAATGGGCTCCCTTATTGGTATCCTGGCATTGGTGATCTTGCTGTGCCTGTGGTGCATATGCCGGATTAGGAGCTCGCAGCGCAAGAGTATGGCTATGGTGGTCTAGGCCTTCACTGCCATTGAGGCCGGACAGTCCCCCTACGCGTGGCTTGCCACATTAAAGGAATAGCACAGGGTGCGAGGCAAACGCACTGCACTTGGGAATCACTCCCTGGCGTGAGCCCAAGAAGAGCATGTTGGGCTGCAAGTGGGTTGATGCCCAAGATCCCACCTCTGCAAAAAAGGCATCGGACGGGCCTGGACATCACTGGGGAAGGCGCCCCTCAGGCGAAGACCAGTGCAAGGTCCTCTCATTAATGTTTTAGACAGAGGCCCAACCTCTACTCTTACCTGTTGCTTAATAAAACAAAAAAGGGGGAGCTGTGGAGAGCTGCGGGAGCCACGACCAAAGACGGCGCGGCATTAAGGCGCGGCCGCAAAAATGGCACGGCCGCATGGCGCGGCTGCGACCAAAGATGGCGCTGGCTCCCACCTTCCGTCTTCCCGGTGACGAGTGCTCTCTGTAAAATTCAACTCCTTATATGGCTATGACTTGGCTCCTAGTTTGCTTCCGTGTTTGCAGCCCTATTGGTATATGCCACGTGGCGCTTCGGGATTGGCCATCCAGGAGGCTTATAACCGGAGCGTGGGGGTGGAGGGAAGGAGAAGCAGGAAGAAGCGGGCAGAAGAAGCGGGAGAGAAGATGTTGTAAAAGGTCCTGAATAAACCCCCTGAAAGAAGAACCTGTTGTTGCATCATCCTTGCGGGTCGAGGCGGTCGTGACAAGAAGGGATGGAGAAAGCAAACTTCTCACAGTCATTTGGATGCAAGGGATGGAAAAAAACAATCTTTAATATCAATCACAACTAAAGTATATTCTGAAGGTAGAGTGGGAGTCCAGGGCATCCCTCTTAGGGGCATTCCTACTAACTCCATCCTTTCATTTACCTTACTTAGATCTTGGAGTATACGCCAAGCCCCAGAAGGCCTTTTGAATAACAGATACGGGTGTGTTCCAAGGACTAATAGAAGGACATACGTGCCCAAGATTCATCTGTTCCTTCACCAAAAAGTGGAGGGTTACAAGATTAGGTTTGGTCAATGGCCACTTCTCCACCCAGATAGGGCTTCTGGGTTTCCACCTATGGGAGGTACTCGAGAGCAGTGGCCTTTAGGATTGGGAGTACACTTGAGAAGACCCCCCATGTTCTTCTCTGTAATTATGAAAGTTAAAAATCCTTTTCCTTAACTCCTTCTAGATCCTGTTTAAGCCTTTGTGCTTCTTCTCCATACAGGATATCATCATAGGATGCTGGATGGTCTGTAGTGACCACGTCTGTAGTTTCCCTCTACCCTCAATATTGGGGGCCCGAGTGCAAGCTTCCAGTCCAAGGGCACTTCCTCCTCCCTGAGTATGGTTTGATCTGCCCCAGTGTCAATTAGGCAATGAAACCGCTTCCCGCCTATGAAAATAGTCATTTTAAGGTGAGTCCTTCCTCCAGTGGCACCGTCCTATGCGCCTGGGTCATCCTGCCATGAGGCTGCCTGGGCCTCATAGCAGAGGGGGTTCCTCCTTGAGTTAATGGGGCTGGAGGATGCCCCTCCCCTAGTTTAAAGGCTTCCTATTTATATCAAATTTGGATCTACAATCCTTTTTCCAATGGTATCCTTCCTGCACCTGGGGCAGGAAGTAGGGGGCGGTTTGGACCCCCCAGGCCATTTGGCGGGGGGTGGGGGGAGGGAGAGGGAAGGATTGTTGTGAACAGTCCCTCTTAAAGTGACCCTCCTGCCCACATTTAAAACAAGTCCCTCTTCGGCCTTGGGCTGCCAGCACCTGGGTAATAGCCTCAGTCATTGCAGATGTCTGAGCCTGTAAAGCTAAACATTATGATTGGGACTGGTGTTGTTGCATTCCCACATCCTGAGAGGCCAGCACCCAATCTGCTCATGGAACCCTCTCTAAATCTTGCACAGGCCATGCAGTGGTCTGCATTCACCCCTTCCCAAACCAGCAACTTTACAAACTGATCTTGGAGGTTCCCTGCCAGCAGCTTGTGGTTAATACTCTGTTTGACTCAGTCTACAAACTCAGCTAGAGGCTCACCAGGTTTTTGTCTCACTCCTGCTCTGGGGGATTCAGTGTCCTGCCTGTCTCACCTGTCATGGTAGGGGCCAGGTATTGTGGCCTGTTGGATGCCAGTGGAGTGCCTTTCCCCTGTCCTTGTTAACATGGCATAAGTAATAGGTATTGTGGGTTGAGACTGCTGGTTATTCTCCACCCGCACTCTGCATTCTTCATTAAAGAAGGCACATCATTTAATAAACTGAGAACTGGTGAGGGATTGTCTATCTCAATGGTTATGAGTTCACGATTTGTTTATGATATCAACCTACAGGCCACATTTTAAATAGAATGAAATCACAGAAAAGGCATTCATAATGTGTCTATGATGTCACAAGGACAATGGGAAGTTCTAAATCTATCATACCATTTAGTTTTGTGATTTCACAATGAGCAGATGTTATCAAAATGACAATGTGATGTCACAATTGTGATGAACTCACAAACTGTTTTTGATGTTAAAATGTCCTCTGATTCTCAATTGTCAATATTTCACAGTGGGGATTTGAGTACACAAAGGGAGTGTGATGTCACAAAGCTATGTACTTTTTCAAAGGATATAAGAGATGATAATAGATTTGGGGTGTCACAATGTGATCCTGGTGTCAAAACAGCAATGTGATGTCACAATGGGTTTGTGATGTCACACTGGTGATGAGGTCAAAATGGATTAGTTATGTCACCAGTTTGTAATATCACAATTATTTGTCCAGTTTCAATTGCTACTAGACCACCATGAGGACATGGTCAAAACCAGCAGTGCCCCTATAATCCACGGGAACAGATAGTCATCATGGCCTCTTGGTCTGGACCACCATAGAGTGGGGTTGCATGCCACTGGAGGGGGCAGAACATGCTGCTGAAGGAGATAGGATGTCAAGCCCCACATGGTGAGCTGCCAAGAAGTTACTGGGCATGAACATTTGGGAAGTGATGATTGAAAACTGTTTTATGCAGGAAACATATTGCAGTGGGGGAAGGGCACAGCCTATATATAGGTTGCATGTTCAGAGCAATAGAAGGGGAGAGAAAAAGGGGAAAGGGCTGGAAGAAAAGAATTGATGAGACTGCAGGAAGGTAAAGAACTGGGAGGAGAGGAAATTGAGGGAGAGCAGGAGGTGAAGGATGGCAGCTGGCCACCTGGATAGGGCAGGGTAGGACTTTCAAGAGTAGAGCAGCCTAAAGAGAAGAAGGGAATGGTGGAAGGAAAAAATGAAAAGACCTGAAATGTAGGACAGGTCTGGTAAGAAGGAGGATGAAGAGAAAGGAAAAAGCCTTGTCCTTTGAAGTGTGTTTTGGAGATCATTATTTTGGGGGATGGTTGTTTGCAGGCCAGTTAACGAATGGCTGGGCTGCTCTTTGGAGGTCTGAGGGTTCATGGTTGAGGCTGCATTTAGCTCTGGGCATTCAGCCCAGGTCAAGTTAGTCACTTGTTACAAAATTTATGAGGTTTGTGATGTTACATTGCATTAATGATATCACAATATGAGGTCACAAAAGGATTGTAATGTCACAATGGTGATGTGGTCACCATTACATGGTGATATTACTAGATCACAATGAAGATACGAGTTCACATAAGGAGCTAGAAGTCAGAAGGCCAGGAATTTTGTACAATATTATGAGTACATAATAGATTGGTGGAAATGTGATGGGACAGAGATATCCCATTGGCAATATGATGTTACCATTACATGTGATAGTATTGTTTTGTAGTCATAAATAGTGGTAATGCCATATAGGTGATGAGATCATATAAATTTGTGATTTCACAATGGGATGGTGATGTCACAATCTCATGCTAGGTCTCTAATTGACAATGAATATACAAGGTCACAGGGGATAATGATGTATCGAAAGGCATATGTTGGCACAAGTGTAATGTCTTAGCAGGTTTGTGATGTCACAATGTGACTCAATGTTCATGACATCTGGCAATGTGATGTCACGGTGGTCGTGATGTCACTGGATTTCTGATATCACATGTCATACCTGATGTATTATGAATTAAACAATTTGTGAGCTCAGAGAGGCCAGAGATCATACTGGCAGCATGTCAAAACATTTATGAGGATAGGACAGTTTTGTGATGTCACAGTGGGTCAGTGATATCATAATGGCAATGTGGTGTCATCAATGTATTGTAATGTCATAATGGCTATGTTGTCACAATCTATTTCTGATATCAACCCACCTCCCACATTTGAGATCGAATGAAATCACAGAATAGGCATTCCAATGTATCTGTGACATCACAATGACCATGTGATGTCATAATGCTATGAAGTAATTGTTTTTTTATGCTGTCATGATGGGCTGATGGTGTCATGATGACAATGTGATGTTACACTGGTGATGATGTCACAAAGGTTTTGCAATGTTAAAATGGCATGTCTGATCTCAATTAACTCAAAATGAGGATATGGGTACACAAAGGGCCCGTGAATACACAAAGGCCATGCTTTCAAAGCTTCTGAGTTCATAATAGGTTTGGGATGTAACAGTATGATCATGTTGGCACAATGGTAATGTGATATCACAATGAGTTTGTGATTTCACAGCAGTGATAAGGTCACAATGCGTTAGTGATGTCTCATCAAATTTTAATATAACATTGACATATACGACTTCAATTTCTTCTAATTCACTGTGTAATAACCAGTGTTGCCAGAATTACCTGTGAGAGCTGATAATCATTGTAAATTCTTGGCCTGGCCCATGGGAGAATGTGGGGAAGGCCGCAAAAGGTGGAGGTGTCAAGCCTCACATGGTGAGCTGTCAAGAAGTGATCGAGCATTTGTCAGATTGGGAAGAGATGGTTAAAAATTGTTAGGCAGGCGACCCGTTAGAGTGAGGGGGGGGTACAACCTATACATAGGTTGCATTTTCAGAGCATTGGAATGGGGGATAAAAAATAGGAGCTACCCGGATGGAAGAAAGTGATGAGACAGCAGGAAGGGAAAAACCTGAGAAGAGAGGAAGATGAGGGAGAGCAGAAGGTTGGCAAGTGGTCACTGAGGCAGGGTAGGGCAGGCCTGTGGAGAGTGGAGAGACCTAAAGAGAAGAAGGAAGTGGTGGAAGGGAAAAAGGGAAAGGAAGGAAGGACAGGTCTGTAGTGAAGGAGGAAGGACTGAAAAAGTAAAAAGCCTTGCCCATTGAGGTTTGGAGATTCAGAGATCATAATTTTTTGGCTGGTGGTTTGCAGACCAATTAATAAAGGGTGGGGCTGTCCATTGGAGGTCTGAGGTTTGGTGGTCAAGGCTGCTCTTGGACCTGGGTATCCAATCCAGGATAAGGTCATCTCAGTCCCCTTTCTATTGTAAATTGTTTTATTATATTAAATGTGACTACATGGTTTGTCTCCTTGCCTTAGAGGTCATAAGTACACGAGTTCACAGAAAGAGCTTGAAGTCTCAAAGGCCATGAATTTTCTAAGATGTGATGTGGCCATATAGGTTTGTAAAAACACAATGGGACAGTGATATCACAACGCCAATACCACAATATCATGTCAAAATAATGCTTTGATACCACAATTATTTGTTGATGCCATTCTCTTAAAGAGGTCACAATAAGTTTGTGATGTCACAATGGGTTCATGATGTCAGAGTGTCATGGCAGATCTCAATGGTCATTAATTGGCAATGAATATATGAGTTCAAAAAGGGACTGTAATGTCTCCAAAGGCATATGTTGACACAAATGTGATGCCGTTCTCACAGGTTTTTGATGTCACAATGTGACACAATGGTCATGATATCTGGCAGTATGATGTCACGGGATTTCTGATATCCCATGTCTTATCAGAATTATGAGATTGGAAACAGATTATGAGCTCACAAAGGGCCTAACATATAACAATGTCACAAAACTTATAAGAATAGGACTGGTTTGTGATGGCACAGCCGGTTAATGATGTCACAATGGCAAGGTGATGTCACAAAGGATTGTGATATAACAATTGTTATATGGTCAAATGGGTTTCTGAAATGGAATGAATTAACAGAACAGGCCTTCACACTGTTATGCTATGACATAACCATGTCACTGTGATTTATCATGCTATGATGCCATTGTCGTTTGGTGATGTCACAATGAGCTGAGGGTGTCATAATGACAATTTGATGTCACTGCTGATTTATGATGTTACAACAGTTATGAGGTCACATCAGGTTTCTGATATCAACACACATGTCAAATTTTAAATAGAATGAAAAAGCCTGGTGCAGGTGGCTCATGCCTGTAATCCCAGCTACTCAGGAGGCTGAGATCTGAGGATTGCAGTTCAAAGTCACCTCAGGCTGGAAAGTCCATGAGACTCTTATCTCCAAAAAAAACCACTAGAAAACCAGAAGTGGAGCTGTGGCTCAAGTGATAGTGTGCTCACCTAGAGCTGTAGAGCAGGGACAGCACCCAAGCCAAGAGTTCAAGTCCCATGACCAACTACAACAAGAAAACAGATTAAAAACAGGCATTCACAATCTGTCTATAACATCACAATGACAATGTGATCTCATAATACTATCTTGTTGTAGTTTTCTGATCTCAAAAGTAGTTGATGCTGTTATAATGAGAATGTTATGTCACACTGGTGCTATCACAAAGGGTTCATGATGTCACAATGGCATGTCTGATATCAATTGTCAGTTCATAATCAGGGTATAGTTACACAAAGGGACTGTGATGTCACAAAGGCCATGTGTTTTTTCAGAGGTGCTAAGAGGTCCTAATAAGTTTGGGATGTCACAATGTGATAGTGATGTCAAGTATCTATGAAAGCTCACAATGGGTTTTTGATGTCACACTGGTGATGAAATCAAAGTTTTCTGAAGTCACATCTCATAATCACATGCCCAATTTCAGTTGCTACTATTTCACAATAAGGATATTAGTTCACAGAAGAAGACAAATATAAAAGGCCATGAATTTTCTAAAATGCTATGAAGACATACTAGGTTATTGAAAACACAATGGAACTGTGATATCACTATGGCAATGTGATGTTGAAATATGATGACTTAATAATGTTTTGATACCACAATTGGTGATGCCACACTAGTGATGAGTTTACAAGAGGTTTGTGACGTCACAATGGGTTGGTGACATCAAAATGGCATATGTGATCTCAATTGTCAACTCACAATGAGTATATGAGCTCACAAAGTGACTGTGATGTCTCCAAAGGCATACGTTGTCTCAAAAGTGATGAAGTCCTAAGAGGTGTGTGTTGTCAGAATGTGACAAAATGCTCATATCATCTATCAGTGAGTGTCACCATGATCTAAATGTCACACTGGATTCGGGTATCACATTTCATACCTGGATTGGGTAAGAGAGGATTGGAATTTCACAGTGGATTAGTGATATTACTACGGAAATATAGGGTCACAAAGGGATTGTGCTTCCACAATGGCTATTAGATCACAATGTGTTTCTACTATAATAGGTTTGTGCTGTCACAATAGGTTGGAAATGTCACAATGGCATGCCGATTCTCAAATATCATTAATTCACAATGAAGATATGAGTTCACAAAGGGACTGTGTTGGCTCCAAAATCATGTGTTGGCACAAATGTCATGAAATCTTAGCAGATATGTGAGTTCACAATGTGACACCATGGTCTTGATGTCTATCAATGTGATGTCACAATATGCATAATGTCAGAGTCAATTTCTGATATCATATGTCATACCTGAATTATTATGAGTTTGAAAACAGAGTATAAGCTTACTAAAGTCCTAAAATATCCTAATGGAGCATATCACACATTATGACTAAAAACTCATGGTCTTTGGATCTTGATTCTTTCTTTGAAATTGTATCCTCATTGTGAACTAGTAGAAATTGAAATTGGACATGTCATTGTAATAATACAAACTCATGGTGACATCACAAACTCATTGTGATCTCATCACCACTGTGACATCACAAAATCATTGTGACATCACATTGTTGTTAAGCCTTCACAATCACATTGTGACATCACAAAGCAATTGTGAAGTCTTAACAGCTTTAAAAAACACATGACCTCTGTGGCCTCACAGACCCTTTGTGTACCCATATTCTCTTAGTGAACTAATGAAAATTGTGATTACACATAGCATTGTATCATCACAAATACTTTGTGCAATAATTTCGACTGTGAAATCACATTGTCATCATGACACCATCATCTCATTGTGATAACACCAAACCCCAATGACACCATACCATTTGTTTTCTTTTTTTTCTGTACATTTTTTATTGTAAATATAGTGTACAGAGGGATTACAGTTATGAGTAAGGTAATGAGCACATATCCTATCAAACATTGTTGCCTTGACATCACATTATCACTTTGATGTCATAGACCCATTGTAAATGCCTATTCTTTGATTTAATTCTATTCCAAATGTGTGCCATGTGGGTTGATATCAGGAAACCATTGTGAACTCATTACCTTTGTGACATCAAAATCTCTTTGTCATAGTACATTGCCTTTGTTATATCACTAACCCAATGTGACATCAAATACCTCTCCTGTCCTCATAACATTTGTGCCATGTCGTTGTGATATTTTAGGCCCTTTGTGAGTTGAAAATCTGTGTTTGTCTTCATATTTCAGATATGACATGATATATCTAAAATCCAGTGTAACATCATGATATCACACCACTGCACATCATAACCATTGTGACACGTTGTGATATCTCAGACCTGTTAGTTCTTCAACTTTTTGACTACATATACTTTGGGGACATCAGAATCCCTTCCCAAACTCATATACTCATGGTGAGTTAATGACAGTTGAGATCCCACATGCCATTGTGACATCACCAACCCCTTGGGACATTTCAAATCTATTGTGACCTCCTCATCAGTATGGCGTCACCAATTGTGACATCAAAACATCATTATAACACGATGTTGAGACTTCACATTGTCATTGTGAAATCAGTGTCCCATTGGGTTTTCACATAGTATGACCTCATACTATGAAGCTTCTTCTATCACCTGGTATCCTCATATTGAATTATGAGTAATTGAAATTGGATATATCATTCTGATATTACAAACTATGACATCACAAAACTATTGTGACCTCATCAAAAACCCAATGGGAAATCTCATTTCCACTGAGATATTATGAATCACATTGTGCCATTCCAAAGCTATTATGACCTCTTACCACCTTTGAAAACACACATGGCCTCTGTGACATCACAGAACATTTTTTGTATCCATATCCTCATGGGGATCTAATGACAACTGACATTAGACATACCATTGAAATATTTTAAAAAATCCTTTCTGACATCACCATAATTGTGACATCATGTTGCCATTATGACAACATCATCTCATTTAGACATGTAAAACTACAATGACATCATAGCACTGTAACATTACATTGTCATTCTGATATCATAGACAAGTTGTGTTTGCCCTTTATGTTGATTCTACTTCTAATGTGGCATGTCGGTTGATATCAGAAACCCATTCTGAGTTCATGACCATTGTGATATGGTGTGTTAGTAGCATCACATTGCCATTGTGATGTCACATTGCCAAATTGATGTCACAAAGGGATTTTGATGTCACAAAGGTTATGATGTCACAATGAGTTTCTGATATCAACCCACATGCCACATTTCAAATACAATGAAATCACAGATTAGGCATTCATATGTGACTATGATGTCAAAATGACATAATGGCAAATGCTATAATGTCATTGTCATTTTGTGATGTCACCATAAGCTAAAGATATCATAACAACAATGTGATATCATACTGGTTATGACGCCACTCAGGGTTTATAATGTTACAGTGGTTATGAGGTCACAATGTGTTTCTGATATCAAATGATATGCCACAATTAAAATAGAATGAAATCATAGGATATACATTGACAATGTGTCTATGACAGCAAAATGGCAATGCGATGTCATAATGCTTTGATGTCACTGTAGCTTGGTGATATCACCATGAGCTGATGATGTCATAACGACAGTCTGATGTCACACTGATGATGATGTCACAAAGGGTTTGTGATGTCACAGTGGCATGTCAGATCTTAATTGCCATTAGTTTATAATGAGTATATGAGAATGAAATCACAATGACATACATAAATGAACTGTGATGACACAAAGGCCAGTTATTTTTTGTCAAAAGTGCTAAAGTTCCTAAGAGGTTTCAGTTGGCAAAATGTTGATGATATAAAAATAGGTTAGTGATGTCAAAACTAGTTTGCAATATCACATCTTATTTCAAATTTCAATTGCTACCAGTTCACAATGATACACATTCACAGAAAGAGCATGATGTCCCAAAGGCCATGAATTTTCTAAGATATGATGAGGTCATAATAGGTTTGTGAAAGTATGATGGTACAGTAATATCACAATTGCAATATGATGTCAAATTATAATGTCATGTGTGTTATATCACAATTAGTTGGTGTTACCATAATAGGGATGAGTTCAAAAGAGATTTGTGATGTCGCAGTAGATCACTGATGTGACAATGGCATTCCAGAACTCAATTGCCATTAACTCACAATGAGTATCACAATGTGAGGATTCCAAAGGCATTTGTTGGCACAAATGTGATGAAGTCAGAACAGATTTGTGATGTGACAATGTGACACAATGGTCACTACATCTAGCAGTGTGATATCACTATATTCATGATGTCACAGTATATTTGTAATATTTCTTGTCATACCTGAAATAATATGAGGTCAAAAATAGAGTGAGCTCTCAATGGGGCCTAACATAACATAGTGGCGACATGTCACAAAACTTATGAGGGCAGGACATGTTTGAATTGTCACAGTTGTTTAGATATCACAATGGCAATGTTATGTCACAAAAGGATTGTGATGTCACAATGGTTATGAAGTCAAAATGTGTTTTTGATATGAACCTACGTGCCACATTTGAAATATAATGAAATCACATAATAGATATGCATAATGTATATATGATATCACAATGACAATGTGATGTCATAGTGGTATGATGTCATTACAGATTTGTGATGTCACAATGAGCTGATGTCCTAATGACAGTGATGTCACACCAATGATTTTATTGTGAATGCTTTGTGATATTATAATGTCGTATATGATCTCAATTGATATTTCATAATGAAGATATGGATACACAAAGTTACTGTGATGTCAAAAAGGTCATGTGTTTTTTCAAAGGTAGTAAAGACGTCAAAATGTGTTTGGGAGGTCTCAAGGTGATTGTAATGTCACAATAGCAATGTGACATCACAAAGGCTTTGTGATGGATTTCTAATATCCTCTACTATTGCTCAATTGAAATAGAATGAAATTACAGAATAGGCATTCACAACATGTCTATAATGTCACTATGAAATATAATGTCATAATACTAATATATTTAAGTTTAGTGATGTCTAAATGGCATGTCTAATTTTATTGTTCATTAGAATACCATGAGGATCCCACAGGTTGCTATGTGCTGAGTCCTTCAAAAGGCACATTGTGCTGAGTCCATTACACAGGGTTATTTATGCTATCTTTTAAAAATGTGCTGTGTGCTTGCTGTCATCCCAAAGGGTGCTTTGTTCTGAGTCCTTGAGAGGTAGCTATCCTCAACAATCTCTCTCTCTCTCTCTCTCTCTCTCTCTCTATCTCTCTCTCTCACACACACACACACACACACACATACACGGAGGTTCACCATGTACCTTCTTGGTGTGTGGGGTCGATGAGAAGAGTCTCCCCCAGTGGTTGGGCTGAGCAGCTGCTGGTTTTAGGGGGAAGCCCTGAGCTGAGGTGAGGCTGCTTCTGCCATGGCCTAGTAGCCTTAGGGCAGAGTTAGGGCAGCACAAGGCCAAGGGTGAGGAGGAGTGTGACAGAAGGGCAGACAGGGCAAAGCCAAGGGGCCACATAGCTGCTACAGCCAGGGGTAAATGGGTGCTAGTGCACTTACGTGACGGTGGCAGGGCAGCCCAGGAGAGAAGTGGGGGCAGAGAGAGAGAGCAGAGACATGAGCAGGCACATGCACCAGGGGAGGTGGCATCAATGGCTGGCCTGTGCTGCTCTAGAAGCACAGTTCTGCGCCAGGAGCACAGAGCACAGAAAGCCAGCACAGCAGGCAAATCCCTCACACTGTCCCAGGGAGGCTCAGAGGCTAGGTAGGCCCTAAGTCCAAGGCTTCTGGGCCAGGAGCTCAGTTTCACAGAGGCGCACTCAGCCCCACCATCTGCCTGCCCCTAACCCAGCCCCATTTGCTGCCCTTCCTGCGGCACTGCTTTTCAAAAATGTCCCTGCAGGCTCAGACCAGTGGTGACTTTTGGAGTCATGCAGCGATTTTGCACCCCCAGCTGGCTTGGGGCCCTGACCTGGTCCCAGCCCCTTATCCTCTGCTCTGGGCCTGAGTGTCCACCACGCCACTGCCATCACTGCCTGGTGCACCTGGAACCACAGCCTACAGCTTCTCCCCAAAGCACACATGAGTGCTGCCCCATGGGCCCACACCTCATCAACAACTTCTATGCACCACCTTCTCCCCCACTCACGCCCCCCATGGACCCAGACCAGCGACTATCACCTCTTCTCTCGTGTCCCAACCACAACTCCCCAGCGCAAAGCAGGCCAGCCCTGAGTCTGAGACAAATGCAACCCAGGACTGGGGGTGGGGGAGTGGATGTCGACTTGAGGAACCCACCCCCATCCCTAGTGGCCAGCGTCCCAGGAAACAGGGAGATGCAGGAATGGGTGAGAATGGGGAGCCTGGAGCAATAGGAGTCACACAGCTGCACCCTTCCTCTCCCTGGTGGGGAAACCTGGTGGCTTTAGTCAGAGGTGGGGAGCAGCACCTCTACACCTGCCTTCTTGGGTTTTTGCCTTTTTTCTGGGGGTGGGGGATGTTGGATGCAGAAGATAGGCCCCCACCTTGCTGTGTGAGCACTTGTCCTCTGTGCTCAGTTACCCTTTCACCACAGGAGGGTCCCAGAAAAACCCACTAGGGAGGTGATGGCACTGGGGGTCAGATAGAAGGTGAATATCTGGGAGGAACACACCCCTCCGACACACGTACACCCGGCCTATCCCCCGCACCCTAGCTGTCAACACTACTCACAGAGTGATCACATTTCCCAGCTCTGCCAGCATCTGCTGGTGCTGCCAGTCCATCTGGTCTCCTTGGCCTTCCCACGAATCCATCCAGTCACCCAGAAACATCTAGGCTGGAAGTAGGGAGTCTGTCCATGTATGTAGCCTTTAGGACCCAATCAATTTCCCCAACACCGCCCCCACCCAGGAACAGACACCACCCTGGGAACCCCATGACCCCCTGCTTGTTTCAGTCCTGCCTCTGAGTAGTCACATGTCTGGGGATTCCTTCACCCTATGTCCTGGCCTAAGGTTCTGGTGAATGAGTAGTTGTTCCCAAGGAGAAGGGTCTGGCCCTGGAGAAGGGGAGAGGTGGGTCGTGCTGTGTCATTAGAGTAGTGCACTCCTTGGGTGGGAGCCCTTGGTTTTAAAAGGGAACAGGGCATGAGAACCTTTGTCCTTCAGCTTGTACATTGTCGCACATGAGGAACCAACAAACATAGGAGAGGCACTACTCTGAGTCTGTGTGTGTGTGTATGTGTGTGTGTGTGTGTGTGTGTGTGTAAGAGAGAGAGAGAGAGAGAGAGAGAGAGAGAGAGAATCTTTCTCCTTGTACACCCTGACTGTGCTCAGGTGAGTGATCAGTTGGCAAATTGCAGGTGCTGAATGGATAAGTCTTCTGTTACCGTTCTGGATTTGTGTGTGTCTGTGTGTGTGTGTGTCTGTGTGTGTGTGTCTGTGTGTGTGTACGTTGGGAGAGCAGAGAGATGAGAGCAATGAAAATATATGTAAGTCATCATGTCTAAAAACAGCTAAAGCATTTTATTACTGTGTGTGTATTTGTTGTTGTTCTTTTTTCAATACCAAGTATGAGCCCAGACACAATTTTTGTTTTCTCCTTCACAGTTTCTTGGCTCCTTTATGGGAAGATTTCAGTAGACATTCTTTTCCTCCTATTTCCACCTCTCTCTTCCCCCTTTCCTATAGCCCACAGTAGATGCTGGGCCTGTACGTGCCTCCCCTAGGTGACCTGTGTGAACGCTGGACTAGAGTGGACACCTGTCCTTCTATCCACAGCCAAAAGTTTGGTGAGGCGAGTGTGACCACAGCCACAATCTTCCAGCCAGACACTTTGCTTTTGTGTTTATAGTTAGAGCTAATTCAAGGGTTGGTAATTTGTCTGCCGAACAAAATTAGGGAATGAGGTGGGGCAGAGGGTAGGACAGGGGCAGTGAATCTATGAGGTTTTGGGGCTGGCATAAGGTGTGACATGGCAGATGGTTCATCCTGACCGAGGATGAGAGGGGAACCTTACCTAGGGCATTTATGGTTTCTGTGGGCATCCGGGCACAGGGCTCTGGGCCCGCACTGGTGGCATGGATTCCCTCCTGGGGCATTGCACCAGTTTTCAATCCTCCCTGGAGTCCTGCAGACTCCAATCTGTGTCCGCCCTGGGCTGTTTCCAGCTGGGAAGTGGTATGGGAAGTGGTACACAAGTCCATTCCCCCTCCTGGAGCCTTCTCCATATCAGGAGGGGGCAATTAGCTAGGGCTCACTGAATGCCCATTTCTGTAGCCTGCTGTAGGCTGTCTGGAAGGAAAAGGGGACCACTGTCTTGGGAACACTTTAAGTTTGATTGAGACAAAATAAATGCCACGTTTTCTAGGGTGTTTCTTTTATTTAAGTTGGCAATTTTCACTAACGCCTGGGATTATGGGTCAAATTAGATGGATGATTTCAACCACCTGACGTTCAGAGGTCAGGAAGATGGCAGAGGAGAAGCTGGAGGCTAAATGACCTCTCCCATAGAAAGCAGTTTTAGAGTTCCAGTGAACACTCCTAAGCCAGAGAATTACACCAAGTGTGCCATCACAGTACAAAGAGTTTCGCCAGAAAGGGAAAATCCAGGTAAAGAGACAAATCTGAGCACTTACTGGCAGCTGCGGCGGCAGCGGTGGCGGCGGCAGCTGTAGCCACCATATCTTCAACACAGAGTCCGGGACAAAGGTGTCAGATGCAGCAGGCAAACAGATACTATAACACCAGCAAGAACTGACAAGGAGCAGATATCTTCACCCTGCAGATCTCAGACCAGAGACGACCCAGGGACCAATCCTCCAGCATGAGTAGAACCCTGACATCCTCATTCCTCAGGGATCAGAGGAGGGAAGGCACCCATCCCCGACCCCACTACAGGAGATCTCCATCTTTGATACTGACAAAAGCCAGGCTGAGCTGCCAGCTCCAACTCAGGCCTTGGGAAAAAACAAGACAGTCATTTAGCAGGTCACAGGAACCTGCCCAGACCTGCAAGGCACAACTGCACCCAGAAAAATGTCACCCACACCAGGCAGACGAAAATCTGCCCCCAGGAGTGGCTTTCTTCACTTGGTAAACAGAGCCAGGAACTGCCCCTCTCTACAGCAGCCTATACAATCCATTGAAATTCAGTAAACATAAACCCCGAAAAAGGCTCCAGTCTGGGCTCTGTGACTGTCTCAGAAGCTAGCCCATCAGGGAAAAGCTACTGTTTGCTGAAAAGCCTCAACTCTACCCAGAACTTAGCCTCAACACAGCATCTCCAAACTAGAGGAAAAAGCCATCTCCCTCTTTTGCGATACTCAAAACAGATCCCGCTCTCACAGAACTAGCCTGGGAGGAGGATCACAAAATAATGAGTAAAGCAGAGCATTTTTTTGCTTGCCAAAAAAAACTGATTTAATAAACCAATCAAGCCACAGAAAAACCAAACACCACAAGCAAACCAGAGACTCCACCAAGAGACTGGTTATGACACAAGGGAGATACAGAATCTTCCCATCCCCTCCAAAAAAAAATATCAAACGACTTTCTCTTTTTTGAATGTTATTTTTAATTTTTTTTAAGTTTTTAATTTTAAAAATGTTTTTTCAATTATTTTTTCTTTTCTTCCTTGTATAATTTTTATTTTAGGTGTATATGTGTATGTGCTTTTTTAAATCTCTACTCACCTTTTGATCCTTTTTTTCTTTCATTTTTTTCTCATTCTTTTCATTTCTTCTCTTTCATTCTTTTCTGTGTGACTAAATTGCTGTTCTGTTCACCCTCAAATATACCGGTCGTCGATTATTAAAGCTTAACCTCCATTGTGTCCATACTTAATACAGAAATAACTCAACTCAAAACCTCTCAGACTTAAATTCCTTAATAGCAGTATTACCTCTTTATACCCATATAATATTTTAAAACATTTTTATTTTTCTAGTTTTTCATGTCTCCTTTCTATCCCTTCCCTCCTCTCATCCTATGCCCATTCTTCTCTCAATACTACTCTTTCAAACTTACAATTTTTAAGGGTTTAACTTTTTTTGGGGGGGGGGGTTGAATCCGGTCGTGGGGCCTGAACTCTGGACCTGGGCACTCTCCCTCAGCTCTTCAGCTCAAGGTTAGCACTGTACCACTTGAGCCACAGCGTCATTTCTGGCTTTTTTCTTTTTGCTTATGTGGTGCTGAGGAATCGAACCCAGGGCCTCAGGCATGCAAGGCAAGCACTCTACCACTGAGCCACCTTCCCTGCCCCCTAACTTTTTAATTTAAAATTTTTGTTTTTCCTTTTTTTCTTGTCTCTTTTTTCTTTTTCTACTCTATTTTCTTTTTCTTTTTTTCACTCTCTCTGCTATCATTCTGTCCAATGCATTTCCCTCTTTGAGATTAGGATATGGTTAATTCCACTCTCCCTCACATTCCCAAATCTCTCTAATCCTATTTTCCCTAGACCTAATAATTTCTGGTTGTCAAATTCTCCTTTGCTGTTCTTAGGCCATTAAGACATAGTTGTTTGATGTTCAATAGATTGTATCTCTTGAACCAGATTCTACCTGCAGTTTTTGGACTATGCAACTACGGACTTTGGTTGATGTTTACTTTAAAATAGTGTTCTAGCACAAAACTGGTGTTATTCTCATCCCAAATAGGCAGAACAAGCCGGAAAAACACAAGAAAAATAGCAAGCCCGGGGTCCTAAACTCCCACTCATGACAATCAGGGGACAGAACAGATAATGAATAATCCAGAGGAGAGTTCCCCAAAAGCTGTACAAACACTACAGTTAAACAGGATAAGTAAAAAGAGTGAAAACTTGCAAAGGCCTCAGTGTGAGCATGATAGGGAGAGAGAGGAGGAAAACCAAAGATCAAGACAGAGTCTCCTGAGTGTGAGGAAGCTACTCAAAGATTGATACAGAAATTACGTGAGCAGATTGAGAACATTCAAAGAGAAAAATAGGAATTGCTTGAGCAGCTTGAGATCAAAGAGATAGACAGGAATGGCGTGAGCTGGCTTAGAACAGATAAAGAGAAAGTCAGGAATGGTGTCAAAAGGCTGAGAACACTCAAAGAGAACTACTGGAAATGTGTGAACATAAGGATGCTAATCAAAGAGAAATACAGGAACTGAGAGATTGGGATGAGAATAGACAAAGACCAAAGGAGGCATTCATGGAATCCATAACCAGAGAGCTAAAAGACATCAGTAAGACCGCAAAGGAAATGTTCAGTGGAGTCCAACAGAAGGAATGGGAGTCCAAGGAATCCATAACCAATCAACTCAGTGATTTGAGAATAAACACTGAACACCAAATTAAGGAAGTAAAGAAGTCCTTACAAGGTCTAGAACACAGTTCCAACAAAGAATTTGAAGCCCTTAAAGCCAACCAATTAGAAGGAAATGAAATAAAAAACAAAGTAGAAAGTCTTGAGAGTAGGTTAGACCATGCAGAAGATCGAATCTCAGAGATTGAAGACAGCCTAGATATTATAGAGAAAGAACATACAACCATCCAAGACAAATCCAAGAAATATGATAGATCTATCCAACACCTGGAAGACAACATCAGAAGGCCTAATCTGAGGATAATGAGTGTAGAGGAGAACTTAGAGACAGAAGTTAATGGTCTAGGAAAATTGTTTAACAGGATCCTAGCAGAGAACTTCCCAAACATGCAAAAAGATAGGCCTATTCAGATACAAGAAGCTTTTAGAACTCCAAATAGACCAGACTAGAACAGGACATCCCACGGTCACAATATAATCCGTACAGTATCAATTCAGGCCAAGGAAAAGATCCTTAGAGCTGTCAAGGAGAAAAGATCAATCATCTATAAAGGGAAAACAATTAGAATCACATCAGATTTCTCAGCAGAGACAACCAAGAATAATGTACCCAGCTAAACTCTCCTTCATTATGGAAGGTAAAATAAAAATGGTCCATAGCAACGAAAATTGAAACAATATATCTCCATCAAACCAGCTCTATAAAAGATTCTTAAAGATGTCCTACACTTAGAAAACCAACAAGACCACAATAAAGGCCAAGAAACCACACCCAAACATAGAATCCAAGAACCATAGGAAGAACCCAGTAGCTGCAGCCCCAAAGAAGCTGGATAAAATGGCAGGAACTCCCAAATAACTCTCACTCCTATTTCTTAACATTAACGGACTTCACTCTTCAATCAAGCGACATAGACTGTCTAGTTAGATTAAAAATCAAGATTCTTTTATCTGCTGCCTTCAGGAGTCACATCTTGCCCATAAAAACAAACACATTTTCAATGGGAAAGGCTGGAACAAAATCTACCAAAGAAATGGCCCCCATAAACACGTTGGAGTTGCAATCCTAATACCAGATAAAATAGACTTCAAGTTAAAATTAGTAAGAACAGATAAGAAGGTCACTACAAACTAATTAAGGGATCTCTCCTTCAGGAAGATATTACAATTCTAAATATGTTTTTGCCAAACAAAGGAGCACCCAAATTTATCCAAGAAACACTACTTCATCTCAAATCTCATATAGATCCAAAGACATTAATTACTGGAGATATTACACTCCACTATCCCCTCTAGAGAGATCAACATGGCAAAAACTCAACAGAGAAACTGCAGACCTAAACAACTGCATAGATCAACTAGATGTAACAGACATCTACCGAATATTTCACCCAGCAACATCAGAATACTTGTTCTTCTCAGCAGTACATGGAACATTTTCCAAAATAGACCACATTTTAGTCACAAAGCAAACTTGCCCAAATTCAAAAACATTGAAGTCATACCATGCATTTTCTCATACCACAATGAAATAAAATCAGAACTCAACACCAAAAGCCACCAAAGAAAATCCTGTAACACATGGAGGTGAACTATTTACTACACACTATTTAATCACCAGTGTGTCATGGAAGAGATTAGAAACAAAATTCAAGTGTTCATGATATTCAACAAAAGGGAGCACACAAACTACCAGCTCCTCTGGGACACAGAAAAGGCAGTACTCAGAGGCAAGTTTATAGCTCTGAGTTCCTACATCAACAAATTGGATAGATCTGAAACCAACAACTTAATGAGACAGCTGAGCCTCCTTGAAAAAGAGCATCAAGATAACCCCCAATCCAGTAGACAGAAAGAAATAATTAAAATTAAATCAGAATTAAATGAATTAGAATCCAGAAGAAAGATAGAAAGGATCAACAAAACAAAGAGTTGGTTCTTCGAGAAAATAAACAAAATTGACAGACCCTTAGCAAATCTTATCAGAAAAAGAAGAGAACACACCCAAATAAACTCAGAGATGAGAATGGAAACATCACCACAAAAAACAAAACAAAAAAACAAAAAAAACAAGATTCAGACCATTATAAGGGAACACTTCTCAAAAGTTGATGCTAATATGTTTGAGAAATTGGAAAGAATGAACCTTTTCCTAGCAAACATCGACATGCCAAAACTAAACCAAGATGAGTTAAACCATCTTAATAGGCCCATATCAACCATTGAAATAGAAACAGCCATAAAAGACCTCTTATCTAAGAAAAGCCCAGGACCAGATGGTTTCACAGTGGAATTCTACAAGGCCTTCTAACCGAACTCACACCAATACTCCTTCAATGAAATTGAAAGAGAATGTACAGTACCAAATTCATTCTATGGAGCTATAATAACCCTCATCCCAAAACCAGGCAGGGACTCATCAAATAAAGACAACTATAGACTCATACATTTGATGAACATTGATGAAAAACTTAACAAAATTTTCGCCAATCGACTTTAACAATTCATCAAAATACCATACACTACGATAAAACAGGATTCATTTCAGGGATGCAAAGCTGGTTCAATATACGCAAATCAATTAACATAATTCTTTACATCAAGAAGAGCAAGTATAAGAACCACATGGTTATCTCAATAGATGCAGAAAAAACATTTGACAAGATCCAACACCCCTTTATGTTGAAGGTTCTGAAAAAACTAGGAATCCACGTTACCTTACTCAATACAATAAAGGCTGTATATGACAAAACTACAGCCAGTATTATACTCAATGG